>NC_139512.1:259774719-260207219 GCF_947247035.1 Vipera ursinii | reverse complement strand
TATTAGATTAGCCTCAAGGTTAATCTGGTATGAAGGTCAGTTCTAAGGGCAATGTCCAAATTTCTTTGTAGACTGCTTAGAGGAGTCCTTGCTGAAATTATAAATTAAATTATAAATTTAAAAAATGCATGAAGCTATTTGAAACTAACCCTTCCATTAATCCTATTTAAATAAAAAATGCATCGTGATCTCACCTACCACCCAGAAACTCTGAACAGCTAGTATTAAAAAACCCACCAGTTTCTACCTGTTTTTTTCTGGACATTTTCTGCCTCTGTGAATGATGCTTGAAAAATGTGAGCCAATGTTCAAATATCTCTTTCTTCTCGTTGAAATGTCCTTATTCTCCATTTATCCATCTTTGAATATTACCTTAACTTCTTCCCTGTCACTATCAGTTCACTTAGCATAGTGAACTTAATCAGACATTCACTTTACACTTGGTGTCATAATGAAATTATTTTCAGCTAATAAATTAACCTATAATCCCTGAATTATATGTATTTTGTGTAATAATCTCCAGTTTTGACCTGTTGTTACTTCCAGTGTTGCTATTCTGATGGCATATTCACAATGTGAGTAAAACAAAAGGGAGATATCATGAAGCTTTAAAAAAGCTTTTTTTATCCAGCTGATTATACAACTGGAGATTTATTGCAGTGGTTATTGTATTCATAGGTGGGTGATGGCTGGATCGATCTTATTTCTGTATTATCTTTTGGGACTATTCCATCTTTCTTCTTTTATAAATAATTCTGAATATCCTTGCTAAAAATAAAAAAGGCCTGGCTTCATGCCAGATTGCTTCAAAGTGATAACTCTAATCCCACTGGGAAAGTATGACTATCACTATGCAGTACTCTGCACTCAGTTTTCCAAGCTTCCAAGAATTCTGTAAAATAATGGCCTGGCTACCCTCAGTTATTCCTGGGTGATGCAAGGAGGATACATACCATGCAGAGGAAAAACAAGAAAGTCCAGTTGCCTTTTGAAAAAAGCATCTTAGGGACAACCATGACCTGGATGACTAAGAATTTTCATAGACATCTAGGAATAGTAGTGGACCATTAGCTTAACATGAGCAAGCAATGTGATGCTGCAGCTAAAAGTGCTAATGCAAACTTAGGTTTTTGTTTTTTTTTTAATCCCATTTATATCCCGCCCTTCTCCGAAGACTCAGGGCAGCTTACAATCTAAGAAGCACAAATCAATGTGCTTAGCAGTAGCCTTCATTCTATGTATATGCCTGCTTATTAGGGCTTTCGCGCCCCCCCCCCCCCCAGCGGCATTATTACAAAGTCAGCTTATTGCCCCCAACAATCTGGGTCCTCATTTTACCTACCTCGGAAGGATGGAAGGCTGAGTCAACCTTGAGCCTGGTGGGACTCGAACCAGCACTAATTGCAGGCAGCTGGTGTTACTTAAGGAGGCATTAGCCCACTGCTCCACCAAGGCTCCATTAATAGAGATAATGAGTTCAAGTTATAAGAGACAATAGTTCCATTATGTTATATAACTATAGCCTGTATTAGGAAGATTGTGTCCAAAATTAACCACAGCATTTTAAAAGGGATATGAAGACATTAGAACCACTTCAGAAGGAGTGCTACCAGGATGCTTAGGGATCCATAAACCAACCCCTGTAAGGAACGGTTAAGCATGCTCTGCATGTTTAGCTCACAAAAGGGAAAATACAGTGTAGTCTGGAAAAATCACAAACCCTGACATGTGAAACAGGGGCTGGCCTATTGTTGAAAGCGGACCAGGGCAAGAATCAAGAGGTTGAAATGAAAACAAAAAAAGCTTCTGAGTTTTCCTGCCAAACTGTGAAACCTAGAGACAAGGTTTACAGACCAATTTATGCCAATGTACAGTATCTAGCCTACACATATGGGTGGGTAGTCCTCAAGTTAAAAAAATATAATGGAGCCTGCCCATTACAGTAGTAAGGCATGGCAGTCATATTCAAATTTGGTGTGCTTGTAGAAGTGACTCTGGGATTTGCACATACCAAGTTTCAGAAACCTGAAACGTATAGTTTCAGTTTATAAGGAATGAAATGCTCAGAAAATCCATGTGCCAGGGGTGATAAATCTTGCCAAGATCTCTCTGATGGAGAACTGTTGTTCTTCTCTTTTACAGTTGTCAATCTTCTTTGAAAGTGATGAGGGTGCCAGCTGTGAACCATCTGGTCTAATGAGAAGATCACTACCAGCTTTGAATGGCAGTTCAGCAAGGTATGAAGGAGTGCCACAAGATTGGTGCTAATGTGGGTGCATTTGTTTTACTTAATGTGGCTAATTACTGTAAATTTGGCTATAAATGAACAAAGGGAGGTTGCACCTTTCCAACAATGAACTAGTCTTGAGATTTGGTTTCTAGATAACAGCTTCTGAAAATATATAAAATAGGAATACTTTCAAAGTAGCCTCATTTCAATAAAACATTCACACACCCGATTCTTTACATGTTGTAAGGACTATGTTTTTATTAAGGGTTTAATCCAAATACTCATGGGAGCAAGTCCCAGGGATAAGAAAGAAGAGATCTTTCCAAGTGAGATCACAGAGGGAGATCTGTTTCACAGTTCTTTCTTCCTTAAAACAACAGGGTATAATCTAACATTTGATGATGATGATGATGCAGAACAATGTTGCAAGCTTAAGATGGAGCTATTGCACCTGAACTTCAAAATGGTAAATAACTCTTGTATGGCAACAAAGCCATAGACAAGTCAAAACCATTGTTGTCTAGTGGTCATCTAGATTTTGGCAGCTCAGAAGCAAGATAGATGGGCTCGGTTAGAGTGGCAATGGTTGCACTGTTAGAAATATAGGTAACAGATAGTGTGTCATAGAGCAGGGGTCCCCAACCCCTGGTCCATGGACCGGTACTGGGCCACGGCATGCCAGCAACTGATCCACACAAACAAGCAAAGCCCCATCTGTGGGATGCAGGCAGTACACAAAACCATGCACTCTCCAGTTCACAGAAAAACCTTTCTCCATGGAACCGGTCCCTGGTGCCCAAAAGGTTGGGGACTTCTTTCATAAAGGAATTGTATTGTATCATTGTTAACATTTAATACTAATTTGATGGCACATAATCAGATCAGGTTATGCATTGGATGGCTGCCAGCATAGATGCATGCAAACTTATGAATTTATTTTTCTGCATGTACATTTTCATTCTAATACTCAGGCATGGATCCTTTATGTTGGTAGGTTGAATTTGGGACAATTAGGACACCATATCCTTATCAGAAGTGTCACCCACTGTTACTTGTGAGCACTTGCTGCTGGATTGGATCTTCCATTTTCTGGGCAACTTTTTGATATATGCTGAAATATACTATATTGATGCTTGTTTAGCAAGATGAGAAAAGATTCTTTCGCAGCCAATGTAATCTGCAAGAATTTAGTGGAGATGAGAAAAAGAGGAAGATGTAAGCAAAGAAATAATACTGTGTAGATATAAGACAAATAGGAGGTCGCTTAGAATTATGTTAGAAAGCTCAAAGCTCAATTCTGGTCAGTAACTCTCCATCACAGCAACCTGGATGAGAGTACAATATAAACAGAGATGTCTGGGAAGCAGAGAAACACTGCTAAAAAAGTCATGTCAGCCATGTCCACATGACCAAAGCCTTCGCCCTTTTTTATATGGTTGGTCTCTGATTGTGCAGTGGGAGGGGGGGGCTGCTGATTTGGCTTTTTTTTTTATCCTCTCCCCTGCAGGGAAAATCCATGTTATATTGATGCAGTCTAAATAGATGGTGAGAAATGGGGCTGTTGCAGAGGTGGGATTCAAATATGTGAACAACTGGTTCTCTGTGTGGATGCCACTTCCGGAAGTCCGTTCTGGACCTGGGCAACAAAAAATTAACTACTGGTTCTGCCAAAGTAGTGTGAACTGGCTGAATCCCACCACTGGGCTGTTGTCACAAAACTGCTCCTGGCAGTAAGAATGAATTTCCCTTAGAGAATTTTGGGTTGGAATATGGAGAAGAAGAAGAAAAAAAAAACTTGTTTCTTTCATTGTATATCATGGAAATGGAATATGTAATGTTAGCTGCCATAATAGTGGACAATACCATTTCAGTGGTTAGAAACATTTAGGAAAGGAATTACAAATAAAGCAGCCTCCATTCTTCTTATGGCATGCTTTTTAAGTGACAACCATAAAGATAGGAGTCCTATCAAAAGATTAGGGATTTTGCAAAAAGATAAAACAACTGTTTTCTAACATGGCAGTTCTTATATAAAGTTTTTATATCCTGACCTACTAGTGCATATTGATTTAATTTCATGTATGGACATTTCAGAAAGCTATTATTTCAAAAAAACCTAAATAGAAAATGCTGGTTTTCAAAAATAACAGCATGGAAAGATTTGCAAAATATTAACTGTCACATAAAATCAGGATTGTCTAAAGCTTTTTTTTTCCTCATCAAAGCTTTATTTTGACAAAGTTGAAGCCCTCTGTACGCATTAGCTTCAGGAGTTTATTTTTGTTCAAATATATATTGTTTATATAAACAGTGAAAAGGCTTGTTACAATTTTTCAAAGAGTTTTGTGTGAATAAATGGTTATGAAAAAGTTCTATTTCATGTACATATACCGATCGGTTTTGGCACAAATGTAGTACAATAAATGCATTTTTTTCCCAAACAGTACAGAACAATAAACAAGATCTCTTTCAGCAAAATTCTTGTCTGTGGTGTGGTTTGGGCCCAATTCACACAAACGTTCAAAAGCTCATATTACTTTGGCAGTTTTGGGAGATGGGTCATCCTTATCATTCTGCCTGGGGGCCTGAAATACTTTAGAGCACTCTCATCCATTTTTTTTTAAATGTCACAACAGCATGAATATGCATCTCATAAAACAATTCACCTTGTGAGCTTGAAAAAAAAAAGCAATTTTGTGAAAGTTTTGTATCATCATATGCAGGGGATTTGATCTCCACTTGGGGCTTTAGATTAGAACAGACTTAATTTCTTAAATCTCAGCATTCAATTTAATTTGCAAATGAAATATTTGAACCTTTTCATTAAAAACAGAAGACATTTTTTGCTCCCCACCATGCAAAATTCAGGATTTACAAATAATTAGGCTGACAAATGTTCTGCATCGATAAAATGTAAACATTATTTTCTGTATCATTTCTTTCCTCTAGTTAGTTCTATTCTACTCAGAAAAAACTAACAAGGAAAAGTAGCCATGGATGTCTTGGGGACAGAGGCATATAGGTAGCCTCGTGTCTTTCTGCAAATGACATGAATTACACATTTGTAACAGAAGTGATGATGTAATTATACAACTTCCTCATTTGCAGAATGACATCATGGCATACATACCATTTGGGGTAACTATGGCTGCTGGATATAACTAATGAGTAAAAATAAACAGAAAATGAAACAATCATGAAAAGTACTTGAAATCAAGATCAAACTATGCAGTATTAAATTATTAATTTGTAAACATAAGTACTTATTTTTTTTCCTTCCATATCCCATTACCATAAGTTGATTAAAGGCTTGTTTTAGAATGTTTTTTTCCCCGATTTACATTATGCTTGGTTTGTTTTCTTATTTGGCACTAAGATTATCATGAAAGGACTTTTTATTGGTTTTTTTATATATATGATGAAACTGGACAGTTATTGATGCTCAGTGGGTTAGGACGCTGAGCTTGTCGATCAGAAGATTGGCAGTTTGGCGTGTTGAATCCCGAGTGCCGCATAGCAGAGTGAGCGCTTGTTACTCGTCCCAGCTTCTGCCAACCTAGCAGTTCGAAAGCATGTAAAAATGCAAGTAGAAAAATAGGGACCACTACGGTGGGAAGGTAACAGCGTTCCGTGCACCTTTGGTGTCTAGTCATGCCGGCTACATGACCACGGAGACGTCCTTGGACAAGCGCTGGCTCTTTTGTACTTTTGTGAAGCACAGAAAAACAAAAGTAAACCAAGTTGCTTACTAGTGAAATGTTGACAAAGGTATCTATAGTATAAATTTATGAAACTTCACAAACTTTTGTTGAGATCCACAACTGCAGTTAGACAATGTATGAGAGAAATGGATAATGGATGAGGATATTTTAGTTTTGAATGAGACACAGAATGGGGTACAGAAATTGGTGGTTTATTAGTAACACTAAGTTTGGCTTCTTGGATATTTCACAAGGTGATCATTGCTCAGAGTTACATGCAGAATTCTTAGATGTGGATAATTGTAAGTTAGGAAGTCCCTGACTTACAATTATTTGTTTAGTGGTCATTCAAAGTTAGAATGGTGCTGACAAAAATGACTTGCAACCTATCATCACACATTACTGTCATAAGGGTGAAGATCAAACTCAACGCTAACTCCTCAGTTACAGGATCAAAATTTGGACACTTGGAAATTGATATGTACAGTATTTACAACAGTTACAACATCCTGGATCATGTGAACACCATTTCCAACTTCTCCTGGGGCCTTACGAAAAGTAAAATCAATGAGGCAAGCTGGATTTGCTTTGGAACCTTGGCAAAAAAGATTGCACAACCAGGTGTGACTCATTATTTAATAACTGCATCTCTTAATGACACAAGTTCCACTCCCAATTGTGGCTGAAAGTCAAGGACTATCTGTATTATTTTCAAGACTTTTCCAAAATTTACCTGAACTCTTTTCACATTTCCTAATTCGTAATTCACATCAGAGTGTAAAATACAAATAGGATGGTTTTAACTGGCTTTCAGTACTGTGGTTAATTATGGTTCAGTAAGTTAATGTCAAATTGCAACTTCAGCTTTCATGATTGAGAGGGCAGGAAGAGAAGAGTGTGCCATGGCTGTCCTCATCTACCCTCCATAAGTCTATTTTATCAATGTGTTTACTGTTTGAAAAACAAATATTGAAGGAGGTAAACTTGAGCCAGGAGTAATGCCATCAATTGGGGTGGTAGGCTTTATGCCAATTATCAGCAAGCAGTATGTTTCCACCCCCACCCCCCACCCCAGGCCTGAAAGTCACAACTGGGGATATGGGATGTTATGTAGCAAACTGGGAGGACAGACTTTCCCCATGTTGATGCAGGAGGAAGAGGTTGCCCATGAAGTAAGGATTCAGAGTAAGATCCTTGGATCACAGCTGATGCATATAAGAATATATGTGCTGATGAAAGGCAGTGTGATTTTTTCAGTCTGACTGAGTCAACAATAACTAAGGCAGAAATTAGGAGTCTATAAAAGCCATGAGGATGGGCACATGTGATCTACAGAACTGCTCATCTACTTGTGGATTAAATAATGTAGCATGCTCTCCATTTCCTCAATCTCTACCATCACCATCTGCCAATCTACATCTGTTTTAAATAGGATGTACAATCCAAGTGGTATTTGTCACTGCTCTCAGACCATACTTTCTACAAGGGAAGTATTTCCTCTGGAATATCTCTATTTTTGCTAAAAGATGGATGATGAATAATGCATAATCAATCTGCTACATCCTGAGAAATCTTTCCAAATGCTCCTTGAAGTAATTGATCAATTAGACATTTCATAAATTGCAATTAAGCACACATAGAGAATTCAAATGCAAAAAATAAATCCCAAACAATCATATCCGAAACAGTTTTGTCTTGGTCTATGCAGAACTGTTCCAAGTGTAGTATTGATCATTGACTACTTATATTAGATTAAATAGTTTTGAACCTTGATGCCAAGAAAAAAAATCTGACCTTCCTATTGCTGTGAATAAGAACTATGGCACAAACATCCTGCTTTACAAAAACTGCATAGAGTTAGTCCTTGACTTATGACCATTTGTTTACTGACAATTCAAAGTTATGATAGCCTCAGTTAAAATGACTGATGACTAATCATTGTACCACTCCCATGGTCACGTGATTGCAATTCAGGCACTTGGCAACCAACTCATAGTTGTGATAGGTGCAGTGTCTTGCAGTCACGTGATTGGAATTTGGCTTCAGACAAGCAAAGTCATTTGCAGAAGCCAAGTTTATTTAATGACCATGTTATTCACTTAAGAATGTGTCATTTGCTTAATGAATACAGTAGAAATGGTCATAAAAGCAGATCTGGTCTTAATGATTCACTTTATAACTGCACTGGCTTATGACAAAAATTCCAGTTCCAATTGGGGTTGTAAGCTAAGGACTACCTGTATATCTGGGAGAAAGACTCATGAAATATAAAATATTTACAAATAATTAGAATACTGCCTATTTTTTTTTTCTCAGCGAAAATCTTGTTAGCAAACACAGGTTCAATTCTTTTTAAGAAAAAAGAGAAGATGAATTAATACAGTCCTATAGAGAGAGCACATCTTTCTGCAATGCTTTTTGCTTTTTGCTTAACCAAGGAGGGCGAACAGAGAGAAACTCTGCTGAAATATTGTAACACTATACAGAAATGAAGAGGGTTCCTCAAGTTCTCCACTTAGGCAAATATATCTATGAACGCTTCTATATGATGACGCAAGTGTGAGTTCAAGGTCTCTGGGATCCCTCTGGATTAGGCTGAACGTGGCAGTTTAGTTGATTTATGAATGGCTCAGTTGATGTACAACCCCAATTATAATCTCAATCTCAATGGATTTATCTCGCAACAATTTCTTTCTTTTCTGCCAAGCATGATGCAGTCCATTCCTGCAATGAAAGAAACCTTGCTTGTTCTTTCTCTCTCTCCCTAGTTCCATATCTTGATCAAGTTCTTTTTTAAAAAAATGCTGAATTGACTCAGCAGTGGTAAAATTAAGAGATTTCTCTCTCTCTCTCTCTCTCTCTCCCTCTCTATAAATAAAATTACTGTGCCTAGCTCGGAGCTGCTTGCTTTTGTTGTTAGTGTTTCTTTTGTATGGACTATGGACGGTACAATGAATTTTTCATCTTACAGCCTAAAAAAAAATTGCTTTTACTTATAACATATTGCCATGCTTTCTACCTGCAGCCAATAGCCATTATAGGCGCTGGGAGAAATGGGTTGCAAAAGGGGTGACATTCTATCATTCCACCTTCACAACTCTTCCTGAACTTCCTAAAAACATAAAAAATGAGGGCCTGGTAGAATTTTCTTTCTTTTTGAAAACAAACGGGCAAAACATTCTGAAAAGGAAGAAGGCATTTCATTTTGTTTCAGGATCGCAATGAAGGTGAAGAGGGTTTCTCTTGCTCCAGGGCTGGTATGAATTTTTTATATGTGTGTGTGTGTGTGTGTGTGTGTGTGTGTTAAATATTTGTCAAGTCATTTGAATATGCCTTGCTAATTAACTCTTTCTTTCCTGTTTGGCCTAACTCAAGGCTATCCACAGGATATAGTCACAACTTATGACAGCTCATTATTTGTGTAAATTATTCAAATTGCTAATAAAGATATCAGCCTCCCTTAAATTCTTTATTAGCAATTTGAATAATATATATATATATATATATATATATATATATATATATATATATATATGTATATATATATATATATATATATATATAATGTTTGTTAAGTATTTAGATTACCTTGCTAGGCCCCAAACTTGGGACAAATCTTATTTCCTGTTTCAGCCTAACCCAAGGCCATCCACAGGCAGTGGTCACAGTAGTGACAGCTCATATTTGTGTAAATGTATATATATATGGCAGGATCCTAATGATCAGTTGGGGGGAGGGGCACAATGGCTCAGCAGTTAAAGTCGCTGAGCTTGTCAGCTGCAATGTTGAGAGCCCATGTTTGAGGCCCGAGTGTCATGCGATGGGGTGAGCTCTTGTTACTTGTCCCAGCTCCTGCCAACCTAGCAGTTCAAAAGCATGCAAATGTAAGTAAACAGGTATCACTTCGTGGGGTGGTAACAGCAGTCTCAGTGTACAGTCATGCTGGCCACATGACCATGGAATAAGGCTGGTTCCCTCAGGTAAGAAATGGAGCTCAGCATCGCCTCCTAGAGTCAGACACAACTGGACAGGGGAAACCTTTAGCTTTTCCTTTTAAAGATCAGTGGGACAGCAGTGATTGACTTGTTCTCAGCATTTCAAGATTATAGCTCAAGTGAAGATTATAGGCTATTCCCTTTCAAATCATTTGAGAGAGATTTGGTACTATATGGAAGCCCTTTATCCCAAAACTTCTTTAGAATTAAAAGGCAATTTAATCACATTTTCACTCCAGCCCAATGATCCACAGGAGGATCATTCATTCCACTCCTTTCTGGATTAATCTTCACAAGTGGCTTTTTGAATGGCATTATTCCAAAAATTGGGCAGAGCCAGAATACTACATGTGATTTAATTAATCTAGATGAAACTGATAAATTAACATGTAATTAAAATTAAATAGAGTTAACGAACTACATCAAATATAACTCTTTACATATTAAGTTATAATTACATTATGATGTAATTTGTGAAGGTATTTTGATGACTGCCCTCAAAATATTGCAAAATATTGAAAAGCCGAGTGTCTTTGTTCTGTTCTTATTTTACAGGGGGAAAATATATCTGTATAATTATTGCTTGTATTGCTGAGCATACAATGCCTTGGTGGCGCAGTGGGCTAATGCCTCCTTAAGTAACACCAGCTGCCTGCAATTAGTGCAGGTTCGCATCCCACCAGGCTCAAGGTTGACTCAGCCTTCCATCCTTCCGAGGTAGGTAAAATGAGGACCCAGATTGTTGGGGGCAATTAAGCTGACTTTGTAATAATGCCGCTTGGGGGTGTGTGTGAAAAGCCCTAATAAGCAGGCATATACATAGAATGAAGGCTACTGCTAAGTTTGTAAGCCGCCCTGAGTCTTCGGAGAAGGGCGGGATATAAATGGAATTAAAATAAATAAAATAAATAAATAAATATCCCAAAAGATATTTTTTCTACCATCCTAATTCTACCAGATGATAGGACTGGTAGCCCTTGATTTATAGCAGTTCATTTAGTGACTGTTCAAAATTACAACAGCACTGAAAAAAAATGACTTATGAATATTTTTCACACTTACGGCCTTTGCAGCATCTCCATGTCATATGATCTGACAAACAAAGTCAGATTCACTTAACAACGGTGTTACTAACTTAACAACTGCAGTGATTCAATTAACTGTTGCAAGAAAGGTTGTTAAATGGGGCCAAACTCAATAAATGTCTCACATCAACAAAAACCTTGGGCTCAATTGTGGTCATAAGTTGAGGACTACATGTACCAAGGTCTAACTGTCCAGCTGTTTTTTATTCCTATAAAGCCTTACAACAATGTACAGTTGGTGCTCAGAAGACTTTTAAGTTCAAGAAACCTTCAAAGGACAAATATAAACTAACTGACTTACTTCTAACTTACTAGCATGAAATTACCCTGGGAAAGTACAGATATGTCAAGCTCTTCCTTCTGATGGTGAAGGTACAAGAAGATAGGTTAAAGCCAAAACTAGATACCAAGAAACTGGCCATTTCCTTTTTCTCTATGCACTTAAAACAGAAAAGTGTGAATGTGACAAATATGCTTCAAAACATGATTTATGTAAGTACTTGACTAAAGAAAGTAGATTAATTTCTATTCCCAATTCAATATCTTCTCAGCAGTAATTCTGAATGCATTTACATGTAGTCTAATGCAGAGTTCCCCAATCTTTCCAGATTAGCAGCCCAGGTGGGGAGGAGGAAAGAGGTGATGGTTGTGTAGGAGGGGCAGACATGTGTGTGTGTGCATGAGCACCTGTTGCTTTTGCGAGTGAGGCCATGAGCACCCACAACGGTCGTGCAAGTGGAGCTGCGAGTGCCCATGAGTAGAACCGCAAGCACCTGTTGCACTCACACGAGTGGGGCTGTGCATGAGCACATACACGTGCACACCAGCCAGCCACTCACATGGCCCAGTTGTGAACAGGCCATGGACTGGTAGTGGGCTGTGGCTCACAGGTTGGGGACTCCTGCTCTAATGTCTCAGCAAGTGACCATACATAGCAACACATGGCTGGCCAGGGAAGTGAAGTAAGGTTGGATCTTTTTAATATTTGGATGACAAACCCTCAGGAAATCTCCAACTATAAGCTAGACTAGG
Source organism: Vipera ursinii (assembly GCF_947247035.1). Lineage (NCBI taxonomy): Eukaryota > Metazoa > Chordata > Lepidosauria > Squamata > Viperidae > Vipera > Vipera ursinii. The sequence continues at coordinate 260,195,176 of NC_139512.1, read as the reverse complement.
AAGCAAAAATAAAGAAATAAAAAAAGAAGGCAGTAGCAGTGATTATTCAGGAAAAAAATCATGAATAATCACCGTGTCAAGCTCAATGTGAAGACTTCACTTTTTGCTTACTTTTTGTAATCTTTCCAAGGAAGCTGTAGCATATCCTAAGAGATGCAAGTGTTGTTTCAGAGACATGCCTTGAACTCTGATGTGATCAGCATCAGTCTTGCTAAGTCATTTCTACCAGTAGTGATCAGTTCTGATGCACTAATCCAACATTCTTCCACTGAGAATTTTCTGCTTAACACACAGGACATTTTAGATATAAAAAGTATACATTCTTAGTGGAACTTTCCTACTGAAGTCTTATGCTCACCCCTGCAAGGATCCTCTTGAGGACACATCACAAGAGAGCTGGAAGTTTATGGTGTAACTTTGTATGTAGCCCTATACCACCAAAATGAGGATGATTTAATCAACACAAGGTAAAGAGAAATTAAGGCAAATGCGCCTTTCTTATCTTAGCATTCAATTGCATATAAAATGGTCTAGCAGGTACTACAGCCTAACATTATATTAATAGTAATTAGTAATGGAAATGACTCACCAGAAAACACATTTCTGGTGAAAAGAGTAAACATCTGAATCACACAACAATGGTAGAGCCAAAATGAGATGTAATAGTCCACCCATGAAGCCTTCAGGGATAATCTCTGAAATGAGTAGAGTGATCAGAACATATTCATGCTTTCCCCCCCCCCAACCAAAGACCTTTAAAATTAGTATTACAATGAATCCCATTGTGGCCAAGGATTTCAAGTATCCTTGAAAGCTTATTCATAATACTTTTTTTTGCAAGCAAGAGATCTTGTCATTCCTGTTAAACTGTACTGTAATATTAAATCTTTCTGAAGGAAAGATAGTTGTAGGGTGCAACTCTTGTTTTGACGTATGGCAGAAATACACATGCATATCAGCACAATCAAAGATGAAGACACACTCCTAAACTACAGTCCACTTCAGGTACTGTTTGATCTTCTGAGGTAAAAATGTTATTTCAGTCTAATATGGCACATATCTCATCTACACAATTACATCACAAACAAAAGATGGCCTTAGCATGGCATTGCAGCACACCATTCTTCTAACAATTGAGTTTTGCTCCAAGGAGGATGATGTACTTAATATTTTACTAACAATGACATTGCCTTAATATACAATATATAATAAACTCTAAACACACCAAATAGGTATGATTTTTTTATAAATCCTTGATTAAATATACTTATCTACCAATGACACTTTATATGTATAGAGACTGGTAAAAATATATAGATATGTATCCAGACTTTTGTTTCATACAGTTTAGAAATCATTCATCCATCTGCGAAGTAGAAGGAGCAGAGGATTACGAAATAGGTTCCACAAGGATAAAGTTCTCAGATACGGAACCAAGATGAGACTTCTTTCATGTTCAGGAACCAAACAGCTCTCAAAATCCAGATTGTGAAAATCAGATGTCTCCAAAAAATATACCAAGAAATGGTATTCAGCTTCTTGTCTCTATAGCTATTTCTTTTCTTTCTTTTTCCCCCCACAGTGAATTATTTTGTAATCTCTGCGACGAGCTCTGGCAAGGTTTGTGGCAATCTTCTAAACCAGCAAATCTGAGTTACGATGTCTATGGATCTTATCTTGCTAAATGGAAACTGCAAGAAATGAATAAAGCAGTATGGCAGCTGAGATATGGCTTTGTATAAAAAGGATGACATCTACCTAGGGTCTGATTTTCTGTTTTTTTGTCTGAGTTCATTCTGTTCTTTTATAGTGCCTTCATCTGACACATTAATGGCCACTTTATGTTCTTTTTTTCCTGTAGTATAATTCCTATCATTACTTACAAATGCACAGAGAAGGAAAAGACTATTTACAAACAGGTTGGCACTTAAGAGAATATATTATTCATATTTTCTCCTGTTTATTTTTTTTCCCCACCCTGTTTTCCAGTTGAGTGGTAGCTAGGATGCCTGGCAAAACCTGCTGCCTCATTAGAATATGCTACGTTAACATGAAAAATAGGACTCCAACTTGTACATTCTTTCTCGATGGATGGCTCTGAAAAGCAATAGCTTCCACCCTAATTCATATTTGACGCTCAGGCTGCTAGTCAAGTGAAAGCAATGGCTGCATGTTTTCTTCTTCATTTTTATCCATGCGCTTGAGCACTCCGGGGTCCACAACAGATTGAGACCTAGAAAAATATTAAGCAACGACCAATTGTGACTCATTTTAGCAACAACGAAAAGGCAAGCTCCTTCGCATTATAAAAAACCACGTCAGTGACCAGAAAATATGCTTGGGGAATAGGATGGATGATGCAAGACCCTCCTGAAAAGAAATCAGCCATGTTTCCTAAAGCGGCAATGAAAAAAAGTGATTTAAAGGTCAGATTTGGCCAGCAGGCCTCTCCTTTCAGTCTATTGTGGCTTTTGCTGACATGCATTCTCCACCTAAATGCCAACCTTCTTTTTTTAAAAGCTGGTTCACTTTGAGGCTGCCACTTCCAGATGGGTGGGAGTGATTTTCTTCCCAGTTACCTCCCTCATGCCTTGCCTTTGCCATTAAGGGAGGTAAAGGCTGAATGACGTTTGATTCCATGTTGCTAGGGAGCACTTTTCTGCCCCTTATTTTATATGTCTTCAGTTCTTCATTCCCAGAAGCCCTTCACTCAAAAGTCTTCACTATAGCTAGGAAGACAAGCTGATCAACTAGAAAAAAGTGCATCTGAAAGTTTACAGCTGATAGTCTTCAGAGGAATGGGCAAAGGTTGGTTAGGGAGCAGCCTTTTATACCATCCATCTGAAAGAGGGCTTTGGGGGATGGGGAGGGGGTTCCATCAAAAGTTGATGGGCAATTGACAGCTTGCACAGGATGATGTTCCCATGAGGGAAAGGCCCCAGCTTATTGTACATGAAATTGCATGTGAATATTGCATGTGAAAAGGACCGCAAAGGCTCTGTTACAAAATAAGAACTAAAAGAGGGTATTGCAGCATTTGCCTGAAGCAATGTGGGCAGTTCAAGTAGAATTAGGCATGGATGCAATCCTCCAGCCAAGTTCAGCTCAGCAAACTTGGAATATTTCACAGCTTAGCAGCTCAGCAACGAACTGCAACCACTGTGGAACCGTAAGGCTCTTCTATATGCAGATCACAGCACAGAAGTGCAAATCTATATGCAATTCCTTCCCCAGTAAGACTGTCTAGCTTGGTATTGAAAGAATTGTGCAGCATCTGGATAAACAGTGTGGGAGATACAAGTTGGTATGATGGATGCATGCTAACTATACCCTTGTGCATGCTAAGCACAGGCTTTACTTGCTTTGTGCTAGGGTCATGTTCCTGCAAAACCTGCCTAAAGTAAATTCACCTATTGTAAAGTGAGGAAAATCTGCATATGTATGAGAAAACTTGCCTATTTACAAGGCTTTCAAGCTAACACTCAGCTTCAAAGCTGACCTTTAAAATCAACTGATTTCCCACTCCAACTCACCCTTCAATGGTTCCCTACATCAGTTTTATTTTCATTGCTTAAATAAATGATAATGGCATTCTAACAATGGGAACTAGTAAGTAGATGTTCTGGCCTCCATGTTCAGAAGCTAGAGATCATGAAGTGAGAAATGCAAATGCAGAGGGAATACTAAAATCCACAATGAGAGGGGTGGGAAAAGGGAAAGGATAAGCAACAAGGATAACTGAGAGGGCTCAGTCCAAGGTCCTGGAAAGCATATGCTTCACTACATTTACCAGGATGGGTATTCTTTAGTTCCTAGGGAAAATAGTCATAGGTACAGCTTGCATAGGTACAGCAAGTTTCCCAGGTCTGATAAATTTGCAAAAGTTTTTTTTTCTCCCTCTCTCTTTTTTTGGTGGAAGTGTCTGAAGAATGAAAAGTTGGTCTTCTCTCTGATTATGCACAAGCATAATGATGCATAGATGCCTTGTAAGTAGTACATCTCTCTATCCAGAGAGGGAGCATCTTCATCCATAATACTGCTTTATTTCCTCCTCTATGCTCTGTTTCTCCTCCTATATAGAGAAAGGGAGTTTTCTGCTTACAAATGGGAGCTGAAATCAGCTGTTCTGATCGGAACAAGATTGGAAGCAATTCTTTGCTCCTCTATATAGAGAAGGACTGGGAGGAGAATTGAGCTGCCTTCCAAGCAAAGGAAAGAATACCAAAGGAGGGTGTTCAAGGAGGAGAGAAGCAGTTCCAGATTGCCATGTGAGCAATCTGATCCAAAGATTGAGTTAGTGTCCCATCCCTATTTTTTTTAAATTAGGGCCCCATAATGTAAGAGAAAAGCATAGACAGTCATCTGTCAAAAATGGTATAGGGTCTCTTTCTTAAGCAGGGGTTTGGACTAGATGAGGTCCCTTCCAACTCTGTTATTCTATTGTCTATTTGACCTGGGAGATCACTTAGGCATCTCCTGCTTCAGAAGACATCATGAACTCACCTCTTCATGGATTTGGGTGAGAGCTCCTTTTCAACTTCTTTTGCAGATGTGTTATAGGAGTCCACACTATATTCACTGTCATCATCGTACTCATGATCTAGCAGTGTTCTTGCCCAGGTGCCCATGTCATAAGGTGGAAGCATTCCTCCAAATTCAGAAGGAAGAATTTCAGGATGAATCAACTGGTGCAGACTGTTGAGGTTGTTTCCATGGAGAAATATCTAGGGAAAAGAGGAATATAATAAACTGTAAAGTTATCAGAATCTATAATAATAAAATATGGCTATCTGAAAAGCTGGAGAGCTCAAAGATGCGGTTTTTACCACAGAAGATTTCCCAAAGATTTCAGAAGATTAAAAAAATGCAATTGGTTATCTAAACATGCTGCTGAAAGATTACTCATATTCTCATATTTCTACTTCCAAATAACATTTGGAATCCAATGAAAATGAATCCTCTTCTATAATCCAAATAGCTCTAAGCAAGACCTTCTCAATTGCACAAGGCAAACTATGAGGAACATTCAAGCTATTTTGGGCTAGGACATGTCAGGGTGCCTTTTTTAAAGTCATTTTAAAATGGATCCTTAAGGTCTTCAGCCCCGTTCAGGTATTACTAAAATATTTGTAAAGAGGCTTATGCACCCACTGATTTAGAAGAGTTAGGATCACCCAAGTTCACAATACAGTGAAAAGAAGAAAATATATTACATTGGCACAATACAAGCTCCACCCCAATGGTAGCGCATCATGAAATTACATGCATATCTAAGAGGGTCAGAGCTTAAGACCCCAAAGGTACAATACATCTCTCCCCATTTTGATCTGAAGCATTCAGATGCCCATGATCCACTGAATAACAAAAAGTCCAAAAAGATGACTATTTACTAATTTATTAATTACCCAAAGGTTTTGACTCGGTAGACCACAACAAATTGCGGTTAGCCTTTAAAAATGTGAGTATACCCAGGGTTTTCCCTTTGCCTTTTGAAGAAGGCATATGATGATCAAGAAGTAACAATTGGAATGGAATACTAAGCAACAATTTAAAAAGGAGATCAATAGAGGACCAGGTGACTGGATAATATTACTGATGACAGAAGCAACAGTTTACAAGAATTCAAAGAGGTTACTAACAGACAATTCTGTTAGAATGGTACCCATTAGGTCACAAAGAGAAGCAACTGGAAAACTGAAGAACTTAACTGCCTTCAGCTTCTATAGAATTTAGTATTAAGCTTCCAAAGAGCAAGCTTATTAAATTCTCAATTTCAAGATGCTTTTGAAAATTGCCTGCAGCTTAAAAAAAAAAGACACCTTGGGACCTAAGTGAGAGGCATGGTTTTCAGGTGAATGTATGCATGTCATTCTGTGTGTGGGTTTAATGGTGTTGTCACCTTGTGCACTTCCAATTCGAAGTAGAATAATGATTTTTTTTTACTATTTTTACATACTGCATTGATAAGCATCAGACAAGAAATACAGAAACGAAGTGAACCCTAGAGTTCAACCAACACTTATCTTTAAGCTGCTGGATGAGATTCCAATGAACACATCTGTCATGGACTATGTGAATATATAGAAATAATACTTTTTACGAAGATTACATAGCTTAATTCTCCCATTTCCGAACAGTGATTTTAAGATGAACCAAATCTGCTTAGGCAGCTGTGCAAATAACTATTCTGCTTTTAATAAATGGGACTAACTTGGGCCATTCAAGAAACAATGAGTCGAAAATCCATTTTATCCTTTGCTGTATTCTAAAATGTGTTAGTGTTGGTATGTACAATGAGAGCTTATGCATCAGAGACAAATTCCTTGTGTATCCAGTCACACTCGGCCGATAAAGAATATTCCAAGTCTAATTGTATTGATGTTTTATCTGCCATACTGTATGTATATAATTAAGGTCACAAAACAAGACACTGCAAACATGTATTTGTTCTTTAGTTTTCAAGGCTATTGGTCCTTTCATAAAGTTATAGAAATATGATGGAAACAAAGATGAATAAAATTACCCTCTTCCTTGTCTTCTCCTTTAAAAACGGACGTATAACTGTATAAAGGGCATGAATGTACCATGGCTGATTGACAAAATGAATTCCTCCAAATCGAGCAGGGAAACTGTCCTAGAAGAGAACACAAAATAAGAAGGAGATGTTTTACTTTATTTGCCACTTTCTCTATATCTTTAGCAGAGCTGTGAAAACAGGTCGTCCTCGACTTATGACCACAATTAAGCACAAAATTTCTGTTGCTAAGCAAGACAGTTGTTAAATGAGTTTTGCCCCATTTTATGACCTTTCTTACCACAGTTGTTAAGTGAATCACTGAAATTGAAAACTTCTCCGTTGAAGTTACTTGTCAAATGATTAGAAAAGGGGATCACATGACCCCGGGACACTGAAACATGAGTCAGTTGCCAAGTGTCTGAATTTTGATCCCATGACCATGGAGATGCTGCAACGTTTGCATGAAAAAATGGTCATCAAGTCATTTTTTTAGTGCTGTTGTAACTTTGAACAGTCAATAAATGAACTGTTGTAAGTTGAGGAGTTACACAAATTCATCCTCACAATAAATGTGCAGCCAGGTTTCACTATAAAGATTAAGATACACACCATACAAACATACATAAGCAGTATGTTTAAAATCATGTCTTCAGACTAGAGATTTTTTTTATGCAAGCTTATTAAACAAAAGTTGTCTTCCACTTCAGGACAGTAATTCTGTATCCAGTTACAAATCTGGGACAAGAATTCTAATAAAGAGAGCGGATGGTTTCTACCAAGCAACAATGGACATATTTTCAGCCTATATTATTTGCCACCATATAATCTTTCCATTTTACATACAGAAATTTACATGCATTTATTTTTACTTGAAACTATGATTATGTTTTAACATATAGTATGTTCTTAAGCATGATTCCTATCATTGATTAAAAATTGGAGGCAGGAAGGAGAGGATTTAAATGTTTTAATAAATTAAAACAGCAGTTTGATTATTCCGTGTTAAATTATTTATGCGTATAACTGTTGGGTTTCAGTTGAATAACCGAAGTGTGAACGCTGCATGCTTATTTGCTATTATGTCTCTAACTCTTAGTTTGAACACCTCCAGTGAGGTTTTATCATAGTGTGTTCCATTGTTCAATGGCTCCTAGCGTCAAGAAATTGATCTAAATATTTGGCCTGAATTTCCTTCGTTTTCATTTCAATCCTCCAATCTTTTTCTGCTCTAAATTTCAATGAAGAATAGAGCTGTCCTTTATTGCAAGTAGAACCTTTTCAATTGTTGAAAATTGCAACTATATCTTACCACAGTCTTCTGTTTTGTAAGTTAAAAATTAAAGCTTTTTAAAACCCTCAATAATCAGCTTGATAGCCAGCCCACCTATCTGGAGGTATCTTTTCCATTCCACTACAACTTCCTCATCTCTCTTTTAAATAAATATCCTACCAAGAACTGGACATAGTACTCCAAATACGGATGAATCAGTAAAGATTGCATACTCCTAGAATCAATAGGTCCCAAGATCCAGAGCCACTCAGTCTTTCCAGGAGTCAGCTGAAAACTGTTGTTCCGCATCCAGATTCTCACAGCCTCCATACACTGTTCATGGCATTGCTTAAGTCACCAAAGGCTGAGATAGATAGTTGGATATCATTAGCATACTGATGATAATTCATCCCATGGCAATGGATGAACTAACACACCGGCCCGATGTAGATGTTGAAGCAAAGAGAGAGCACTGATCCTTGAGGCCTATTCTCCTTTTTAATATATAATCAGGTCTAATATTAGATCATCAGTTTGCATCACAGAAATTTCTCCCCATTTCAGTGAGTTCCATCAATATTCTTGAATCAGATATGCTGGTAAGTTGTCCATTTCTTCAAAACTTTTAAAAGTGCTGACCTAAACTCTCAGAATATCTAGCACCACAGGTATATATCATGAGGTATAAAGAAACTAGATTTAACATTTGTTACATTTTACAGTCAATTTTTTTGGCTGGGGATCCTTAGTTGTCTTTACACTTTCAATCTAAAATTGTTAAATGAACTTATTGAAAATAATCTTTTCCAATTCTCTGAAGTCCATTGGTATTTTCCATCTCATTAATATTTTTGAGCTAAAATAGAACCATTGACAGTCTTCCTGAATGATGGATCATGTATGTATGTATATGTATATATAATATAATTATAAGACAGAAGTGTCCTGGGTGATTTTATATATGAATGAAAGAGAACAGACAATACAAGAAGTGTGATTACATTTAAGGAGCCCATTTAAGTAAGAAAAATCCCCTCAGAGGAAGCTAGAAGAAAAACTTCTTAGTAATTTTCCAGAGGCATTGCAACCCGTTACTTATGATAGAAACAATTATTGATTGGCAAGGGGCCAGACTAACACTTACTGTAGCAAAAGATAAGAATAAAAATGGAAGAAAAAAAAACATTCTTCCTTAGGGAGAGTAAGACAAGGATGGAAAGTCTTGGCAGTTTTTTCTTGTCATAAATGAAACACTATTATAGGTAATCTTCAATTTACAACCATTCATTTACCCACCATTCGAGGTTACAATGGAATTGAAAATGTGATTTACAACTATTTCCCCATGGTCACGTGATCAAAATTTGGGATCTTGGCAACCGGCACTTACAATGGCTGCAGAAACCCAAGGTCATGTGATCACCATTTGCAACATTCCTAGCTAGATTCTGACAAGTAAAATCAATGGGGACAGCCCCTTTCTGACCGGGAGCTGCCAAGATGGGATGTGTCTGTACGAAGATGGTGAAAAAAGCAGCCCGGGTGATCATTGAAAAATATTACACTCGCCTTGGAAATGACTTCCACCCAAACAAGCGAGTGTGTGAGGAGACCGCCATCATCCCCAGCAAGAAACTGCGGAACAAAATTGCTGGGTATGTCACCCATTTGATGAAATGCATTCAAAGAGGGCCAGTCAGAGGTATCTCCATCAAACTACAAGAAGAGGAAAGAGAAAGAAGGGCTAACTATGTCCCAGAGGTCTCTGCCCTGGATCAGGAGATCATTGAAGTGGATCCAGATACCAAGGAAAAGTTGAAGTTGCTGGACTTTGGCAGCCTGTCCAACCTGCAGGTCACACAGCCCACCATAGGGATGAACTTCAAAACTCCAAGAGGTGCCATCTAAAGACATTTCCATGTTGTCACTTTTACAATAAATGGGGGCAGCTGGATTCACTTAACAATTGCACAATTCACTTGTCATAAGTGGAGGACTACCTGTACAGAAGAAGTAAGAAATTTCTGCCCATTAAACCACATGACAGGTTGCTAGGAAAGAGAAGTCCTAGACCAGAGATGTCTGCAGGATAGGTCAAATGACAAAAAGAGTAGTATTATGAGCTGACGACAAGTGATGTATACATATTAAAGAGAGAAAGAGACAGCAAACATGAAGGGGTTTTATGAGATTTGTGAAATGAGGGAGACATTTTTCACTTCTTCAGCAAGTTTTAGTTCAGGATTTGCTAGAGGCTTTTTATTACAGTATGGAAGGAAAGTCAGATAAGAGTTAATGTCTATCACTAAGAAAACAGGAGGAAATAATGAAGGAAAGGAAGGCAGAAAGGGCATCTGATGGAAAGTTTATAGCAATAAAATAGATTTCAAAGAGAATAAACATGAAGACGGGAAAAGTAGAGAACAAGATAGAGTAACTTTCTTTCAGAAGCAGTTATGCAAGATAAGAAAGAAACTCTTAGTTACAAAAAAAAATTCCATTTATATCCCGCCCTTCTCTGAAGACTCAGGGCGGCTTACAAGCTTAGCAGTAGTCTGTGTGTCGGCAACTCAGTGAGTAGCCGGAAACCAATGGGTTTCTTTAGGATTCAAAGGCAATAAGGTTAGGTCAGAGTAAAATGACAAAGAGGATTTTATTGAATAAATGTTCAGAGAGTTAACAGAGAAAAATATACCAATCTTTATACCTTTAGCATGCCAGGAATCCCCAAAAGAGCAGCAGAACACCCTGAAGTTCACATTTCTGCAGAAGTCTCCCAGTACTTTGGGTCTACATTGCGATAGTCAACACTGAACTACCCAATTCTTGACAGACTGTGAACATGCAGGGCTTCCAGTGAGGCAAGGGGAAAAAAATGCCTGAATTTTTCCCCCAGTGTGTGGATTCTCAAAGCATTATGGCTGAAAAGGAAGCTGGATGAGAGATGAGAGACACCAAACATCTGATTTTGTGTGAGTAGATATCAGGACAGCACCACAATCCTTCTTGTTTTCAAACCCATAATATATCATGGAAGGTACACTTAACACCTTGGCAAAACCCTATGGATTTCAGCTCTTTAGACTCCAAGCCATTAGGCCTTTAATTTAAAGAGATGAAGAAAGGAGAGGTTGAATGGTGAGCTCTGGAAAGGAAATCCTATCTACTGTAGTTGTGGAATGGTGAAATCCCATGCAAACTTATTGAGAAGTAATTTCCATCAAGTATTGGATTTTATTCTGATTGAATCATGCTGAACATCTATCAGCTGCAATTTGGCATATCCGTAAAATGACTATATTTGCATCTGGAGAACCTGACTATTGTTTTCAATCATTTTCACTTTATTCTTTTGTAGCAACTGTGATGGGAGATTACTTTCTTATGACTTGTGTTCAAATCTAAGAAGGGATATCAATGTGCAAAAAGATGGCCTTTGGCATACAAAGAGAAACATAGTCTGTTATCCATCTGTCACTGCTCTTTAGAAATGCATAACATTGTATATGTATCTTCTCTCAGAGTTACCATCTGTTTATACGCCTCATTTAATAAAACTGTGGGGAGGGGGCTGAGAGTGTACTGTACCTGTATGTACATTTAATTGTTCTTCCTCCATTCTTGTCTGATGTTTCTCCATGGGAGCATCTCTCTGTTCCTTTCTGAGCATTTGCAGTTTTATTTGAATTATTTTTATTCAAGGTCTGTTTTTAGAGCATTTGGCAGAAAAAAGATCTGGAATGTTTTAACAATAAAGTTATTTATTCTTGATGTATTACATGTACTTCCTGCCTTTCATTTCAGAGCATGAGTAGGCTGTAATGCTACCTGAGAATAAATTTGGGGAATGGGGGAGGGGGGAATTGCCTAGGAAATGTGAGATAAGAGAGGCCATAGCCTAGAACTGGGTGGAGGAAGAAGCTCAAAGAGCTTAAAGAAGACGGTAGGAGATTTGTACTTTCAGACTTTCAAGATTAATATTTTTAATTAATTAAATTTATATAGCTGGTCATCTCATGAGAAATGGTTCTAGGCAGCATACAACAGTCATCTGGGGATGACTAATATAGCTTTACAATAAAGTAGAATTCATTCATCTAGTTGTGTTTCCTGTCTGGTCTATCTGGGAAGGCTGACAGAGGCATACATAGAGGTTCCTCCTATTTTTCCCATAACAACGACCAAGATGGTAATTTGGACTAAGAAAGTATGACTAGTTCAAGGTTACCTGATGGGTTTTTTTTTATATCTGAGAATGGACAGGAATAGGGATCTCCTCACTCCTAACATCTTAATCAGTACATCACACAAGCCTTATGATAAGCACAGGATTGGGGCCTCCTGCTCAACATTAGGAAGTCATTGAGATGTAATAACAATGTTCGTTTTCAGCCATGGAAGCTCAGTGGATACCTTTGGACCAGGCACTATTTCTCAGTCTATTCTTCCTCACAAAGCTATTACGGTGAAAAAATGAAATGAAATAATGAAAAGAGGGAGTGCTATGTTTGCTCCCTTGATCACCAGCACAGAAAATAGAATAACCTCTAAAAAATAAAGGGAAGACCTTAAAGTATTCCTTAAAGTCTCAGGAAAACCTATTGCACTTAACATGGGTATAATATATTTAGGGGGAATTATTTACTTACAAAACTGTGGGGAACAATAGTGTTACAATCTAATAGATTCCTCTTAAGGTCAGTTATGCTATTGCTGTCCAGAGGCCTCAAGGTGCTGAAACACAATAATATGTAGTTCATGCATCAAATCTGTCCCTGTTGACAAAATAAGGCTCTCAAAAATCCCAGAAAGTTGCTTTCAAGCTAACTGAATAAATCCAAGCTGAAGCCGAACCAAAACTTCATTTTGGGAGGTATTTTATGAGAAGTCAAATGATTGATGGGAACCAGATATCAACAGCAGAGCAAATGTTCTGCTTGCTGAATATCCAGATCTTCAGATGAGTCTCATCTGAAACTCTAGAAAGTGAATGCTGATCAGCATACATAATACTGAGTTGGTAGGACTAAAAACATCTAACTTAATAAAAGCCAGTTTTCTATGATTCATCTGGGTTGTAGCTGCTGTGGCCCACAAAGCTCAGCTCTTATTGTGCAGCTGAGCTTTGTGTGCCACAGCAGTTACAACACATATGAATCATCAAAAATTGGCTTTTATTAAGTTAGATGCTTCTTTTTTAAGTAAGACCACAATATAAACATTTGCTTTATCCAGTTCTGATCATTGGCCTGTCCTCTCTAGCACGTAGTGGCTCTTTACTTTGTGTAAATCACATGCTCTACAGATTTTATAGTGTTTGATTGCTGTTCCAGTCTACCATGAAAATTCTGATAAATAATAATAATAACATGTTACATAACATTATTCAAGATGATTTATTATCTACTATAAAAATATGTATTGAGATTTGCATGACAAGACACAAAAGAAAATCTTTGCCCTATGGAAATCTATGCAGCAATGCTTTGCGCTGGTGTGAACTTCACCAGTGAAATCATGTTTACAATTGGAACAAATTACTTACCATGGAGAGTGTAAATGTGAATTTAAACTAGTGAACATTCATAATTCTATTTGTCTCTCAAGCACCATTCATGTAAGAGCCTTGGTGGAGCAGTGGGCTAATGCCTCCTTAAGGAACACCAGCTGCCTGCAATTAGTGCAGGTTCGAGTCCCACCAGGCTCAAGGTTGACTCAGCCTTCCATCCTTCCGAGGTAGGTAAAATGAGGACCCAGATTGTTGGGGGCAATAAGCTGACTTTGTAATAATGCCGCTTGGGGGTTGTGTGAAAGCTCTAATAAGCAGGCATATACATAGAATGAAGGCTACTGCTAAGCTTGTAAGCCGCCCTGAGTCTTCGGAGAAGGGCGGGATATAAATGGAATTAAAATAAATAAAAAAAATGTATAAAATATGCATAATGTGCCACTATAAGTTTCATATAAGATGCTTAGTTTTGGAAAAGTCAAACATAAAACAGCCATGACTAATAAATCCAGGTGTAATGTAATGTAGCACTGTAATGTAATGTAGGCAAATTTATCAAGCAATATACCTACCCATTGAAAGATAACTTCACAAAGAGTAATGCTGAAGATATCCCATCAGTCAGTCAATTAATAGGACACCCAAGCTTTTTAATTAGTTGTCACCCTTACATTAAGTACGATGAAGTCAACATATCAGTGGCATAAAAGAAGTTTATGCTAATATTGCGCCCTGAATTACACATATAGCATATTCTCATAACCAGACTGAACTCAATTCTGATGACATAGAGAGCCATGAAGAGTTTGGATACATATTATAAAAAGCTACAATCAATGAAGCTTTTCACCTTTGCATGCTCCCTATAATTAAGGGATATAATTTCTTACACATACACCTGACAGAAGCCCCATTCTAATATAAAGCTCATATGCTTTGATGTGTGAAAAAGCTTTAAAAGCAAAGGAGTGGAAATGATTCACTGATGGCCAACTGCGTTAGTATACTTTGTGCCATGCCTTCTCCTCAGACATCTCCTCTTAAAGAAAAATTATGAGGTTTCTGAATTATAAAATTATGAAGCAGCAGTTAATCTTGGACACTCTGAAGTGGAACAGAAAGATCCTTGGAGGATAGAGGCATCCAACTCTGAGACAGGTCTTCCAGCTGAGACAATACTTGGGAGTATCAGATGCCAAGAAATTCCTTCTGGATTACCAATACAACCCATTCGTGGCTTACTGTAATAATCTTACATATAGCTGACCTTTGATTAAGTCTCTGAGGGTCAAAATTCAAGTCTTCACTTTCAGAACAATTGTTGGAGCAATATTTATAAACACTTTGTTTGTTGGCAATGCCTTACTAGCTACCTTTTTCCTTTGGAGACTTTTTAAACTTGTTTCAAAAGTGTTAGTAGTGACCAGGTGCAGCTTTATCCTAACCAAGGTATCTTGACTAGATTGTTTCAAATATGCTCTACCTAATCTCTGTAAATGTTCAGAAGTTATAGATACTCCAGAATGTTATGCCTTTTAATTATTGTCAATTCTTAAGAGAACCTTGATAAATACTCTGATATCTGTGTGAGAACTTCTAATCACTGTCTAGACTTAAGTAACATTTCTGTTCATGTTTTTTTTTAAACTTTCCCTGACTTAAGATGCTTTTTTCTTTTGCATCTCGTAAACTTCAGGGTGCATTTGATGAATGTGTGAGGTTTTTTTTGCATGGATATGTCTCAGTTTAAAATTCTCTTTTGAGAAATAATGTCCTAGCATCCTTTTCATGAAGATCTTCTTTACAATCTTTAACTGGTAGAACTGATTGCTTAGTCTTGGTTCTCTCTGGAGCTGTGTTTCATTGGCAGCTTTTAAAAACATATTTAAATATACTATTGAGACCCTTATTTTAATAACTTTGGTTTGTGATTTTATTAAGAGTCCTTTTCCTTGTAAACTGCACTGGTGCTTTGTATGCATATTTCCATGTGCATACGATACTCATTTGATTTTCCTAATTTTCAGTTCTGTGTTGCATCCCTACATATTTGGGATGCAGTTTATCATGACTGTAGTAGATATTCTCATAATTTTGTGTCCATCTCTGATACAGAAAAACTAGGTTATGCAGAGTGAGAGGTGCCCAAAATAGGTGCTGGATAATGCAGGATACTGTAATGGTAATGTTGAGACACACAATAAGAACATTAACAGAAAGTATCAATTAAAATTACTGATAAATACTAATGATAAAACTTCCAGTAGCAATAAAGTGGTCATGTCACAGCAGTCTGACTTATGGTAAAAATTCTCCTAGCTAAAACAGATTGTTGAGCAGAGACTCTATGTCACAAAACTGTGAAGTTTGTGTGTGTGTGTGTGTGTGTGTGTGTGTGTGAGAGAGAGAGAGAGAGAGAGAGAGGGAGAGAGAGAGAGAGAGAGAGAGACAGACAGACAGACAGACAGACAGACAGACAGACAGACAGACAGAGACAGAGACAGAGATTACTGATGATGTTACCTAGTTGGGTAATGAAATGTCTGCAAGAAAACCACCAAGCTCAGAGAGCACCAAGAATCCACAATTCAACCCTGAGTTACAAATATTCTCTTTTATCAGTACAGAGATAGGAAGCCACTGACCAAGAGAAGAATTCTACTTCTCTTTATACCTAAAGAAAACCTAGTCTGCTAAATCAATCGCTCAATGGCTTGAGACAAGCAGGCTTTGCAGGTAGTTCCATTTCTATTTTCATGTTTTCTATTACATTTAAAAACATACCTACTGTTCTTCAAAATCATTACAGGTTAAAAGAAATCTTGGCACAGTCTACATTTGCCCCTCACCTAAATATCTAAGATCTGTGTGTCTTTACACAATTTAATGCATATTTGCATGTTGAATCAGGTTCACCATGGTAATTGTCAAATTACTAGGGAACTGGTTTGCATTCAAGTACAGAGAAAATTACATTGATAACTCACCATGTTTCAGTTACATCTCTGATGTAATACCCATCCCTGCTCTCTAGTACCTAAAAGTAGCATCATTAACTGATCTGCCTTGAATTGCAGATGTGAATGCCTTTAGCATGGTTCCCTCATGCTGTGAGTGAGGAACAAGCACCAGCAGTGAACCCTCCACAGACAAGAGCAGTGATTATTTCCATCCGGTAGGCATGCAATGCGTGTGAAACCTGAGGAGCTAAATGTTTGATGACAGCTTGTCATTTGGACAAAAGTGAAGAGGCAGCAAAGCTTTTCAAAATTATGTATTTTAGAGAGTGTTTCTTAAAAAAAATATTCTAGGCAAGTAAAAGTCAAAACACGAATATAAAGCACGAAATATATCTTTCCACTGATTTGTTCTTTCCAACACATTGCCTTTGCTATCTTTTATTTTACTTTTAATTTGGTCAGAGGTCAGATCCCTTTAAGGTGATCAAACCGGTCACTAGAGGAGATCAACCCTGACTGCTCTTTAGGAGGCCAGATCCTGAAGCTAAAACTCAAATACTTTGGCCACCTAATGAGAAGGAAGGACTCACTGGAGAAGAGCCTAATGCTGAGAAAGGTTGAGGGCAAGAGAAGAAGGGGATGACAGAGAATGAAGTGGCTGGATGGAGTCACTGAAGCAATAGGCGTGAGCCTAAATGGACTCCAGAATATGGTAGAGGACAGGAAGGCCTGGAAGAACATTGCCCATGGGGTCACGATGGGTCGGACATGACTTTGCAGCTAACAACAACAACAGAGCCCTTTTGAATGGCTTCTCCCAAGCATGAGGTTCTCTGCCAGAGGTTACAAAAATTCTCTTCTACAATCTTTCCAATAGCAGCATTTTAAAATAGCCATCCCATTGGTATATAAGCTGGTTTGTTGCTGAGTTTGATGTACACTATGCCTTTCATGGATGTATTTTAATTTTATTTTTTTTAAAAAAAAATCTGTGCTCATTTCTCAAAGCCGGCAAAAGACATATAAATAGCAGTAGATCTTCCAAAGCACTATTCAAGACAGGGAAGTTTTTGAAATTATTGATGAAGGGGACATGTCAAGTTAAAGGTCTATGTCAAAGATGAGTTCAGCAGAGAAGCACAGACTCTGCCTCCCCACCATATTAAATGTTTCATTCAACATTCCATCTATTGAACAGTCACAGAGAGTTCAAAAGCCATATGCAGAGATTCTTCTCCTTCTGTCATAAATAAACAGCATTGGCAGTTTGGGGCAGGATGAGTGGAGGGATGCAAGACAGAGAGTGCATGAGGAAGGAAAAGTTAAAAACTTTTCAAAAGTTTCAGCTTAATTATGCATGGGTGGATTCTTCTGAAATATTCTTACCTTTATCTCGGTCTAAGCTTGGTTGTTAATATTTAGTTCCTGAAAATTCAGAATGACTGAAAGAAGTCTATAAGGTATTGAAATAATTTGAGGGAACATTATGAAAAAACCCATACTCTACATAGAAACACGTAAGCATATATAGCTATTTGGCCAAACCTTGTCCCCTAATATCTGTGCATACACACACACACACACACACACACACACACACACAGAGAGAGAGAGAGAGAGAGAGAGAGAGAGATGGAAAAGTTGATCAAAAGTTGATCACTGATCATAGTGGATCAAAAGCTGATATAGATGAAGCCATAAAATAATGCCTGATATAATATAATATAATATGGATTAAATAATCCCAGAAGAAATTAATGAGTACAGTACCCCACATAGTTTTCAATTCTTTAGTACCAAGTGGGTTACTTCAGTCAACTTGTTTTTTTAAAAAAAAATAAGAATAGATGAATGAAGGACTTGTAAGAATTATGCATGCATGAAAACTGTATTCCTAATTAAAGCATCTGACTCAGAGGGGTAGGTTTAATTTCTTCAGCCAATTTAGTTCCTTTCAAAATGAATAGATGGCACTGACCTATACAGTACATTTGGCATCTGCAATATCAATGCATGGCAAGGGCAGATCCTTAAAAGAGGTTTTTTTTCCATACATGGACAATTATCTGTAGAAATAACTAAATCAGATGAATTGAAATTTAAACTTAAAACAGAAATCTGCCAAATAGAAATGAGTATTTTCTAGGGGAGTAGTAAAATATACTTAAAATGTAGCCCTCCAAAGAAGTAAAACAACCGCGGAATAGTTGAAAAACATGCAAACACAAAATACTGCACTATCTTGAGTAGAGTGCAGGATAAGATCAGATTATTCTGGAAGGAAAGCAAACATAAACTCAACCACAAATTGCAAAATTCATGAAGTTGGAGATATCAGGATAAGATCTTTCCTAAACTGTATTGACTTTTCTAGTGATAATTCAGGATCTTTCTCTGTAAAAGATGAACCTAAATTAATTTTTACCCTAGTCTACACCAAGTAGGTAATGAAAGAAGCCTCTTATTTTGTAGGTTTATTTTCTTTTTCCTTGATGGAAAAAAAAAGACTTCTAAGTTTTACTGCATCTATTTTTGCCTTAAAGGTCATCTTCCTCTTTCAGGCATATTGAATTCTAAAATGAAAAATTAGTGTCCTCAAAAGTGAATTTCTTCAAAAACATAAAGAGCAGCTGCTCTTAAGGTTTTTTTTTTTTAGGTTTTTTTTTCTCTATGTAAGATATCCATGTGATTCCAGAATAAGTGAATATTCACATATTCATGTGATGCAGAAATACTTTTGGGATCTTATGGAATGTGGTTTCCCTCCCTCCTAGAGATTAGATTGGCCTCAATCCCATTGGCCTCTCACAAAGCCTTGAAAACATGACTGTGTCCCAAGCATGGGGATTGGAGTATCAGTTAAAGGTTGTACTGTTTGCTGTTATATGTCAGCTACCGCCCAGCAAAAGTCCATTTATTTTGCTGTTTATGTGTAGTTTTTAATTATTGTTAGCTGCCCAGAGTCACTTTGTTGGGCAGCTAAATGGGCAGTTACATAATGTAATAAAAAAAATATTCAGTTGAAGGTTTCTATTTGGGGGCCTGTCTTCTGATCAAAGAATAGTTACCACCTGAGCCTTACACTGGAGGACCTCCAGATTTACACAGAATCAAACTTTCATCAGAGCTATGAAGCTAGCTGGGGAATTCTGGGAGTTGAAGTTCGCACATCTTAAGAGTTGCCAAGGTTCTAATTCTTTGTTGCAAGAGAGATGGTGGTACCATTTGCCTGTAATGTGGGAATATATAAATGTTTCATCCTTGCAAACTACCATTTCCATTCTCATCCTCTGAGAATTCCATTACATATGCCTTAGTGTTTGACAAAACAATCCAAGTCAAAAATGACCATAATTGTATCAAGTAGCTCCTTATTGACGGTCAAACAGATATTTCCATCAAAGAGTTGAGAATGTGGCCCTTCTACTCCTTTGTCCTGGTGGCGCGGTGGATGGAATGCAGTACTGCAGGCTACTTCTGCTGACTGCTGGCTGACAACAGTTTGGCAGTTCGACTCTCACCAGACTCAAGGTTGACTCACCCTTCCATCCTTCCGAGGTCAGTAAAATGAGGACCCAGATTGTTGGGGGCAATGTGCTGACTCTGTAAACCGCTTAGAGAGGGCTGTGAAGCACTGCGAAGGAGTATATAAGTCTAAGTGCTATTGCTATTGTCATATTTCTCTTCAGGGCTAGCTAGGTATTAAAATCATAATGTTCACTTAGATAGACTTTACAAATGGTTATCCAAATTATTTTGTTTTATAGTACAGGTAGTCCTCAATTTATGACCACAGTTGGGCCAAACATTTTTGTTGCTAAGTGAGAGATTTGTTAAGTGAATTTTGCCCCATTTTATGACCTTTCTTCCCAGATTTGTTAAGTGAATTAGTGCAGTTGTTAAGTTAGTGTGCTCACATGACCCCAGAACCCTGCAACTGTCATAAATATGAGTCAATTTCGAGGATCTGAATTTTGATCCCATGACTATGGGGATGCCTCAATGGTCGTAAGTGTGGAAAACTGTCATAAGTCACTTTTTTTTCAAATTGTAACTTCAAACGGCCACTAAATGAATTGTTGCAAATCAAGGACCACCTGTAATGAGATTATTCTGTGTTTCTTTTTTTTTTCTTTTTCCTTTTACTGGAGTGGTGGTGAGGTAGAACAATTTTAATCTCCTTTTAAAATGCAAAAGAGAATGCTACTATCCTGAGTGACCCCTACTCCTTTGCAGGAATTTTAAGAGTGCTGTTTCAGCTGGAAGAAAAGGAAATAAATTACAAATGCTTTTATTTAATTTTCATTCCACAGGTGGCCATGTATTTTTCCTCCACACTGCTACTGCCACCAAAGCTGCCCTATAGGCTGATTGATGATTCCATTCCAATGGCTGACATGACAAAATATGTCTAGCCCCAAGGAAAGAACTCATCAAAACGAGTCAAAGTCTGGGAAGCTGTGCAG
The DNA here is from genome assembly GCF_947247035.1 of Vipera ursinii. NCBI lineage: Eukaryota > Metazoa > Chordata > Lepidosauria > Squamata > Viperidae > Vipera > Vipera ursinii. Next base: position 260,174,454 of record NC_139512.1, on the reverse strand, counting down.
GCTGTTCCACACCCTGACCCATTCTTTGCTTTCTTATGCTAAAGCTCCAAAGAACTGCAGCACCTGAATGTGTTCAAATTGGAAGTCTGCTCTGATCATCAATGGGGAAAGAGTACACGTGGCCATTTTAAAAGGACATAGCAGGATTTTCTGGGAATCAAAACGCTGTCTTTACTTGATAGAAGCATGAATTCCCTGTCTCACCCCCCCTCACCCAAATTAAGAGTGAGAAGGAGAGATTCATCTTACCGTCACTAAATGGAAGCTATTGTAAGCAAGGAAATCAGCAAGGCATGGAAATGATTTGCACATATTGCTTATGAAAAGCATAGAGGGTTTTTTTGGAGATAATAAAGTGTGTGGTGAATTTAGCCTTTTTCTTTCATTCTTTCTACGTCCAATTCCCTTCTTCTCACTTCATGTTTATCCTCGTTTGATTCCCTCCTTTCTCTTTCTTTCTTGCTCCCCCCTCCCCCCCATGCAGCTACTCCTTCTCCTCTCCTTCTCATTTCAGTCCCCATTTGCTTTTGTTTTTCATCATTTTTTGCAGGGAGAAAGGAGTGGTGTGCTTGTGTGTCTGAGAGAAAACGGTTTCTCTGTCTGTGGTGAAAGAGAAGGGCTGGAGCCAGCAGATAAAGAATCAATGTTATAAATGGAGTACATTATTTTATTAGCAATTAATTCCAAGTAGTAACAAATTCAACAACATAAATGTATTCTGTTTTTTTTCCTGGTTTGCTTTTTTTTTGCAATGTAGCTTCTGCCTGACATATACTCAGGATATAGGAATATAAATATGAGAATAGATATAAGAGTATAAGTCTATCTTTAGGATTGGCTTCAGATGGGGATGACAAGATAAAGATGTCTTTTGCCTATATTCTATTTTTTTATTTACTCTTCCTTTGAGGAGACGAAATCACCTTAAATTGATATAGAAAGCATAACGCACACATCCATGTTTCATTGCACACTAAGTTCTAGTTGTCTGGCAGCTCAGATTGTATAAGCAATAAAATATGATTTAAAATAACAGACTGAAATAGTGGGAGACAAATTGCCTCTGCCTACATAACTAAACTCTATATGTCAAAGACAAACTAATGCCTGTGATGAGGAAGTTTCAGGAGGAGAATAAAGAAACTTGGAAAATGGATAAAAAAATATTTAGAAGGACTGGCAGAAGAAACAGTAAAGCTCTCTCAAGAGTCAACCCTCTGATCTGGGAGGCATGGAGAAAATGTTCTCTGTCAGTTCCTTTCTCTTCGTCTTCTCCTCTGCTTCTCTCCCAATCTGGTTTTGTACATATGGAAAATCAAACCTAAAGTAGTGGAGCTAAGCTATGACTTTCTTAGCTCGGTAGCATTCCCAAAGCTTCTGGGAGGTTTGAATTCAGTTTTAGTTGTCGATGATGGGGAAATCCTGTTTCACACTGGAGAACCAGGTAATGCCTTGAAGCAGCCCAATTTGACCTGAAATTTCTGCTGTGTTGCTTTTCTTCCTCTTGAAGAGAGAAACAAAGAAGCTGGTCCCCAGCTGTTTTCCTTTTTTCCCCTTCTGTCTGATGTGTCTCCTCTTGATGGCAGTTTGAAGAAGAATCGCACCATGTTCCATTGTGTCTTTGTCTTTTCATTAGTGGAACAATGTCAGCGAGAGACTTTCGACATCACTATTTATCTCTACAAAGTCTTTTGTGTGACCCAGAGAGCAAAAACTTAATACTTTAATGTGCTCAAAATAAATGTATTAAAGGGTTTTTTTTTTGAAGCTCTACTGTACCAGTCACCTGTATATTTGTTCTCTTAACATGTTCTCAGCAGCCTGGTGTTATGAAAAGTGATAAACATTTGTTCTGCAGGCCTTATTTTCCTAGTAGTTCATCTATCAACTCAGCTTAGGAAGAAGTCCAATAACAAAATCAAAGTTTATTTGAGCTATTGACTAACGAAAATTGGTAACCAAGGATCACGATTTTATGTTGTGATTAAAAAGGACTAACTCTTCAGCAGGGCTGCTAAAAAGGAGTTTTGTGGTCACATGCTGAATAGCTTAGCAGGATGGTTGGGGTAGCCCCTTATCTGTCTCTCTCTCCTGTGCCCATCCATCACTCCACATTTTGCCTCTGTCTTTCGTATTCACTCTACTTAGCCTTTTCATTCCTCACTTTTTTTTTCCTGTCTGCCTTCTTGATATATGGAGGACATCCAAGAACCTGGGAGGTTCACTTTGTGTGATCACTTCCAGTCTGGAACAGTAAAACCTATGAAGCAGCTTTTTGATCCCTGGAAAAAGTAACTAAGAGAAGGGAGGGCTTAAGACGTCTACCTGTCTCAGGGAAAACAACTCTCTTAGTTTCATGCACCGAGCTCTGAAAAAGGAATGAAAAACCTAAGGAACCTGATGTAATAGATGACCAGGCAGAGCCGGAGGGAAGGATCAAGTGCATCATCAATCTCAAATCCCTTTGCACCCACAAAAGATCTAAGTCCAGCCCACCCTGAATTCCATTGACTCTTGTCTACCACCAATTTGCTCTAACCATTAATGGTTCGGATTCTTACAGATGGTATATAACATGCAGATAGCAGACTGCTTCAGTTTGGCAAGGTTCTGTCTCAAGGTATGCAACAATAAAGAACTTGAAAGAATCAACGTATGTCTTTCTTGTGTTCTTGTCTGACGGTTACTTCCAGAGTCTGTACGGTCACCTATTTCAAATACTGATTCTAGGCGATTCACAACTCTTCATAAAAACATTGCGTTTTTCCTCTGAAGCTTCAAGATGTTTTGATACCAATCCTTGAACAGTCTGCGCTATTCTGCAGGCTCTGCAATTTCTCTGGAGAGAGCTATTTCTCCCTCCCTCTTATAATCCCGAGGCAGTTACCAATTTCTGCTTCCTTTTTCTTTTCCTATAAAAGCAATGAATTTCCGGGAATGGTGGTATTTTGCATGCAGCCAGCCATTTTGAGCTTTGCAAAGTCTTGTGAGGCAAATCAAATTCAAATTAACTGATGAAACAGTACATGAGTTTATCAAGATAGCGTTATGTTTTATGTAGCAATATTTATCTAACATGCCCTGTTAATAGAGACAAACGTCTGGTGTACATGTTGAACACTGTGTCAAAGAAACAACATAAAACATTCCCTCTGTTTTCTGCCTGTCATCAGTGTTTTGCTCAGATTCAGCAAGTGGCTTTTAAGATGTAAGGTCAAAGTTTCACAATAGGCTAGTGATGAGAAGATATCATAAATGAAATCAGTTGGATTCACCTGATCAGTAGTTATCAATACTAAAAAAAATTTAAAGGATTCATTGATATTTGATAGTGGAAATTATTTCTTTTTTTAAAAAAAATGTAGGAAATTAAAGGACTCATAATTATCTTTGGAGGTATTTATGAGGCAGGAGTTTAAACATAACTAATGTATAATGAAATAGAAGACTTCACTATCTTAACTGTTGTTAATGTTGTGTCATTGATGCATCAATGTCTTAGAGATAGTTTATTTCAATTGTTCAATATTTGAGGGAAATGTTTCATACTATTACAGTATTTGAAGTATTCAGTTCTAGAATCTTTGTACATTTACAAATATTTTTATTTTGTTATTAATGTACTCTGCTTTAACTCTAAAGAGTTAAAGGCAGTGTGTGAGACATTGCTCTTTATATTTACCCTTACAATAACAATGTTCTTAGGCTGAGAGTGTGACAACTGATGGACTACTTGAACTTAGCTCCCCAGTCATATCACCACCCCACAGGAGCTAATAGCTAAAGTGTACATGAGCTAGAAAATATATTTTGCTGAAAATTCTAAACAAAATTTTGCATTTCCAAAGTTCCAGTCACCCATTCAAGACTGGCCTTCACCTGGATGAAACAATACCAGATTCAGTCAGAACAAAACAAAATCCAGAACAGTTTTGGATGTTCCAGTGCTAGAAAACCATGAGATTACAAACAAGCTGCAAAAATCTGTTTGACTACTAGAGGGCAACAATGGTTGTATTACATTCTGAGTCTTTCCGCCCATCCATTTAGTAACCAAACAAACTTCTATAGCCCAGATCTGTTAGCTTTAACACTAATCATCGAATTAAAGCAACAATTTACCCCAAGGATATAAGTATTCAAGCTGAATGGCTCTGTTTTTGATTCCTCACACTACGAAACCCATTCCATTGAGTATCTCACCTGGAGTAAGAGGGCATTCTGACAGAAAATGTTAAATCAACTCTAGTCAGCCCATTAAACGGTTAGTTTTCTTTTTTAAAAAACGTTTCATAATAGGTCTCTTCTTCTAATTCTATGTTGTTTATACCTGCACTTAACTTTGCAGACAGTCAGAAAACAGACTATCTCCTTCCACCCTAGTATTTAAATATTCCAAAAATGTGGAGTGGGGAGGGGGGGGCAGAAGGAGCTGTTGTCCAGAAAAGATAATCCACCCGGAAAGTAGAAATGATCCCTCCCAATCAGCAACTTTCATTTACCTCCATGGCACACAGGACAAAGGAATAATCATGAGTCGTGTACACAACCATGCTCAGCAAAGCAATTCTTCTTTTTATAGTTAAAGAGAAATTGACTCAGCCTTCCATCCTTCCGAGGTAGGTAAAATGAGGACCCAGATTGTTGGGGGCAATAAGCTGACTTTGTAATAATACCGCTTGGGGGGGGCCGAAAGCCCTAACAAGCAGGCATATACATAGAATGAAGGCTATTGCTAAGCACATTGATTGGTGCTTCTTAGATTGTAAGCCGCCCTGAGTCTTCGGAGAAGGGCGGGATATAAATGGGATTAAAAAAAAACAACAACACACATTTGTGCACATCTTTGCTGCAAAAGGCAAAACTGTTCCCCTTGCAAAAAAAGAAAGAAAGAAAAATATTATCAACAGAATCCAGTAACTTTCTGCTGGGTACTGTCTGCAAAGCATGTTTGTGAAAGTGCTTTTTACATCAGAGCTCTGTAGAAGTACAAGGAACAATTTGGCAAATCCTCTTGAAACGGTCCGTATCAGAACACATAAATGCTCACCCAGATGGTTTTTAAATTTGCTTCACAGAATTCTAAAATATTTCGCTACTTCAAATATGAAGGAAGCATTTTCTTCCTTAAAAGCAGCTTGCAGTAAAAACTACAATATTTGGATAATGTATTAAGGTTGCAATTTCACCATGAAGGTTTTTCTTCTACCAGGGGTAGTCTGGCCAAGAATTATAACTCCCATCATCCCACTGCTGTGTGGGAATAATCCAAACATAACGCAACACATCCAGAGAATGGCAAGTTGAGGAGATCAGGTTTTTCACACACTCTATCATGCCAAAATAAAATGTACAATGTAGTCATCTGGCATCATTACATTTTACTTTTTCAATAACATGTTAAACCTTCAAAATTTAGAACCATATTGTTCAGAGCAATTTTAAAGACTGAGACACATTTCATCAAGGGGCAACCACACACTACTTATGAACAACTAACCTTCCTCTGATAGCTTGTCTTTATCATTGCCAAGAGATTAGTTTTTCAACAAGGAGAGAAATTGTTTATGGCCTCAGTTATCCATGGACTGAAGACCTTTCATCCTTTCAGGGTAGATTAGATTAGGAATCCAATATCATGTAGTACAACTTTTTTTGTAAAGCCATAGTAAGAAATCTTGAAATAATGTTTCCTTCTCCTTCCCTTTATGTTTCTAAGAACTAGGGAGGGGCTTTTCTGAGACATTTTCTCAGATTGCACTTTTTATCTGAAGGTTGTCTTGAGAGTGAGTCTTACTCAAGGTCATTCCCGCTCTTCTGAACCTCACCCACTGTTACAAGTTGCCCTCAGAAATACATCACGCATGGAAAGTTGCAATGAAAAATAGTTAACAAATATCTCTTCAGATCTTCGGTGCTCTGTGAGCTTTGTTGTTTTCTTGCGGACATTTCATTACCCAAACTAGGTAACAACATCAGTGCTAGTAAGGAATGGGGTTTGTGTTCAATTTATATTCTAGTGCAGACCTGTCAAACAGAAGGCCCGCGGGCCAGGGCCGGCCCGCTATGTGGTTCCATATGGCCCAGGGACCTGCTCTGGAAACAGCGAACGCCCAGGCCAACTGGGGAATGATCTACAACCTGGTTGCATCCATCAAAGCCAGAACGTGCTCAGCCTTAGATCCACGGGGCAGCCCCACCCCGCCCCCTGGGCATGTGTACAAGTGGAATTTGGCATCCCTGCTAGCTGTCTTGCCCCACAGGCTGACTTCATCCAGAATGCCGGCACTGGCCATCTCCTGTGCATACAACTGAGGGGGGGGGGCAAGACAGAGGTGGCGGGGCAGCTCCCTGCTGATTCCAAGGTTGGTTCCAGGGCTGCCCTGTGGATCTAAGGCTGAGCACATACACGAACACATACAATTTGTCTTATAGTTATACTATTATTTCTGACTTAAGAAAGGTTGATCATTGCTCCTTGTATTTCTAGATCTATACATGAATGTATTGCCTAAATGGGAGTACTAGCAATGTATACATGTCTTTTAGTGTTTTACTGTTCCACAGCATATAGCACCTGATGGTAGGTCTCACTGAACAAAGAACCTCACTTCAGAATAATAACGAAAGATATATGACCCAATAGTATATCTGGTTTCTTGGATTGCTTTGTTATATTCAAGCTCTTAGTAACAATTTAGAGCTCCTAAATTTGAGAAATCAAATAAAACTTTCAAACCTTGAGCATTGTAAGTTGAAGAACCCCTTAGATATTAAACTCATTCTTTACAGCTCATTCACAACTTCCAAAACATACACAGACATCTAAAATCTCAATTGTTAGATTGCAAAAAAAAGATTGTTATATTGCTAAAGACAGTCAGGAAGAACTGAGAGAGATGCCTGGAGCGAGAAGAGTAAAAGAAATATGAATAATGCTTAAAATCATTTTACCTGAAGGCCTTCTATGGCTAATCGAAGCATACTTGGTGTCAGCTTAGAAGCCTGTTTGAAAGTGAAATTACTCCAGTCTATAATCAAAACAAATCCGTTTACTTGAAGTTCCGGGTCCTCAATCATGGCTTCTAATGAAAGAAGTATGGCACGTAAAATATCCACCAGTGTGTATCTGTCAACAAATAAAAGCAAAGATGGCCTTAAGATAACCAATAATGTTCAGATGACAGAAGATAAGCCATTATTTTGCTATTATTAGGCAACATTTCAAGTGGTAAAGATTTCATGAAATACGATTACCATAGCTATTTAAGTACACACATATACCTAAGCTTTCTTTAAGTTTAATAGAGTTAAGATTGGGAAAGTTAAACAGCAGCTATTCAGATAAGACCATATCATAATAATATTTTTTCCAGATAGTCTAGCTCTAATATCATCTGAGCAACTCAATACCTCTTTCTTTCAAACTGCATTACATTTTGTTCAATAAACAGAATCAATATCTACCCAGAATAACATCAAATTTAGAACTAACAAGTCTGTGAAGAAGGTTGATGGAGAAGATGAGATAAATTTTGAGAATGTCTTTGGGAAAAACCATAATACAAACAGAATATTTTGCATTGAACATGACCAGAATGAAACTTGGATGAAATTCTCAACCAAGTTATATGACTAAGTGCAACTCTGCTTTATTTTTTTCCCTTGAGATCTGATTTCTTCTCTCCTTTGTCTTTCTGTTACCTTCAGCATCACTGAATATGCTAATGCAAAAACCTGTGGAGTCTCCAAAATGTCACAAACCACATTTTCAGTGTTGTATGAATCAGCCTTTGAATAATTAGCTCAGTCATTGCTAGGAGAAAGAGGGGGAGAGAGAAAGTGTTCTTAAACAATAAACAAGATTTCTCTATGCATTGAAAAAAGTAATCCATATCAGAATTTGTCATAAAAGAATTGCAAGATCAGTTACAGTAAGCTAGATAGATGGAAGGACCATAAATTTTAAAAAAGCACATTTATTTAGCATATTGCACGCAAACAGGAATTAGGTAAATGTTCTTAAAAAAATTTATCCAGAGCTCAGTTCAGATCTAACTAAAACTTGATGAAATTTTAATTCATTTTATGTAGTTTTCAGATTTTAAAATCTAAAGAAATCTGATGTTTCTATTCTCACATTTTAATATTCCATTCTTTCATCATATGATATTGCTGTTATTTCACAAAATATCCCAGCTACTGTACTTATCCAGATCCCTAAAGCGAGCTTAATAAAGATTGTTGACAGTACTACCCATATGCAAAACTGTCAATTAGTTATTTATTTTAATTAGCAATCAGATTTGTAATTCAGAAATATCATGTACCATGTCTAACAAAATACAAAGGAGAATATTGACAAAGAACCTATTAGGAAACTAACCATTTTCACATCCTTAAAAGCATTTTTTTTACAATAGGGATTCTTTCCTTCACTAAGAAATAGGCTCAAGATTCTTTCATCTGCATTTCTCAACTACATTTCAGCATGTTGAAAATAAGCATTCAGTATTTTTCCATATCTGATCATATGAAAATGTTGCCATAAAGGTTCTCACTAGGTGAGCTCCACAGATTGCTAGATAAAACACAATGTTCATAGTGTAGAAGAGCTATATTCTGTTTTTGCCTCCTTCAAATTTTATCAGGGAAGTGGTAGCAGATATAGAGTGGTGAAGAGATTTATTTATTTATTTATTTATTTTATTTTAATTCCATTTATATCCCGCCCTTCTCCGAAGACTCAGGGCGGCTTACAAGCTTAGCAGTAGCCTTCATTCTATGTATATGCCTGCTTATTAGGGCTTTCACACACACCCCAAGCGGCATTATTACAAAGTCAGCTTAATTGTCCCCAACAATCTGGGTCCTCATTTTACCTACCTCGGAAGGATGGAAGGCTGAGTCAACCTTGAGCCTGGTGGGATGCGAACCTGCACTAATTGCAGGCAGCTGGTGTTCCTTAAGGAGGCATTAGCCCACTGCTCCACCAAGGCTCTTATAAAGTAGGAACCATGATTTTGCAGTAATATGTAGATGATTAGTATTAACAATCAACAAAATTAATCTCTAAATTGAATCCGGCTGACTTCAGCAAAACTTAGCTTTCATAGAGCGTCTCCTGGGTCACATTGTAAACCTGATGGTGTATCACTAACGTCTAAAGAATAATCTAGGATTTGTGATTTAATTTACAGTGTTAATGTCCCTATTTATGCATACTGTTAGAAAACCTCTGTTTATGCCATTTCTAAAAGTCTTTATGTCTTAAGAAAAGAGATACAATTACCCAACTGGAAATGTAGTAATAAGTAAAATGTTCCTCTTTCAGTTCCAAAATTCAAAGTGGATTTAAATGAAATTTAATACAATTGAGGGACAATCTTACAGACATTTGTAAGATAAGTCTTATTGAAAACAGCAGGAGTTACTCCAGAAAAGGCATGTAGAGAACTCTGTAACTATGCTATGAATTACTCATATTGATGGAGTATGAGGTTATTTCAATACAAATGGGAAAATGAGAACATTTAACAGATAGCATTTGTTAGATTTCATACTTCTATTCAATTGCAGAAAAAGCTCCAAACTGGGATTAAACAAAGAATCTAGATCAGACATGTCAAACACAAGGCCCGGGGGCCGGATCCGGCCCACAAAGTGGTTTCATGTGGCCCGCGAAGCCATCCTTGAAACATTGAGGGAACGGCCCCCACTGCCTTGGCCCTGGCCCAGAGACCCTCCTCCTGCCAGAGACCCTCAGATCTGTCCCACTCCTGCCCAGGCCCCCATAGGCACCCTTGATGTGAACGATGTAGAGCTGTCCATACGCACTTTAGCCACGCCCACCCAGTAGGCCACGCCCACCCAGGCCATACCCACCCGGCCCCTTGAGGGCAACTGCAATGCTGATGCGACCCTCAATGAAATTAAGTTTGACACCCCTGATCTAGATGATTTAGAATGTCATTATTTTATTTCTTTAAATCAATCACTTTTAGCAGTGTTGGTGTTATTTAACTTTAGCCTTGGGAATGGAGTAGCGAGTACTTATTTCCACTATCAAGTCTCAGCCCAACCTACCTCACAGGGTTGTTGTGGGAAAAATAGGAGGCAGGAGCATTCCTGCTTTCAGTAGCAAGAGGAAAGGAGAACTTTATGGATTTGCACCATGAGTATGAATTGTGTGCTCATCTACAATTTTAGGCACACAGAAGCCCCTTTCGTACTTCTCCCTGTACTCCTGGAGTCTGGAGAAATGGGGCTAGAGACAGTGATTCTTGTTGTTGTTGTTGTTGTTGTTGTTGTTCTTCTTCTTCTTCTTCTTCTTCTTCTTCTTCTTCTTCTTCTTCTTCTTCTTCTTCTTCTTCTTCTTCTTCTTCTTCTTCTTCTTCTTCTTCGAACTTATTATTTATCTTATCAGTGAATGAAATCTTTACGTGGAGGGAATAAAACTGCAAGGCTTTTGAGTTAGATACTGATCCCACTAAACCATATAAAGTCTACTCCTGTGCCAACTTTTCCATTGAACTTTTAACTGAAGTTGAAGAGGTAAGAAAACAAGTGAAAGAAATTATCCTGAGTAGCACTCTTCAGAAATAGCTACAGCTTCCCATCAGCTGAACCATTTATCTCAAATAACTTAAGTTATCCTTTCTGTGTTCTATCTACTGTAGATAGATGTAGATAGCTGACAGCCAGCAAGGAATGGTGGTTAAAGCGATACAGTAGGAGCAAGGGATACCACTTTCTAGTCTTCCCTTAAACACTGAAGTCAGCTGAGTGACTGGGCCAATTGTTCCTCCTCCCATCCCTAAATCAGTGTCACTCTGCAACAAACCAATGGATAAACAAAATTTCTTGTCACACCATGCATTGATAGTTTTGCTATAAGAACTAAGCAAACATAGCACAAGCAAGCCCAGACCTCTCCGACCATGTGGGACAAGTGGCCAAGAGAAACATCTAGATGTATCACATTGTAGAATATTCTCAGGGTTTTGTAGTAGGGCTGTGTGAAGAAGGTGTGTTCTACCTCAGGCACTTAGGCACTTAGCCCTGCAGAAAAAATGCTCATCTGACCTCATGAAAAAACTCAAGAAAGGGCTGTTCTGCCCGAGCTGCCTGCCTCGCTTAGGAATATTCCGACAGTCCAAACGGTGGGATTGCTCAAACCTGCTAGTTAGAGGAAGAATGTAATGATAACCTTACAGAGGTTTAGATTAGAGCAAAGCATCTCTTCTAAGCTTTGCACAGCACTTCTGTGTGACTATTATGCACATAAATCTTGGTAAGTCAGGATCTCTACTTAGATTTCTTTAGAAGAAAATATATGTTGCTCAGTCTTGAACTATGGAGTTCTTGATGAGCTTGTTTCCTTGCAGATATTTTATTACCCATGTAATATCCTCAGTGCTGATGATGTTCCCTCATTGGGTTATGAAAACATCTGCAAGCAAACAACGAAGCTCAGAAAGCAACGAGGACTTCACCTCACAGTTCTCTTAAGATTTTTATTTAGCCTAGAAGATTCCCTGGTATTGCTTTTTGAGCATAGAGATGTATTGATTTTGAATTTGTTCTACCAGCAGCAAGATCTGACTGCTGGCCCAGTGATGGATTCTACTGCAAATCAGGGCTGTTTCCAGAGGAGGCAGAGGAGGAGAGGACTTGGAGCTTATGGAGTGAAGGAACTGGATGAGGCTGTCAGCAGGCCCAGAGGAAGAGAGAGAGGCTTTTGGAGGAGTTGGTGGCGGCGGCAGCAGCATGCTCCAGGGCGAAAAGAAGCAAGGCCTCTTTAAGGAAAGGGTGGAAGAGTCAGGATCAGAAAAAGGAAAGAAGGCAAGGTTGTCAGAATGCAAGCTAACTTGAGGGCTAATCCACATGGAGCCCCATTTCCATCTATCCTGTTTGCCATCGTTCACTCCCTAGAGACTAAAATGGACAATGTGAAATTTGAGCGGGCCACGAACAAGGAGTATATATCGGAGGTGGTGACCCTTTGAGAGCTGTATGCAATGAAATGCAGATTTCATTTTGATGTATGCCGATTGGTGTACATTCAAAGTGACAATAAAGTTATCATCATCATTGATGAGAGAAACGGAATCTGTTGAATTCTATTCCTTGTGTCATTTTTATAGATTTCCATGTTAAACATACTTTTTTTCCCTACCACTCAACGTGAATTTTAAAGGTTGAGCACAAGGACACGTTCTGCGATTTATGAATGTATGTATGAGAGACATACAAAAATTCTACAAAATCTATTTCCAACTTAATTGGAATAGGAATTTGCTAATTGGACTTATTCAAATGAGAAGCTGATAGTGGCAGCGGTAGATTGTCTATATCATGATTCTTATTCCTTTTACAATCACCTGTTGCTTCAATATAATTATGACCCAACAGACAATTATGCATGCATAATAAATTTACAGACAAGCACCTTTCTTTTATCTGAGACATGAAAAGTCTGGGAAACGTTAACTGCTGGAACGGAAACATCTAAGCTATCCCAACTTATGCAGAAAAAGGAGGGAGTTATGTCAGTGCAAGCAAGTAAGATAAGAAGGCAAAGCCTTAACATATACAGACCTGACGGCTTCTTTGAAAATGCATTACTAAAGCATATCCAGGGCTTTTTTTCTCATAGAACGCTCAGAACGGAGTTCTGGCACCTTTTTTGGATGGAACCTTGTAGGTTAGGCAAGGCGGGTTGTATGACATGTGTGAGTTCTGGCACCTTTTTCTTTTACAAAAAAAGCACTGAGCATATCCATCCACAGCAAAGGAGACGTTCCAGAGGAATAAGCCAACATGATACATTCTCTGATTTAACCCATCTAATATTCCAAAACAGATGTAGGATCAGCATGAGGAAGAAATCTAAATAGAAATCAGGCTAATGTTGGCAGGACTACAGGTCTAATGGCATTGCTTGGAGTTGATAGTTCAGTACCCTGCTATGAGCTTTTTGTTGGTTTTGTTTCTGTTTCTGTTTTTTGTCTGTTTTTAATCCTTTAATCCTTCCTCTTGATCCTGACTAAACTATGTTTTAGCAGACTCTTTTTAGTGGGAATGCATCAGTGGTGAGATTCAAATATGTGAACAACTGGTTCTCTACGTGGATGCTGCTTCCGGAAGTCCATTCTGGGCCTGGGCAACACAAAATTAGCTACCGGTTCTGCCGAACTGGCGCGAACTGGCTGAATCCCACCACTGGAATGTATCAATATATTTTAATATAGTTACAGTTGCAATGTGTACATCATTGGAAGATATGAAAGACCACACCAGGGATAGATCATAATGGATGATCCATTAACAGTCATTAAGATGATCACTAAGAGTCAACACCAACTTGATGGCACTTAATCAGTTTTAAGATACTTCATTGGTAGACCCTGTGCCTCTGAGACATAGTTCTTGTTTTTGTTTTTTTAAGAAACTAGATCAAAAGTACAAAGTGAGTGCAATACTTGTGCAAACTACTAGCATTCTGTCAACAATGGTTTATTGCCAATCATATTCCACTGAGCAAAATGATTACATTAGGAAAAGGTTCAATTCAACAGTTAGTTTTATACCATGTGTTTTACCCTGTTACCGTGTAGGAATTTCAGTGTTTGAAGCTGGGCATCACTCTGGGTAATTAATTCTGATTCCAACTTCAGTGGAGCTCAGAGGAGGTAGAAGCCTATTTTTGAACTCATACTCTATTCAGGTCACCCAGCGGCCATGCTATGCAGATATAAAATAAGCCATGGTCAAATGATAAGAACAACTGTTCTATAAAGAAGCATCTGGATCGTGTGAAGACACAGTAGAACAAATTTTAATTTGAGCAGTGTAAACACTATAAGAGCAGAACATCCCAGTTTCAAATCACTACTCCACTCATAGCCACACCCACAGGACCTTGGTATTTTCACTAGAATGATGAAACTTTCTTCATTGGATATGAGGCCAAGGGGTGTCAGAATTATGAAAGCAACATCATGGTCTTCTGCCATAAGCTCTGCCCCTACTGTTTGTGCATGTGAGATCACAATAGTCCAAAAGGGGCAGGTTATCTCACTGCATCATTTTAACCTTCCTTGCTTCTCTGTCCAATGATGAAACCCTTAAGTGAGGCATTCATTTTCTTTCAGTCTTCCAAGACTAACTATTATAGGTACTCCAGGCAATCCTTTCAGGTAATTACTTTTTTTGATAAGAAAGACAGCATATTGTTTGTTAGCTACTGCATTTAATTTATTATGATTGTATTGACCTCTCAGAAGAAGAAAAAAACAAGCCATTCTGGCCCACAAATACCCAAGTAACTCAATCACTGTGGGTTACTGTGTTCCTTGATGATATTTTTTTTAAAAAAAATGATATTTACCATTTCATTTCAAGTAGCAAGCTACCTTGAGCCATCCTCAAGTGCTTACCCACTTCAAGAGACTATTGTAAAAGATAAAAGAGGAGAACCATGTCTACTGCCTTGAAATCCTTCAAGGAACTGTCAATGAAAATAAAATAAAATGTATCAATAAGAAGTGAGAATAGGACGGCATAAAAGTCTTCTTCATGAATCAGAACTCTTTAACTCAAAATTGGAGACCTTAGGCTTTATGACATTCACAAAAGGCATCATGTTACTAGGATAAATTGGAGGGACATTAAAATTAATAGAAATTTTGTCAAAGCAGGTTTGAACGTATCACTTTCCTGTTTCATAGGTAAGTTCTTTTATATTAATATTACTGCTTCTGGTAAAGAAACCGATGCTGAATCTGCCAAGAAAGAAGAAACATAAATTTGCCTTTAAATTTTATAAGCGTTGCTAAACCTTGTGAAACCCAGTTCATTTGGAAAAGTAGAAAACGTCAACATGGGTAGCAACGTTGTCTGAATATTATTTCTCTTGCATTACTCTTGCCACAATGGCCGAGGCCTAAACTGGGATGCCTGGAAGCTGTGGGGACCTGGATAGGGAACCAGAGACTTCAGCAGAACCCTGGTAATATGGAGTGACTGTGGATGAGGAACCCCTCTGCATCCGGGAGTTTATCATCTTTGGTCTTAGATGGGATTGCACTACCCAGACAGACCTGATGCATAATCTTGGGGTCCTCCTGTACTCACAGCTCTTCCTTGAAGGGCAGGTGGCAATTGTGGCTTGGAGGGCCTTTGCTCAACTGCATGTTGTGCCTCCGTTATGGCCCTTCCTCGATAAACAGGCCCTTTGCTCTGTCATTCACACCCTGGTTAATTCCTGTCTGGAATACTGCAATGTACTCTACATGGGTCTACCCTTGAAAAGTATCTGGAGACTTTAGTTGATACCGATCAGGACCACATGATCAACGTTGGGCTTCCCAAGCATGGTGCATGTAACACCTCTGCTCTGAAAGCTGCATTGGGTGCCAGTTTGCTTCCAGATCTAATTCAAGTTGTTGGTTAGGGCCTTTAAAGCCCTACAGGCCAGATTACCTGATGAGTTGTCTTTGGCCCATTACTTTGGCTCATCCCACTCAGTTAGCTGCAGATCCCACCGGTTTCAAAATGTCAAGAATGGCCTTCTCTGCCATTGCCTCTGCCCTTTGGAACATTCTTTCCCCAGAGGCAAGGTGTCCCCCTCCCACTCTCTTGGCCTTTTGGAAATGCTTGAAGAGCTAGTTCTGCCAACTTGCTTGGGAATGACAGAGGAACATCCTGCCTTGGGGCTGGTTAGTGCTCTAAAGTCCTTCCTTTGCCTGTCGAATTTTAATTATTTCTTATTTTTTTTAACTATTTTTATCCTAATGTTTATATATGGTTTTTAAAAATGTTTTTGACCATTTATACACCACCCAGAGTCACTCTATGAAGGAGATGGGCAGCTCTAAATATGATACATAAATAAATAATCCAAGAATGAACTTCTCAGAGGTACACAACTGGCACCAGCATTACAACCTTAAATTACAATTAGGTTTCGAGGGTCTCCATTGCCTTAGTTTGCTTGCCAACTTTATCTTTGGTTGTCTTTTAATTTGCCATTGCTATTGGGGTTTTTTGTACTTGTACATTTGCTTCAATATTTTGTTATTATTGTTGTTGTCTATTAGCCTGGAATCAGTTGGACCTAGGGCAAGTTAGAAAGATTTTGAATAAATAAATAGGTTGGCAAACCAGGTCAGGGGACAAATTGCTAATTGTATTAGCACCTTCTGTTCAGGATCCAAGAAAGAGTAACTGAGAAAGAACTTCTGATTAGTCACTGATGAGAAACAAATCTCTCCCCCCACCCCCTCAAAGGTTATAGATGAAAGATTCTATTAAAATCAGTTTCCATTCATTGTTTTCACCATTATCTTATAATCAAAGCTCTATAGCAGGGCTCTCTAAACTTGGCCCTTTTATGACTTGTGGACTTCAACTCCCAGAATTCCTCAGCCAGCGTGCCTGGCTGAGGAATTCTGGGAGTTGAAGTCCACAAGTCATAAAAGGGTCAAGTTTGAAGACACCTGCTCTATAGGCACACCTAATCTCTGCACCTTGTTTTTTTCCATCACAGAATTTCAAGTTTGGGAATAACTTTTTAAAAAATTTATCTAGCTCCTTCCACTGAATTGAAATAACAATTTCACTCCTGCACGTTAGAATCAAAGTTTCTAATGTGCAGGAGCCAATATAAGAATAAAGATTCTTATGCCATTCCTATCATAAGTTTGGAATGGAATATCACTTAGATCAAAGGGGATTTGAACCCATTATGATGACATCAAACATACAGACTGCAGCACCATGGTGGATTCAGATGAGCAACGTAGCCTATCTCACCTTCCCCCCCCATGAGTTAAAATCTTTACCTGCTTTGGTCCCAGTTGGCAGCAAATAGCACCAGGATCTTCCTGCCATAATGATCAAGGTTGGCCAACCCTCCGGGGAAGCCATCCTTGAGCGCTTGCTTGATGCCTGGATCAGTGGCTTTGAAGCTCTTGAACATATCAAGGTTCTGCTGACGGTACTCAAAGTATTGGGCCAACAAGCGAAACGCTTCAAAATGCTGGAACTTTCTGGCTCTCAGGAAGCGAAGAATAAAGGCATCATCTGTGCGAAGAAAGCCAATGTCGGGTCGGGTGATCACCATGTCCCGAACTTCCTGGATGTCTTGGTGCAGAGTGTCTGGGTTCTCATTCAGTTCCAATCGGGCCTTCTCCAGGGTCTCTGGAGATAGGCCTGCCTGCAAATGAGTCATTGTGCCGCTTGGTCCGATAGTGGTTCTTCTTGTACAGAAGAAGGGGTGGAACCTCCAAACTGCCACAAAGCTTGAAATTCAGTCTCTTGGTTTTGATTTATGAAACCCTCCCTTCCATTTCTAGTATCCAACAAGTTAGGTAATTCTTTGCTAACAATCTCTCTAACACTAATGCCTAATATCGTTCAATTAATATATGCAGCTCAATTCCAACCTACCATCTCCCAATTAACTACACACACACAGAGAGAGAGAGAGAGAGAGAGAGAGAGAGAGAGAATGCTGTTGCTCTGCTCTCCTTTCTCAGCCCCAAATCTCACCCTTCCAACACCTGTCCACAGCTTGAAGCTGCAGGAAAACTATAACTCACATTTAATTGAACCCAATTATTCTCCTTCTGCAGCAATTGCCTGTTGATGACTAGAAATAATGGCTCTGACAGGGCCCAAGTAGAGAGAATGGGGCGTCCTCCTTCCCATTCAGTAACAATTTAAACAATTGGGTGAGAGAGAGAAAAAAAACCCCACTAAAATAAAATGCCTTGATCAGCAGATTCAGATCAGCATTATGATGCCAGAGAGAACAAGGCCAAACAGCCCTACAGTGACTTTGCCTGGAGCGCAGAAGAGGTTGAGGTAATTAATTCCTCCACCACAGGCACACTCTAATATTCCCACCCACTTCTCCCTGCAAATTAGAGATCTTCACCTTGGCGCTGCTGAAATAGCTAAAGAACTGCAATTTCAACAAATACGATCTTACACCAAGCTTTCAATAAAGGTGTTTCCCCTGCCTCCCTCACTCTCTCTGAGCAATTCCTGTAATAGCATTTAAAAACCAATGTATGGTAAGGTTCAAGAGGCATGTGCCGATCAGCTGGATAAGTTGGATTATTATTTTTTTTTTTTAATCAATTAGCTGCTGCTTCTGATACCCCCCCCCCCAAGCTTTTTAATCTCCGGAGCAAGGGATGTATTCCTCTACCGCGTCTTTCACTCCCCCTGCCCACTTACACAGTGACCTCATCTAGTACCAGCAAGGCTGCCGTCTGTCCCTCTCCGTCGCCTTTAGAAAAAAAAGAAGAAAAAAAAGGGGGGGAGAGCGGGGAGAAGCCGGGGGTGAAATCTGGGTCCTTTTCACTCACTGACGGAGCAGGTCTTTTCGCCTCGTAGGGATCCCAGCCATCCGCCGGAAGAAAGGCGTTCAGAGACAAAAAGGAACAGCCAAGTAATGCCTACCAGCCAAAGCAGCCAACAAACATACACCAGGCAATGCGGCACCTTCCGGCATCCATCAGCCAAGACAAGCAACTCCTTTGGATGGGAGGCAGCGGCGGTCGGAAAGGAGCTGCCCATCAATCAAAGGACGGGCCTGTGGGCTCAGGGCTCCTGTCTTCTCTCCCGTCCGCTCCCCTCTCCCCTCTTCTGCAACGCTGGTCCAGGCACCGGGGCGTGGAGGCGGCGTGTCCTCCTCGCCTCTCTCTTCGGGGGATGCAGAGCTACCGCCAGAGGAAAGGTGAAGCTGGGCGGCCGGCGGTAGAGCCAAGAGCCTCCCCGCTACCCGCCCGCCCGCCCGGCTGCCTTTGTGTTCCTGCAGGAGCGGCCGGTGACTTCTGCTGTGGCTCAGCCTGGTGATGGATGCGCCGCTTCCAGCAGGTCGACGTCAATCAAGGCTCCCTGGGCGGCAGCCGCCGGGACAAGTTACTTCAGATCAAATCCCCCGCCCGAGCCCTTCGCATTGTTGTTACCCAGCCCGATCTTTCCTCTCTGGCTCCGGGGGCTGGGTTTGTGGTGCGGGGAGGAGGACGCCTCGGCGGAACAGCGCGGGAGCGGGGGGGGGGGGGGAGAAGAGCAGTTTTCCAAGAATAGCCCCCGAGTCCCACCACGAGCTTGGCCTTCCACCGCATTGCCTTTCTCCGGCGCTGCTACTTCTTTATTCGATCAGCGGAGCGCTTGTAGATCTACCGCCAATCCCTCCTCCAGAGTCACCCCAGATTCCTCGCCCCCATCGACTCTCACCGCCCATCCACCCATTTGCTTGCGATGCCCCGACTGCGAGAGATCTAGTTGCTTAAAGCCGTTTGGGGGCATTGGGGTGAAGCGAGGCCTGGTCGAATAATCTTATCGTGCTGTTTCTAATAAGAAAAGCAAGTCTCTCCCCCGCCCGCCCCCATTCAATATTGTGAAGTGGGCGATATATTTTTTCCCCCTGTTCCAACCAGCAACACATGTGGAAACATTATTACAAGGGAAATTCTCATTGACAGCTTGTTTTTAATTTTTCAGAAATGGTATCTGGGGCAAAGCCATACACTGCTGCCATACACTGAGCCAAATCTACTTCGCCCTTGTCTCCTTCCGTCTCCACTATATACACATGTGATCACTGAATTTCCAAGCTATTCACTCTCTCAGCTCATCCTACCTCACTGGCTTGTTGTGGAGAACAAGAAGAGGAAGCATTACGGTATGCTGCCTCAAACTCCTGAATGAAACACAGAATATACTAAGAAATAAATATTGTACATTCAAACACTGGGTTCAGTGACAAGATTCGGCAACGTGGGCTTATTTTGCGTTTATCCTCACCTCCATTTAAGTGCAGCACAAAGATGAGTTGCTCTTTCTAGATAGTACCCCAGTTCAGCTCAGGGTTTGACTGTGAGGAAGCCAGGAATAAAATGAAAAAGAAGAAATTTGAAGCCCCTCCCACAGCCTCTCAACCTCCCTATTTGCATAGCTGATTGTTGAATTACAGTATTAAAAGACAGTGGAAGATCTACAGAAGGATATTTGCATGCATTAAATATAAGAAATTAAACAAATATCCACATTCTCTGCTCATCCTTTCTTCATGCCCAGAGGAAAAGTTTTTAACCAAAGCTGATGCTGCTAGACTCCACTATATATTATGTATATCCCTGCATCTTCTATCATGTGACTTTTAAACATATGCCTTTTTGTTGTGTTTTTGTAATTTTAGATTCATTTTTAACCTCGTTCTTGATAGAGCACGCAAACTGGGCGTCCTCCTAGATTCACGACTCAGTTTTGAAGATCATATTGGAGCCGTGGCTAGGGGGGCATTTGCACAGATTCGTCTTATATACCAATTGCGCCCCTTTTTGGACCGAGATGCCCTACGTACAGTCACCCACGCACTCGTTACCTCCCGCATTGATTACTGTAATGCTCTCTACATGGGGCTGCCCTTGAAGACCACCCGGAGGCTTCAGCTGGTGCAGAATGCGGCTGCACGGGTTGTGATGGGAGCTCCCCGATACTCCCATATTACACCCCTCCTGCGTGAGCTGCATTGGCTACCAGTTGCCCTCCAAGTGAGATTTAAGGTGCTGGTACTTACCTTTAAAGCCCTACATGGCCTAGGCCCGGGATACTTGCAGGACCATCTGCTGCCGGGAACAAATCCCCATCGTCCAGTACGCTCGCACAGAGAAGGCCTCCTCAGGGTACCGTCAGCTAGGCAATGTCAACTAGCGACCCCCAGGGGGAGGGCCTTCTCTGTGGGAGCGCCAGCCCTATGGAATCAGCTCTCCCCTGAGCTTTGGATGGCCCAAAACCTCCAATCCTTTCGCCGCGGCCTCAAAACACTCCTGTTCCACCAGGCCGACCTAGACTGACAGGCATTTTAATTAATTTATATTTAGTATTTTTAATTTATTTTTTAAATTCTCTAATTTAATTTATTGCACAGATGTTATCAATTTTATTTCTATCTTGATCTCTGTACTTATTATATGTTCTGCTGTTAGCCGCCCTGAGTCCTTCGGGAGATAGGGCGGGATATAAATCCCATCAATAAATAAATAAATAAATATCCCTTTAATATTCCCAAACTGATGCATGTTAGTTTACTTTCTATCTACCCTTACTTAGGTACTTTCCTTCAGCAAGAAAAGATTAAAGAAATAGGAATGGAGACAGTGATAGCCAATAATATAATAATATAATATTTTAGCAAAACTAATGAGGTCTTGCTGAAAGCTACTTTTTTGAGCATTAGCTCTCTGTTGTAGAGAAAGATTTTTTAAAAAGGGAATTTGACAGGAAGCTTCCAGATATATTGGGTAAAGATTGACAGCAATTTAAAAGACAAGCTCCATTTTGCTTGGCAAATTATATATATATATATATATATATATATA
This sequence comes from Vipera ursinii, assembly GCF_947247035.1. NCBI lineage: Eukaryota > Metazoa > Chordata > Lepidosauria > Squamata > Viperidae > Vipera > Vipera ursinii. The sequence continues at coordinate 260,153,053 of NC_139512.1, read as the reverse complement.
TATATATATATATATATATATATATATATATATATATGTATGTATGTATGTATGTATGTATGTATATGTGTATATATATATATGTATATGTATATGTATATGTATATGTATATGTATATATATATATGTATATATATATATATATATATATATATATATATATATATATATATATATATATATATGTGTTTTCGTAGATTTCGTAGAAAGCAGCCACGCCTCCACCCAGTCAGAACACAGCCCCACCGGCAGTTGGAAGGAAAGGAACAGACAGACCACGCATTGCTCCTGGAAGCAGCAGGAGGAACACTCCGGCCTGATGATGACGGATGGGATTTCGTCGAAACGTCGCCACAACTTTCTGAAGATGAAAGGAACGCGGGAAGAAACCCGAGACTCTAGATCTACATATATATATCATCAGGCTGGAGGCTTCTGCTTCCTTCTTCTGGGAGAAGCATGTGGCTGTTTGTTCCTCTTTTTTAAACTGCCAGAGGGGGTGTGTTCTGTGGGTGGAGGTTGCTCTGATTGGGTGGGGGAGTAAGTGTGTTCTGATTGGGTGGGGGTGTGTTTTGAATGGTGGGGGTGTTCTGATTGGGTGGGGGGGTGTTTTGAGTGGATGGGCTGGTCTCAGCTGCCAGCCTTAGACCTGAGCTGGTGAGTTGTGCTGCTTTTGTTCGGCTTCGTGTTTGTGGTGGTGCCGTGTTTTTATAGTGGGTGTCAGTTTGCTTATTGTGTTGTTTGGAGGGGTTTAAAGTGGCTGATGTTGCAGCTGTGGTTAGGTTTCTGTTTTGTGCTTGTGCCTCGTTATCATTGTGGGTTCGGATTTGCTTTTTGAATGGTTGTGTGGTGGTGATGTAATGTGTTATCATGAGTTTGGGTCTATCATTCTTGGTGGTTGGGACTCGTCTGTCAATCAAGGCGGGTTTCCAAATGGTTGGTAGGCGAGAGGTATCATCTCGTTTGTTTATGCTGTGGGGGCGTTTTTCTATCTCAATGGCTTCTCTGATTATTCTGTTGTTAAAATGTTCAATTTTGGCAATAGTTTTGGTTTTTTTAAAATCAATTTCATGTCCTGTGGCTTCAAAGTGTTGGACCAGGGATGAAGTTTGTTCTCCTTTTCTGAGTGAGTTTTTGTGCTCTTCAATGCGTGCACTTATTCTTCTGTTGGTCTGTCCGATGTATGTGGTGGGACAGGTGGAGCATGGGATTTTGTATACTCCTTGGTTTTCTAAGCCAATTATGTCCTTGGGGTTTCTTAGGATGGTGGATATTTTTCTGTCTGTGTAGAATGCTGTTTTGATGTTGTGTTTTTGGAGGACCTTGCTGATTCTGTCTGTGGTCCCTTTTAAGTATGGGAGGAGGGCTTTGCCATTTTCTTGTTCTCTGTCTTGGGTTTTTGTGGGTGTCTCTCTTCGGATTAAGTTGGTAATCGTGTTTCTTTGGAATCCATTGGCTGTTAGTACATTAGTGAGAGTGTGTAGTTCGGTTTTTTGGTGTTGTTCGTCAGCTAGGTGTTTTGTTCTGGAGATGAGTGTCTTGGCTACGGAGTTGATCTGTGCTGGGTGGTGGTGTGAGAGTGCGTTCAGATAGCGGTTTGTGTGTGTTTTTTTTATGGTAGATAGTGTGTCCTAGGGAGCCGTTGGATTTCTTGTAGACTAAGACATCAAGGAAGGGAAGTTGATTGTTAGCTTCTGTTTCCATGGTGAATTGTATTTTGGGGTGTAGGCTATTGAGGTGTGTGAGGAAGTCATCCAGTTTTTCTTTGCCGTGTGGCCAGATCTAGGATGTGTTTTGGGGGGTTGTATTTATTTCGGATAGCTGTCAAGGCTTCTTTGATTGGCACTTGGGTGAAGAGGGATACGAAGATGAGTTCATTACCACCGTGGCGTTGCCTTTGTCTGCTGGCAGAATGATTATGCTGGTGTCATTTTTAGGTTAAGTAGTGCTGTCTGTTCCTCTTTGGGTAAGTTGCTTTTGGGTGGTTTGCTGGTGCAGAGGATGTTGGTCACTTTGAGTCTGATTTTGTTGGCGTCATCAGGGTTAATTTTGGTCAGGCTGGATTCGACTCCGCATATAATGGTTTCTGTGGGAATGTGTTTGGGAGCGACTGCAAAATTAAATCCTTTAGACAGGGCGTTGGTTTCGACTTTGGTGAGAATCCTATCTGAGATGTTGTGCACAGTTTGTTTCATGTGTTGCTGTGAGAGAGGAGGGGTTTGTTTCTGGCGTTCCTTTAGTCTTCGGAGTTTATTGGTGTGTGTGTCTGTTTTGTAGGCAGTAGCTGTTTCAGCTCTCCAGACAGCAATTTGTTTGAATTTGTCCCAAAGTGTGGGGTGGATCTTGTTGCTGAGTTTGAGGTGAAGTGTGAGGAGGTCTCTGTTGATTCAGTCCAGGAGGAATCTTTTTGTGTGGAGTTCATTTCTGATTAGGGCCAGTTCATAAGTAAACTAAACTTACAGCCCTGTGACCTACTTGTGAGCTTTGATGTCGTATCCCTCTTCACCCAAGTGCCAATCAAAGAAGCCTTGACAGCTATCCGAAATAAATACAACCCCCCAAAACACATCCTAGATCTGACCAACCACTGCCTATCTAACACATACTTCATCTACAATGGACAAAGATACAAACAAATGGAAGGAGCACCCATGGGATCACCCCTTTCACCTGTCATCACAAACCTCTACATGGAACACTTTGAAACCCTTGCTCTAGAAAAATCCAACCACAAACCCAAACTCTGGCTCAGATACGTAGATGACACCTTCGTAATCTGGCCACACGGCAAAGAAAAACTGGATGACTTCCTCACACACCTCAATAGCCTACACCCCAAAATACAATTCACCATGGAAACAGAAGCTAACAATCAACTTCCCTTCCTTGATGTCTTAGTCTACAAGAAATCCAACGGCTCCCTAGGACACACTATCTACCATAAAAAAACACACACAAACCGCTATCTGAATGCACTCTCACACCACCACCCAGCACAGATCAACTCCGTAGCCAAGACACTCATCTCCAGAACAAAACACCTAGCTGATGAACAACACCAAAAAACCGAACTACACACTCTCACTAATGTACTAACAGCCAATGGATTCCAAAGAAACACGATTACCAACTTAATCCGAAGAGAGACACCCACAAAAACCCAAGACAGAGAACAAGAAAATGGCAAAGCCCTCCTCCCATACTTAAAAGGGACCACAGACAGAATCAGCAAGGTCCTCCAAAAACACAACATCAAAACAGCATTCTACACAGACAGAAAAATATCCACCATCCTAAGAAACCCCAAGGACATAATTGGCTTAGAAAACCAAGGAGTATATGAAATCCCATGCTCCACCTGTCCCACCACATACATCGGACAGACCAACAGAAGAATAAGTGCACGCATTGAAGAGCACAAAAACTCACTCAGAAAAGGAGAACAAACTTCATCCCTGGTCCAACACTTTGAAGCCACGGGACATGAAATTGATTTTAAAAAAACCAAAACCATTGCCAAAATTGAACATTTTAACAACAGAATAATCAGAGAAGCCATTGAGATAGAAAAACGCCCCCACAGCATAAACAAACGAGATGATACCTCTCGCCTACCAACCATTTGGAAACCCGCCTTGATTGACAGACGAGTCCCAACCACCAAGAATGATAGACCCAAACTCATGATAACACATGACATCACCACCACACAACCATTCAAAAAGCAAATCCGAACCCACAATGATAACGAGGCACAACCACAAAACAGAAACCTAACCACAGCTGCAACATCAGCCACTTTAAACCCCTCCAAACCACACAATAAGCAAACTGACACCCACTATAAAAACACGGCACCACCACAAACACGAAGCCGAACAAAAGCAGCACAACTCACCAGCTCAGGTCTAAGGCTGGCAGCTGAGACCAGCCCATCCACTCAAAACACCCCCCCCACCCAATCAGAACACCCCCACCATTCAAAACACACTCCCACCCAATCAGAACACACTTACTCCCCCACCAAATGAGAGCAACCTCCACCCACAGAACACACCCCCTCTGGCAGTTTAAAAAAGAGGAACAAACAGCCACATGCTTCTCCCAGAAGAAGGAAGCAGAAGCCTCCAGCCTGATGATGACGGATGGGATTCCGTCGAAACGTCGCCCCTACACCTTTAGTTCTACGCGGGGAAAAACCCGAATAACCAAAGATCCATATATATATATATATATATATATATATATATATATATATATATATATATATATATATATATACACACACACACAAAGCTTTGGCAAGGATTCCCAGGATTCTCTGTCCCTACCTACTTTCCTGAAATTTTTTTTCCTATTCTTTGAGTGACATTTGTCCATTTGAAGATATGCTCAAAGGGCAAAAAACGGTACTACAGGTAGTCCTCAACTTACAACCATTTGTTTAGTGATCACTCAAAATGGCAGAAAAGGTCATAAAATGGGCCATGACTCACTTAATAACTGCTTTGCTTAGCAACAGAAATTTTGGTCCCGATTGTTGGCTGTAAGTTAAGGACTCCTTGTAGTTACTAAGTAAGATCTGTAACTAGCTAGATGGTTATAATGTTTTGATGCCAAACGTGAAAAAATGTCTAGACGCATTAGATGATTGATAATCCCCGTGGTTCAATTTATCATCTCCAGCTGCTGTTCATCGAACAGTACCATTTGCTTGGGGTCATCCTGAACAATTTCCTGCCTCTCACCAATCATCATCTTAAAGAATCTCCATTCTTTTCCCTCTCCCATTCAGTCCAGGCCGAAGAACGGAGGGGGAAAAAAAAAAACCATTCCCTCCCCTTTCGACTTGTCGTTTAATGTTTATTTTTCAAATCCTAGGAGGAAGTTGTTTTTGGTTTATTTTAATTTGCTAAAATTTGCCCAAGAAAAATGTAAAAATGTTTCTCAAACATTTAAAAATACTGTTTCTCAAACAGTATTCCGGATGGAGGAGGAGGAGGTATTCTTCAGTTAAACAACTCTTTTTCTTAGCTTTATTTCCTTCTGAATCAGAAAGAAGCTAAAGTTGTTTTTACTGGGCATTATTACTGACACTACTGTTGTGGACACTAAGTTGATGTTGAATTTAATTACGGCAGCAAGACTTTTAGTAGGGCAATATTGGAAGAAGGAAGAACTGCCGACTATAGAAGAATGGACTCTAAAAGTTTCCAACCTGGCAGAAATGGCAAAGATCTTAGAGTACTTGAAAGACCAGTTGCAACAGAGATATATTGTGGAGTGGAAAAAATGGATTGATTACATCCAGAATAAATATGGGACTAAAAAGTTTCACTTAGCATTTGAATAAGTATCAATGTGATATTTATACTGCTTGTAGTTATTTTATAAGAGTTAAAGTGCGACAAATTTAATAGTTTATTGTTGTTTGCATATGGTAGATTATGATTGTTTTTACTGTTATACCTTGTATTTTAGCTCTGGGAAGTCGGGGAGGGGGAAGGGGGAGGGAGGGAGGTGTTGGGGAGGGTTGGGAAGAAGGGAGGGGGTTGGGAGGGGTTTTGCTTTGTTAAAAAATGTATTGTAAAACTTTTCAATAAAAAAAGAAAGAAAGAAGCTAAAGTGTCTTCATCGCAAGCCAGCAAATATATTCCACTGCAGCAAAAGAAGAATACTGTTTCTTGCTTCTCAAACCAGAAATCCTCTTCCATTTTAGTTACCAAGAAGGCAACCTTCTTCTTCTTTGCCAAGTTAAGCTGTGTCCCACAGCTTGCTCAAAAGGTGTGCATGCGTGTGGGAATGTTTTACCCTTATTTGAGTGACGAGACATTTGAAACCTTTTCTCCTTAGTTGCTGCAGCAAGAAGCTTTAATATTAAATATTTATTTATTTATTGCTTTCTGCAACTGTAGCTGAGCTCTGTGCATGCTTCGTTAAAGTTAACCAGCTTTTTTTTTTTTTGAATTCAGCCTTTGTTTTTCTCCCACTGAACTGAACGTATTAAATTCTCTGTAGATTATTTACTGCTTCTCACCTGATGGCTTCCGTGATGGCTTCCCTCAAATATTCTTTGTGATAAATTCACTGTAAGTTGTCAGCTGCTCACTGATTGCCTTGTATATAATTAGTTTTAAATACCATTTAATAACATGTATTGATTGGTTATTAATTATTAAGTATAATTTGATGTTTGGACAGCTTGAACACATAAACCTTTGAATAACCCTTGCAAAGATTCCAACCTAATTAGTATTGTGAAAGGCTCCAGTTGTAATAATTTTAAATAACATGTCCTCGCGAAGCTGCCTTCTTCCCGATACCAATCCACAGCAGAAGAATAGATCTTTCCCATCTGTTCCAATTTAAAAATAGTGTTTTTCCTCTTCTCCCTACCCAATTGTTGCCATCAACACAGTCTAGAATCTATCATTGACACAGCTCAGCTTTTATTGGTCATTTAAAGCTGTGTAAGTCCTCCCAACTCCCCTCCACTTTATTGTACATGGCCATTTTGGCTTAGGCTGCTGAACTGTTTGCCCTACTGCATAAACCAGACTAAGAAATAAACTCGATAGGAAGGCTAGAATTACTTGTATTAAGATTGGCCATAGTAAGGGAAGGCAGAACAAGGAGCGATAGATGGAAACTAATCAAGGAGAAAGCCAACCTAGAAATAAGGAGAAATTTCCTGACGGTTAGAACAATTGACCAGTCGAATGGCTTGCTTTCAGAAGTTGTGGGTGCTCCATCACTGGAGTTTTTTAAGAAGAGATTGGACAACCATTTGTCTGAAATGGTAGAGGCTCTCCTGCTTGAGCAGAGGATTGGACTAGAAGACCTCCAAAGTCCCTTCCAAATCTATTATTCTGTTATTTTTGCAAGCCCAATTATGCTTTATTCCCTCACCTCTATACTTATGTGAATTAGAGAGGTCTTCTCCTGGGCTGCTTTCCCATTCCTTCTGCTTGTTTTGGATTTAAGTCATGTTTTCCCCTCATCTCTTTGAATTTGGCCAGTCTTCATCAAGGTCCTCTTCCTTGTTCTCTGCAAGAACTGACCAGGCACCTGGCTAGCCCAGAGGCATCGACCCATGTAATGTCTAACACACATACTTTCTGAAGTGTTCCTCAGATCTTACATTAATTCGTTTGGAAGAGCACTATCTTTGTGTTGAAAAAAATAAAATTGCTGAGTTTTTGAATGATCCGAAGGATGAGCAAGACTGAGAGAGGAAGACAAAAGACAAGAGGGATGAGAGTGAGAGTGCGAGAAAGGCAAGTGAAAGGCAGATATTAGAACAAGATGGAATACAACCAAGAAGCCAAGAGGCTACAAGCAAGAAAGACAGAAAGCAAATCAGTGACAGAAAGTGAGGTAGAGCAGTGGCCCCCAAACTTTTGGGTACCAGGGACTTGTTCCATAGAGAGAGGTTTTTCTGCAGACTGAAGGGGGCGTGGTTTTGCATGTTGCCTGCATCTCGCAGATGGGGCTTTGCTTGTTTCTGTGGCCCGGTTTTTGGCATGCCACGGCTCGGTGCCGATCCACGGACTGGGGGTTGGGGGTCCATGGGGTAGAGGGAACTATTAATCCAATTAACAGGTTTCAGGTATACGGAAAGGGCATGGGGTAAAGTGGAATGGAGCCAGCCAGTGCATCTTCTTTCTCCTACATCCTTTCTCTGCACCTGCTAATCTGACTCCCAGCTCACAGAGTGCTAAATCCATCTTAAAAAAAATAAAAACCGCTCTTTCAGAAAAGTGCTAAACCAAAATTTTTAGTTAATGTCCAACATTTACACAGTGACTTTAAGAGCTACATTTTCTCGGAATATTTATTGATGATGCAAATATTTCTGAATAGTTCAAAAACTTTAAAAACCAACACCCATTCCTGAATGTGCTAGAAAAAGTAGCGTTTTGTTACATAGCTTCGGCAAAGAAGGTAATTGTTGGTTTCACAAATTTGTCCCACTCCTCAAAACGTGATGAATATATTTTCAAACATGGACATATATTCATGTAATGTCAAAGGAAATATCCCATAATAAACATATATATTTCTAAATGTCACCAGTTCTTGCTGACCTTTACTTGTACATGTTTATAATGTAATTGAAATGCAGCCTGCTGTCATTTTATGTTACTGGTGGCCAAGTTGTTAAACTCTTTTTTTGATATCTAACATTGTCATTTAAAGTTCAAAGCTAAAAACAAATCCAATCAATGATTAATTATATAAATGAATTCCATAATCAAAATTCCATGATGTATTTTGCATGAACATGACAGGTAAAATAATGTCTACACCCCCACTGTGTGTGTGTAAATTTGAATTTCTACAAATTTTTAAAACTACAGGAATTCCATAGCTGATTCTTGTATATGTTCTTTAGGTTGGACCTTAATAATGAATTGGCTGCCTGTCAAACTCTGAATTATGCATTTTGTTTAACTATATTCTTCATTCAGAACTACAATTATGAAGTAGAACTTAAATAGAGGAAAGTAAGAATCTCAAAACTTGATTTGACATCAGATAAAGGAAATCTTCCTTATGGAGACAAATTTGTAGTTAGGCTGCAGTCATAGATTAACTGTCAGGGAACAAATATCACTGCATTCAGTAAAAATTAATTCAAGTACATATCAGATAAAAATATCTCTGGATATTCAATTGCTTTCAGATGTAGTAATCTTCAAAGTACTGTATCTAATTTTGACTAGATAATCGACAGACCATAGTTTCTCTATAAAGTTGAAACCTGAATCCAGAAGAAAGAAATGTTATTGAGGAACCTAATTATAATAATATCTACAGTAAAGTAACATTTCCCTTAAGTCAAACTCTATTTCTGATGCATCTATAGTCAAGTTCATGTCATTTTCTTGGCAACATTATAGTATATTTTTATTTTGGATGTTGTTATTGTTTTTGTTTTTTTATTGTTTTAAAATGATTTAGTGTCTTAAATATAATCTATTTTTTGAATTATAAGCCACTCAGAGTCATCTACTAAGATACAGTAGATAGCTATAGAAAATGAATGAATGAATGAATGAATGAATGAATGAATGAATGAATGAAGTAGAAGGGAGTTGTTTTCTGGAATTTTTTTTAAAAATTGCAGTTTAGTCTCTAGCCATGAAATTTCTTAGTGGTTTCCCATACAACAGCCTTTTGCTACTCTAGTTTTCTCAGAACAGCCAGCATCATTGAGGCATTCCTGCCTGTTGTAACCTTAGTGATTACATTGGGAAAAAGTCTGTTTTTATAACATTGCAGATTAATAATGTCAAACTGATAACTGAAATGTCTTAAAGGCTTTATGACCTTTATTTAGAGGACAGGTGTCCACTCCTTTTATAATTTTGGGTGCTCTTTTTAACATCTTAGTCCTCTTCCTGAGTCTAGTCATTCAAATTTCTACAACATGTATTACAAATGCAGCCACACTACAACTTATATTTGTATTTACTTTCAGTTGTTCTCAGAACACATCCTAGCATAGCCTTTCTGTTTTCATTCTCCCTTTCCAAATGATGTGACATTTTCAGTAAGCTACGTGTCACTATCTCAAAAATATTTTTTCTTTGTAGTCCCTACAGTTCAGAATCCATCAATGCACATATGGTTTTAGCATTTTTATTCCAATATGCATACTTTACACTTATTTTATAAAGAGCCTCTCTTTTTCCTTTTACCAACATCACAATACAAATCTTCTGAAGAACTTTGTAGTCTGTATTGCCTTTTGAATAACTTGCTTCATTTACAGTCCTGGTTACTAAACTGGGCCAAACTTACAAGTAAAACCTGTAATTGTTTTTAAAGCTATCAAGGCAGAATAGCAAGACCTGCATTTGCTGGCAATCAGTTTTCCCAAATTCTCTTTTATTTACATTTTTATCAACAATTGCACCAATATGATTCCTTAACCTATTTCCCATCTGCATCTGAGCCAGGATGCCTCTGATCCAGTTGCAGTTGTCTGTACTATTATTTTTAACACTCAATTGTTGAAACAATTTCTGAAAGTACACAGAACAATACAATGCACATGCCATTCTTTAATTGCAAGATCTATTTTTCATAAGGCAGAACATTTAAACATTGTCAACATGTTTTCATATGGTCAGGCGCATCTTTGTCTATGAAAAGAAAATTGTGTTCACTTGTAGATTTAGAGTTTTATTTCCCGAGGAAGCCTTAATCTCTACTTTCTGTGCAACACTTCAGTATTATTTTTATTCCTTCAACTCCTTGTTGATTCCTGACAAATGCTTGGACGAATCCCTGTAGTTTTATTGGTAAGATTTCAGAAGTGGTTTGTTCTTGTTTTCTTCCTAAGGCTGAGAGAGAGTGACTGGCTGACCCAAAATCACCCAGCTGCTTTCATGCCTAAGGTGGGACTAGAATTCATGGTCTTCTGGTTTGTATATTCAAAAGTATTGTCCTATGTAAATAAATAAAAAAGGGATATGGGAAGTTGAAAATATGAAAAATGAATATAGAAATAATTTTACTAGATAATTAAAATAACAGCAACATATATCATTGCATTAGGTCCTAAGAACGTCTCAAGACTATTGTTCCCAATATTAAGAACAATTAAGGAAATGATAATGCAGATTGTTACAAACATTGGGAGTTACGGGGACAATTCTTTACGGAGAATTATTAGATGCTGTTCCTTAGCCCTATTTACTGAATACAGAGGGATCTGCTTTCTTGTTTAGTGAATAGATAGAAAGTCCACTCCATTGCTTTAAGAACAATTCCCTGTTGCTGCTTCTTCCCATTCCTATTTGTCAGGAAAGGAAATTAGCATTAACTTTCAGAAAGAAAGAAGAAAAACTTTTTCCCCTCTTCTCTTTTGATGCTTTATGTTTCTTTTATGTATATAGTCTTCTTTAGTTATAGTTGATGAAATGGGATTATTTCAGATTGAGCTGCCCAAAATCTTAAATAATGCTATAGTATGAGTAGTTTGTGAACTGTAACCTTCTGTAACAAACTGGAAAGCTCTTAATCTAATTCCCTGTCTCTAAACTATGTGCAGAAATATTTGTTCAACTTATTTGCACTGTTATTTTGAGATTAATTATGGTCTCCATTTCCTTTAAATAATGTGAAGTAAAAGGAAGCCATTTGTTATTTTGATATTTAAAATGAAACAAAAATTTATTTATGGTAAAAAATTTAAGCTATTGTTTCTACGGTGATATTTTTAAAAATTATTTTAGTATAATAAATGTTTTGGTGCCTGTTCTCTCCTGAAAACACAAAGTGTTGGTCTATAGGTTGATCCATTGTTGATTTATAAAGAAAAAAGTGGATTATGAGTCAGACCGAACACCACTTTTCTCTTACAATTCAGTTTTTACTCATATTCTTTCTTTGGGGGAAAAAGTAATTAATCACCTTAGCAATTTCAATCAGTTATTTCAGTAAATAAATTATTAATTGAACAATAAAATATGACAGTAAAATTCACATAAGATAAAAATCACCCTTTCCTTAACAATTTAACGCTATGCTTTTCTAAAGCTTACAGTTAACATGTCTACTTAAGCAGAAATGATATCTAAGTTCTGATGACATATTTATTTCCATCTGTCTTTGGTTAGAATTGATTCCTTCAGAATGCTTGAGTTAATTAAAGAAACACAGTCTTTCAACTTTTTCAAATAAATAGAATAACAACTTGATCTGGCAATTTACACTAGTGTGTAAATATAAACCCAAGTATTATTTTAAAGGATTTCTTCGCCCTGAAATTTTTTCTTACATCAAATAATATTACAAAGAAACACAATGGAGACAACTAAATCAAAATGTAATATCAAAGTCAATCAAATCTGGTCAATCACTCTGTATGTTTTGATTTCTCAAGCCCAACAAGTCAAGAAAGCAAATTAAAGCAGGTTGGTGAATGAAAGCTGGGCAGGCAACACTCAGCCAGAAATCAAGCAGCAAACAGTGCCTACTAACTGGCCCTTCAGAGAGGGTACAATAAGAGGGACAAAATGAAATGCGAAGGACAAAAAATTTAAATAAATTTTTAAATATTTTAAATAATTGAATTGTTGAATTGTCCCATAGTGAGTTGGTCTGTGGCATGTTGTCCCATGCTATGGTGAATTGGCCAGGGTGAGTTGGCTGTGGCAAGTTGGCTATGGTGAGTTGTCCTATTCTGCTAAATTCATTTTTGAATCCACACCTAGTTGTTTCTGTAAGCAATTCTAAAACATCTTCCAGTTTTCTATAATAGCTATTGCAGAAACTTTGGGATAGAGTGTTGGTGAGTAATAAAAAGGAACGTGGCTGTCCAAAACATGGAAATTGGCCAATGGAGAAGCATAAATTAAAAATTAAAATGAGCCGTGGGGGCGGGGTAGTTAGAATGCAGTATTGCAAGCTAACTCTGTCCACAGCCTTGAGTTCAATCCTGACCAGCTCAAGGTTGACTCAGCCTTCCATCCTTCCAAGGTTGGTAAAATGAGGACCCAGATTGTTGGGGGCAATATGCTGACATTGTAAACTGCTCAGAGAGTGCTGTAAAGTGCTGTATACCGCTATTATGGATCAGTGTATAAATCTAAATGCATGTGAAGACTGAAAGTGCAGAATAGCAGAGTGGAAATATAACTCCAATCCTAGAAAAAAATATATTTATCATAGCATTAATTTATTTTGGGAGTAAACTTGTAAATCTAAGAATCTACACTTTTCTGTTTAACAGTGCCATTGAATTGATGCCTTCTTCCAAGTAAGACTGTTTAATGTTCAGAGTTTATTATATTTATTTCAAGGATGAAAACCTTAGTTTTCAGCAAATACCTTTCCTATTTACATAGATAATTGATTTACATAAAAGATCAGAAGCTCAGTTCTCTGAAAGTAAAATTACATTGTTAAGGATGTTCACTATTGCTTTGCCCCAAAAGAATTTGGGAGGGGAGGAAAGATTTGCTTCCATGTTGGTTTATGTGTGATACCCAATCTCCTCTCCCTAAACCAAAAATGTTTCGGGGAAGTATGTGGGCATTTCACATTACGTATTTATGTAATTACATCAGATTTCCCAGATTTCAAAACCTTTTTGAAACTAGTTTATGATTATCGTCTGGCCATCTTTTTTCATCGTTAATATTCAAACAAGAAGCAACATTTTTATGGGACATGTATAGAAAAGGGACAATAGACAACCAAGAAAGCAAATGCATAGATTCAGAACAAATCAATCCAGATTTCTCACTTGATGCATAAATAGCCAGCTTCAATTTGTCATATTCAGACACATAATCAAAAGACCCAGATCCACTGAGAAACCTATTATGCTGGAAAAGGTGGAAAGAAAGAGAAAAGGACAATCAAAAGTAGTAAGTGGATGGACTCAGTTACAGCAACAGTGTCAGTAACCTGAAAGGCCAAGTTGCAACAGGCCTTCATCCTGGACAAGGTCTATTTGTGTGGTCCCTAACAGTCAATACCAATTTGATTGGATATAATCAATGTCAATCAACAGACATAGAAATGGATTTTACAAATGCCCATTTGTGTGCATCATAAGAAAATCCCGGGGGTTGAGAATGTAATATTTGCCTTGAAATGTGGAATTAGCTACCTGGAAATAAACTGTGCATATTTTAAAAAGATTGTTCTATTGTTCTATGCCTATATAAGAACATCTCTTTTGAGAAGGAGGACAGATAGTTAAAACAAGGGCAAATCTTGTAGTAAACAATATCTAAACCAGTCTTTCTCAACCTTGGCCATTTGAAAATGTGTGGACTTCCACTCCCAGAACTGACTCTATGATTCTACGAATTCTGACAGTTGATGTCCACACACCTTCAAGCTGTCAAAGTTGAGAAACACTGATCTAATATGTGGTTTTCTTGGAACAAAGCTTGTAGACATTGTTTTTGCAGAGCTCTTAAATCCTGTTGTGAAAGATTACATTCCAAATAACATCCTTTATTCCTTCTTAAAAAAAGAAATACAGGAATTATGATTTTATGGTGAATATGCTGACCTAGGAATATTTGTTGTGCCAAAAATTCAGTGTAAGCCTTGCACACCTGTACCATAGTATTGTAGTGAGTGAACAGGGGAGGAATTAAAAGAAGACAGGATGAGTTCAAATATGCAAAGGTTCACTCAGTCATGACCTTCCTACTATCATGAAATCATGGTGGTTGTTTTTTTTTGGAACGCTAATAAAAACTATGTGTAATCTATATTGTAGTTCTACAAGATACAAAAACAAAATCAGAAACCAACATTTTAAAGATGCCTCTTGTCTGGGCATAGCCTGTTAAATGAAATCTGAAAATAATCCATCTCTCTGGGATGATCCATATTAATTCAGCACTGAAGCAACGGTCCGAATAGCCTGGTGGGTTTTTTTTTAAAGTCATCTTCAATAATGATTACAAAGTGCCATATAGAAGAAATTTATCACTTTTATGAATGTGCTGGAGGAGTATTATTTTTTAAAAAAAGTGGTCATTGGGATCCCAAAAGGAAAATAATAGCAACAATAATGTACACAACATTAAAAAAATTAATGGCTTTGTAAGTCAATTTATGAAGCTTCTAGATTCTTTGATTTCCACCCCCCCCCCCTCCGCTATCCCAGTTATTTAAAACTTGTCTTTGCCACTGGGCAAATAATCCTGCCCTGATAAATGAATAAATCTTCTCTTCATATAACTTCAAGGCAGAAGAGTTGGAAAATCATTACATGTCTGATGACAGTTGCAATATCAAACTGATTTAGAAGATGTTCTGCTTCCAAGAGTATAAAGCAAAAATGATAGAAAGACATCAATAAAACTATGCTTACATTAATCAAACAAAAGGAAATAGAACATAAATATAACATACATATTGAAAGAAAACTCAGGCACTACAGAATGGCTGGAGGTCCCCCCCCCATTTTCTTGAAGCAAACAGCATTTTCAAAATGAAGATGTAGTCATTGACTACTGTTTCCAACTTGGCATCTTTCATTGTGTTGAGCCTTCAGATATTTTGGGTAGGCATTCTGGAATTACTGTCCAAAGGCATTTAGAGGGCATCAGGTTTCTGGCGCAGTTTCATTTTCATCTTGAAACAGTCCATTTTAAAAAAACAACACCACAAAAATGCACCTCTGCTGATATATTTGCAATCTAAAATGTATTCCTTCCCCTGCAAGGAGGAACGTTTCATGAAATCCTTTTGCTTTAAATTATGTCAGGTCCCTCAGCATAACCTAAGATAAATAAATACAGAATAACCTAGGATAAATAAATACTAAAGAAAATAGTTTGTTTTGTAAGATCAAATAAGTATACCTGACTGATTGGTTCTGGACATCCCCCCCCCTCTGTAGCTCAAGCAGCTGCAATGAATTAAAGTTGCTCATTTCTTGAGTCATACTAGTCAACTGAGACAGGTTAAAACTGTAGGGATTCAAATGTGACACAATTTGGTTTAAATTCAAAATTAAAAGGAAGCAAGATGCAGTTTAAATATATTCAAGATGCTTTCTGATAAAAGATTAGACCAGAGGCTATAATAGAGAGCATTGGAACCCCAAACTTCTAAAGAAGGTATGGTGAACTAAAGACAACTTTGTGAAAGTGGAGCTGACAACTGTGACAAAGAATGAAGAGCTGAGAAGTAGATTGCTTCCTTGGAACTCTCCAGATTAGAGGAGGACAGGAGATTGCTCATATGTACACTGGATGGCTGCTTCTCACATGGAGGCTATGGGTCAGCAATTTTCCACGAGCTTGACACTGGGAGATGATGGGATTAGTCATTTTGCTCACAACTGTTGTGAAGGTTTTTAAGGACACTAAGTTTGGAAACCTAACTTTCTAATCTCTTTTGAAGAACTGCTGCACCCTCGCTTTGGACTTCCTAACAGCTGGAGGTTGATGCTTTGTATCCAAGGATGTGTGATGAAGTGATCACCTGCCATACTGAATACCCCTGTGTTTGGAATCCTCATTTATTGAGTAGTACAGCAATCCCAGGGATCTATGGCCATATCTTGCCACACCAAGTATCATGATACAATTGAGGGATCAGTGGACATCTTCTTCACATCCTCAGAAAGCTTAAAATAAGCCTTTCTCTCTGCCTTGTGTGTTGCCTTCAAAATCCACAACTAAGGAGAATATCCTCCCAGCCCACACTGAGCACTTTGGTGTAGGAATGTGTTAGCTGCTGCTAAAGAGCCTGTCTGCACTTTGTTTCCAATGATGCCACAAAAAATTGTTAACAGGTCTTCTGCACAGCAAAAGTGCATACCTCCATACCTCCAGTCCACTTTCATCTCCCTCTGATGCCAAAATCCCTGGTCCTGTCTGCCAGCTATGAGCCAGCAATGTGCAGCAGCAGCCAAAAAAGCTAATACAATCCTGGGTTGCATAAACAGAGGCATAGAATCAAGATCACATGAAGTATTAGTACCATTTTATAAAACCCTAGTGAGACCACACCTGGAATACTGCAACCAGTTTTGGTTACCATACTACAAAAAATTGTTGAGACCTTGGAAAAAGTTCAGAGAAGAGCAACTAAGATGATCCAAGACCTAGAGACTAAAACATATGAAGAATGGCTGCAGGATTTGGGTTTGGCTAGTCTAAAGAAAAGAAGAAACAGGTGTGTCGTGATAGCAGTGTTCCTGTATTTGAGAGGCTGCCACAAAGAAGAGGGGGGTCAAATTATTCTCCAAAGCACCAGAAGGCAGGACGAGAAACAATGGTTGGAAACTGATCAAGGAGAGAAGCAACCTGGAATTAAGGAGAATCTTCCTAACAGTGAGGATAATTGACCAATGGAACAGCTTGCCTTCAGAAATCATGGGTGCTCCATCACTGGAGGTTTTTAAGAAAAGACTGGACAGTCACTTGTCTGAGATGGTATAGGTTCTGCTTGAACGGGGGGCTGGACTAGAAGACCTCCAAAATCCCTTCCAGCTCTATTCTATTCTAGCTAACTGGATGCTGCATTTTGTATCAGTTGCAGCTTCCACTTTATGTTCAAAGGCAGATTCATATAGAGTACGTTTCAGTAGTCCCACTCGTGATAAAAGCATGAGTTACTGATATCTCATTATCCATGCAAACCATAAATGGTTGGTGAAGTTGGCGAAAGCCTTCCTAACTGCTTCTCCTGTGATTTGTTGCATGATTCTGTCAGAAAGCATACAGATACGACTTGTCTGCCAGCAACCCATTCCTAGCAACCTGCATAACTAGTGGGTACAGACCATAAAGAAGAAATAGTTTCTCTCTTTCCAAAGTGAACTAATGTAATGCTATTTAGAGGACATGGGTATAAATCCTGCCTTCTGCTTGACACTGCTTGACACTTCAAACCAGGATCTCAGTGGAAGAAGAGAGACATATTGCTACTACCTTAAGAAAGTGTACCTAGAGGGGACTGGATAAGATCTGCCTTTTTCACAAGAGGTCTTTTTATCTCACCATCTCTCCCTGCCTCCATGCCCTAGGACTAACAGCACCTTTGACAGTAGCTATCAACCTTCCAGGCAGACTAGACCAGGAAGCCAAAGTTATGAATAATAACACTCCTTTTATTATAAGGTAACAGAAAAAGAATCTTGCAAGTCTGTGTATGCTTCCTCCTTCCTTCCCTTTAATTTTGTGATAACTACGGGCAGTCAAGTCAGAGACGTTTTCTAAAATTACATTTCTGCTTTGGACTCAGATTTCTTTTATCTCTGTGTTGGTTGCGCCTCTTCTTCCTCTTCCTTAAGGCCATTCCTACTTTCCACTACAATTGGCATAAGGGAAATGACCCATAGATCTTCTGGAAGAGCTTTTGGTTCTCTCTGCTCATACTACCTTGACACTGGCCATATTTACTATTGTCAGCATTATGAGTAGAGATGGGATACAAATCTAATGAATGAGTCAATACTGCATAGATACTAGACTGTGAGAGAACTAATCTTTATCTAACAGACTACAGTGTGACTTTATTTATTTAATAATTTAATTATTTTTGCATGTATTTATCCTGCCTTCATTATTTTTACAAATAACTCAAGGCAGTGAACACTTTCAATACATCTTCTTCCTCCTATTTTACCCACAATAACAAACCTGTGAGGTGGATTAGTTTGAGAGAGAGCGACTGGCCATAAACAACATCATTTTTACAAGCTACTGCTCAGCTTTTTTTTTTTTTTGAGACAATGATACCATATTAAAAAATCACTTTGACCTGTGCAGTTCCCATTTCTAACCTACACATTCTTTTCTTATAAGCAGAGCGTTGCCCACATTCAGTATCCAGATAATACTTTCTTCATATTCACTACAGATTTCTCAAACATGTAGCTGGATAATTTAAAGTGTATGCTCTACAGCCAGATGGCCTTGTAGCTGTTGAGTTCTCTCTTAGGCAAATGCAGCTGTCACATCCTAACATCTGCACAAAGCCTTGGGAGACTGATATCCTTTTCATTCATTCTGCTGGGACAAACTTCATGTCATTAACATTCAGAAGAGGAGAAGAAGGTGTGGGACCAGACCATTAGTACTAATGCATGATAACATATGGCCTTGTCAATCATATACCAATCATTAAACTTACTGGCTGCCAAGAAAGATTTAGAAGAAATGCTACACTGAACAGAAGGGAGTGTCATGTGTCTGTTTGTGATGTATCCTGTATAATCATTCTTAGTGCAGTAACATAATTAGATTTTGCTCTGTCTTTATCTTCTCAAGATTTTATGATTTCACATTTAGGCTTCAGCAGGCAAGTTTTGATATGATTTGTAAACCATGGTTTATGGCACAGCTTTATGCCAACACACTAGAATCTAAAGAACTATGACTCATCAAGTTGTGATGAGATTAAACAATTTTGTGTAATGCTTCATTATTATTTTTTTCCCCTCAACCCTGGAAGCCAGGTCTTTGCTGAAGCATCCTGTGAGCCTCTGCTTGCATTTCACAACATTACTGTCTCTACAAGTATAAGGATCCTGCTAAATAATGTAAAATCTATTCCCTCAGGTGTCCTGAATTAAATGTCTAGAACCTCGTGGTAATGTTTATAAATATCCTAGTTAGATATGCTGCTCAATTCAGCTGTTATAACCCTGCGCACTGACTGACAGGTCCATTTTGGCAAGAGCCAGAGGCAATCAGAAAGTCAAAAGCAAATTCTCAAGCAGAGATGTGGCTTTGAAAAGGAATCTAAATCCAGAATCAGATTATTAAGTCCATGATTCAGGGCAGCAGAAGTGTTCCAGTCAGGCAGGATGGTCACATATTAAGACCTGGCTCTGCCAGATGGCTTGGGGTCCCAGTAGAAGACCTTCAAATTCCAGGTGGTTAAGTAAGAGATAACCCCACCTCCACTCATCCCATGCATCATTCTCCATCTTGTGTAAATGTTTTAATTCTATTAATTAATTATTATTAATTAATTATTATTAATTAATTCTATTTATATTTATATAAATATATTATATTTATATTGTGATTTTATTGGATATATTTATATTTAATGACTTTTAATGTTTTTATGTTGTAAGCCACCCAGAGTTGCTTGGAAATGAGTTGAGTGGCAAATAAATTTATAAATAAATAAATAAATAAATAAATAAATAAATAAATAAATAAATAAATAAATAAATAAAATACAGTTTGTTTAATGACCATTCAAAATTACAATAGCACTGAAAAATGTGACTTATGAACGTTTTTCAATTACGATCTTTGCTATTTCCTCATGATCATGTGATCAAAATTCAGTTGCTTGGTGACTGGTTCACATATGACCGTTGCTGTGTCCCAAGGTCACAGGATCACCTTTGGCGACCTTCTGACAAGCAAAGTCAATGGGGAAGCCAGGTTCATTTAACAACCGGCTTACTAACTTATTAACTTATTAAGCACCTGTTACTCGTCCCAGCTTCTGCCAACCTAGCAGTTCGAAAGCACGTAAAAATGCAAGTAGTAAAATAGGGACCACTACGGTGGGAAGGTAACAGCGTTCCATGCGCCTTTGGCATCTAGTCATGCTGGCTACATGACCACGGAAACGTCCTCGGACAAGCGCTGGCTCTTCGGCTTTGAAACAGAGATGAACACCGGCCCCTAGAGTTGGAAATGACTAGCACACATGTGCGGGGGAACCTTTACCTTACCTTTATATATATATATATATAAATGTGTGTGTGTGTGTGTATACATATATATATATATATATATATATATATATATATATATATATATATATATATGAATACAAATAATACCTACCAACAAAAGATACAGTAGTGTTTATAGGGGATGGAAGGAGTCTACAAAAGTGTTTTTCAACCATGGCAATTCTAAGATGTACAGATATTGCCTACATGCTCTCATTCTTTTTTCATAATGCTTTGACACTTTGACACTACTTTCTTTAGATATTCATGCTCAAAAAATTTCTGCCAGAGCTACATGAGCTCTTGCTTCCAGGGGTAAATTCAAAAATCCCTAATTTAGGAGAGAAAACGTATTGAGGTAACATATGTAGTTTCACAGACAACTGATGCAAGGCTGCAGATGGCACTGTCCTTCTTTTTTCTTTTCAAATAATTTATGAGGACATTATGGAATGTGGAGAAAAACTGTGTAACCAAAGGCTCACTTTTGACACTGGATTTTTTTTTAGAAGTTGTGTCTTTAAAAAAATGCATAGAACAGCCATATTTTTCTTAGAATGAAATTTCAGCAGAGGAAAAACCATGAAAGAGTAAGCATAACATACTCAAAAACTATGCAGTGATTTAACTAAGATTTCCAGGATAGAGAATTGAGAAAATTGACCAGTTTTCCCCCAAATGTATGATCTTTCATTGACTCCTTAGGACTCTCTGCGGAAGCCTCTAGAGAATATTTCCTTTCACCTCCAAAAGCATTTTCCTCACCTTTGATTTACAATTTTAATGCAAAATTGAACAAGATACACAGCATCACTGGGTGAAAATTATACTTCAGAAGTGAAATTGAGCAAATAGATACTGTCATGCCTCCGTCAGAGCCTAAATCTGCTGAGGAAAATGAGCTGGAATGGGACCCTTTGGAGGTCAAGGGAGAGGTGTCTCTGGTTTCAGAGGAACGTGGGGAAGATCAGGCTGAGGCAGGCCAGGACCTTTCAGGATTGGGACTGGATGAACATGACAGAGCTCAGGTGATGAATAAGGGCCATCCCCTCCTGATCCTAGAGCACAGAGAGTGGAGAGAAGGAGGGAACAACGCAGGCAGGCTTAGCTACTCAGAAGGAGAGCCCCCTGCCCCTCTCCACAAGGCACACCTGAAGACTGAGAATTAAGGAGATGCTGTGGGGAGGGGCATTTGTCGGGAACAAACACTGATGTCTTGGAGTTTTGTGTGCTGTTGCTGATCTTGGAAACTCTCTGATCTCTTGTTCTGTGTTGTGATTTCTGCTTGGAAACCCTGAAATTCTGACCATTGGACTGGCTGACAAATTTGATTTGGTGTTCAAAGACCTCGGATTGTATTTTGGCTTCTCTTCTGAAATTGCTCAGGTAAGCTTGTATTTCCACAGACTCGTTAGCTTTTGGATGTATGTTTCATTCCTTGTTATCTACGTGGCCTTGAGTAAATTACCCTTCTAATCAACTGTATGTGAAACTACTTGCAGCCAGAGGCTGCTGAAGGTGTGTGTCTTACTTTGTTCTGGGGCTTGCCAGAAACATGGGAGCATTTGCAGAAAATTTAGAGCAATTAAAGGGCAGTTTGAATTGCCAGCTGACTACATTGCCTCTGTGCCCTGCCCTGGGTCATCACAGATACAGAGGATTAGACAAAAAGAAGAAAGGTTGTAAGAGAAAAAGGACTTAAATCAACAGGAACATTTCACACTCCCAGCATAATTGGAAAATAACAAGTTGTAGGAATAAAACTGACATCCATATCTAGGGTAATAATGTTAGTTTAATGAAATAAAAACGGCTAAAATTCTTTGCAAATTCTCAAAAAGTCACAAAAGTAAACAAAAAAGACTGATACCTCCCTTTATAGAGGCTAGTCCTTTCCCCTAAAGAATCAGTCTAAAACTTTTGCCTAACACTGGACATTTTCACCGTAGCTGTGTTAGTTGCATTAGCTCTAATGGTAAAAAGATAAACGAGTCTCAACAATATGATGGAAGAGCAATTTTTATGTAGTGAGGTGTATAAATTAATTGATTGGTCCTCCAGAATCATGGAGCTTAGAATTCTACTGCCGATCCCATCAGAAGAATTAAAATTGCTCAAGTGCAGAACTTCCAATTGTTGGAAATTATTACTGAAGGAACCAATTCTTCTAACATGTTTAGCTAATGAAAGAATCCAGGGTTATGAAACAAAATAGAGAAAACATTCCTCCAAGTGCTGGTAGCCTCAACAGCAACTTTAAGTTTTGTTTACTCATCTTTAAGGAGGATGAAACATACATACATACATACATACATACATACATACATGTGTGTGTTTAATTAAATTACGGTAACAGATGATCCTGGGGTGTCATTGTTTTTTGCATAATGTTGTCAATTCATGAGTTTTTAATGATCATACATTCACAGGAAATGCTTATAGGTGCATTTGCACACTCACAAAAATCCCTGATTTTTGGGAGAAGTTAATGTACCCATATTTGACAGAGATTTTAACTTAGAATGGATTATTGTTAGATTTTCTACCAGGTCCCTTTACCTTCTCCACACTTCCTCAATTAGGAAGACTGAAATAAGAGATAACTCCAATCAGCTTTCATGGCTAAGTGGGGATTCCCCGATGCCAGCCCAATGCCTTAACTGTTATACCACACTGGTTTCCTTCTGCCATTTAATTTCACTAGTTTAGTCATTTGTCTTATTATGGCACAGCCACTTCATCATTTGCAGGGCTTTGGAGAAATAAGTTTTAATGAAAGATGGCATTTCTTTTTTAAAAAAATTGGAATATATTAATATTAGTGGATTTTGTAAATGTTTTAATATAACCCTGCACTTAGAGTAATTTGGGTAAACAGCACACAAATCATTTTAATAAATGCTTTTCAAAAAATCTATTAGGATCCTTGGAATTTATTCCTGTCTTCTTGGATAGTAGGTATTTCACCAATTTTATGTTATTTGCAAATGTGATAAGCATTCCGCCTTCCTGGTAGAGTTAAGCTGACAGGCAAAAGTTCCCAGGGCAAAGACACCATTTCTATAAACAATTAACAACTGCTCAGTTTCAAAGCCATGAAGTGTCCAGCAAGAAGCCTGTTGAAAGGTGAAAGGAAGGAATGGGAACAGGTGTAATGCTATGCAGGAGGGAATTGAACACTTTCTCTGGTGGGGGCAATCGAGTTATAATCAGTGTTAAAATGGAAGGAAGGAAGGCTAAACATTTGGTCAAACCATCAGCAGGTTTCTAGGATATAATCTATCTGGCCTGGAAGACAGAAACATAAATCGTCCCTAACTTAGTTATATAGAAGCATCAATCATATGTCCCACTCTTCACAATTACTTGGTGGAATGCCTAGTAATGGAATGTTTGGAGAAGACTGAGCCAAAATAGGAATTAAGTAGTTATGCCTTCTCTTTGTTACTTGATAGTATTTTTTTGTCTTCATTGAGCAGATATTATATTAATGTTGTGATTCCATGCCAGTCTGTGATCCCGGCAGCTGAGTCTGAGAATCAGAGGAGGAGGAGAAGGGGCCTGGGGAGCCATAAGAATCGGAGGAAGGCTCTGATGAGTTACAAGACTTACAAAGTGAGGAAGAACCTGGCCCCTCCACTCGTGGTCAAGCTGAAAGCCAGCTGTGCTGGGAGGATAAGTCAGACTTGGAAGCAGCACAGCCGGAAGACCTCAGAGACGCACATAAATGTAGACAGATCACACGAGTAAATCAGAGGCAGGCAATGGGTCGACTCCAGGGGAGAAGGAGAAAGCCTTGAGAAGCCACTCCTTGGCGGCTGCATAACAAAAAGGGAATGTGTGTGCAGGGCTGGTTGCTGGAGGCAACCATTTGCAAAGAAGTTCTGTGTCAAGAGATGATGGTCTGTTTATGTTACCAGTGAGTTATTTCCTGTTTTGGCTGGTGTTTCATTTTGTTTTGTGAACAAGATCAGTACCTCAAATAAAAAAGGATTTATTTTTCCAGTCTACTGTTAAAAGAGGGGTTGCCTTGTGAGGTAACAAGGGCATATGTAGGCTGGGACAGAACAATTAAAGTTGTATAGAAATATTTTCTTTTCTTTTAAAAAACACATCCATTGTTAGAGAGCCAGTTTGAGGTAGTGATTAAAGTGATTAAAGTGCTCCGGCATTATGGAACCAACTGCCGGTTGAGCTCCGGATGGCATCGGACCTCCGATCCTTCCGTCGCGGGTTGAAGACCCACTTGTTTGAGTTAGCTGGTCTGGCCTGATGGGGAATATGGGTTTTTAATTGGTTTTTATTATTTATTATTGCTGTATTTTAATTGGGCATGGTTTAATTCTCTTTTAATTTTTGTATAGCTATTTATATATGCCCTGTGAACCACCCTGAGTCCCTAGGGAGAAGGGCGGTATAGAAATCGAATAAATGAAATGAAATGAAATGAAAGGCACTAAACTAGAAGTCAGGAGACTGTGAGTTCTAGTCCTGCCTTTGAACCAGAAGAGGCAAGGGCAAATACTGCAAAATACTGACTTGAATGAATTTTTTAAAAATCATAAATATACATACCACATATACACACCCACTTTGCACATATCAGTTCATTCTGAGCTTTAACTTTGCTGACATTTCTGTAATAGTGCATATACAATTCTTTAGATCTACACCTTTCCATCTATATGCACAGTATACAGCATGCACAGAATGTTACCTATTATCCAGACCAGAACAGAAATTTGTATGAATGAATTATTGTATAATTTGCTATTCACTTTTGTCTGTCTTTCATTGTTCTTCATTTTGAGATTGGCATATAAATATCTTATATGCAAGTACTGTCTAGGTTTACACATTGTGCTAAACTATAAATATTTTGTTTGATCTTGCCTCAGTATGTTGTATGAGCTTAATCATTATGGCTTAGGCTCAGTCAAAATTGTGGCTTATTCAAGGAATTGTGGATAAAATAGTAGCCTAGCATTGATGGTGAATACAGCCAGTGCAGGTGATGAAATTTTAACCAGAGATTCTTATTGAACACAGCAGGGCTGATTTCTCAGAAAACTCAATTAAGCTATTTTATTATTATGTAAGAGTACAGCTTTGCATCTGTTCAGTAGATAAACTGAAACAGGGTAAATTAGAATCATAGAGACAGAAGAGATAGTGAGGCCTTCAAATCCAACTTCCTGCCAGGTGCAAAAATCCAAATTAAGCATCCCAGATGTTTAGTCCGAGTATATTGAGAGTCAGCTGCATTATATCTCATGAACAGTGGCCCTCATGTCTAAATAATTGCTTTCATTGTTGAACTAGTCAGTCAGGAAACCTTTTAATGTTCATTTGGAATCTGCCTTCCTGTAGCCTGAAACAAGTACGTATACAAGTACATGTCTTGTATTAAGGAATAAAAACTAAATCAAACACTTCTATGTGATATATTTGAAAAATGCCATCATATCCCCCTTCTAAAAGCTAAATAACATTAAATATTGTGAGGAGTTCATATCTGACCTCTACCTATACCAAAATTCTGCAGCTATGCCTTTTAGAAACATTCTATTTATTTTATATTTTATATTATATTTTATGAGCTGTTCAAAATCTTAAAAGACGATGCAGTAAAAGTGCTACACTCAATTTGCCAGCAAATTTGGAAAACTCAACAGTGGCCACAGGATTGAAAAAGATCAGTTTACATTCCAATTCCAAAGAAAGGCAGTGCCAAAGAATGTTCAAACTATCGCACCATTGCACTCATTTCTCATGCTAGTAAAGTTATGCTTAAAATCCTACAAGCTAGACTCCAGCAGTATGTGGATCAAGAACTACAGGCAGGATTTCGAAGAGGCAGAGGAACTAGAGATCAAATTGCTAAGATATGCTGGATCATGGAGAAAGCTAGAGAGTTCCAGAAAAACATCTACTTCTGCTTCACTGACTGCTAAAGCCTTTGATTGTGTGGATCATAACAAACTGTGGCAAGTCCTTAAAGAGATGGGCGTACCAGACCATCTTATTTGTCTCTTGAGAAACCTATATGCGGGCCAAGAAGCAACAGTGAGAACTGGACACGGAACCACTGATTGGTTCAAAATTGGGAAAGGAGTCCGGCAAGACTGTATACTGTCGCCCTGCCTATTTAACTTATATGCAGAGCACATCATGAGAAAGGCAGGGCTAGATGAATCAAAAGTTGGAATTAAGATTGCCGGAAGGAACGTCAACAACCTAAGATATGCAGATGATACCACTCTAATGGCAGAAAGTGAAGAGGAACTAAAGAGCCTCTTGTTGCGAGTGAAGAAGGAGAGTGCAAAACCTGGGTTGAAACTAAACATTAAGAAAACCAAGATCATGGCATCTGGCCCTCTCAATTCCTGGCAAATAGATGGGGAAGAAATGGAGGTAGTGACAGATTTTATTTTCCTGGGCTCCAAGATCACTGCATATGGGGACTGTAGCCAAGAAATTAAAAGACGCTTGCTCCTTGGGAGGAAAGCCATGGCAAATCTAGACAGCACACTAAAAAGCAGAGACATCACCCTGTCAACAAAAGTGCGTATAGTCAAGGCTATGGTCTTCCCAGTTGCAATATATTCCGGTTCCAGTTATGATCATAAGGTGAGCACTACCTAGAGACAACACATTATTAAAATTTGTCACAAGCTAGAATGAGTAGCTTGCTGAGATGTCAGGTTATACTGTTCTATTTTTCTTTTAGAAAAGCAACATAAAGCTGGTTAGAAATTAGAGAACATTCAGCGAAATGAGCTTGCAACATTGTTAATTTAAGATCATCAACAACTTAAAGAATTTTATTCCTGAATCAAAAGATGATGTTCATTTGCAAGATGTACAGATGTTATAAGATGTTCAGGTACTAACCAGAAAAAACCCCATTCATCTAAGTTTAAACCATGATAGGCCAAAGAATCTTGCTGCTACACATTATCCTTTGTTATACATACATGACTTATAATTGTTCCTAACATAGCCATAAATTTCATTGATGTTTATCTCTCATACATAACTAGAATGTCCACATCTGGTCTGCGAAAATACAGGCAAGCACTAGGTGGAAGCAAAAAGATTTCTATAACTCTTTGCTGTCTTCTAGGGCTCATCTGAGTTTCCACAGACCAATATTATAGCATTGCATACATATAAAATACACCTATTGTCAAAAAGGGATTCCCCCCACTAAATTCTGTTGCTACGTGTGGGAAAGGCAGTTACTGTTAGAATTATGGCCAATAACAAAAGGAGGAAATTCCTCCCTGATCCCTCACAATAAAACCAAGATAATCCTCAAAGAAAGGCTGAGCGGCAAAGAATTGAAGCCTTTGAACTATAGTGCTGGAGAAGACTCCTGCGAGTCCCTTGGACTGCAAGGCGATCAAACAGGTCAGTCCTAGAGGAGATCAATCCTGACTGTTCTTTAGAAGGCCAGATCCTGAAGCTAAAACTCAAATACTTTGGCCACCTAATGAGAAGGAAGGACTCACTGGAGAAAAGCCTAATGCTTGGAAAGATTGAGGGCAATAGAAGAAGGGGACGACAGATAATGAGGTGGCTGGATGAAGTCACTGAAGCAGTAGGCGTGAGCTTAAATGGACTCCAGAGGATGGTAGAGGACAGGAAGGCCTGGAGGAACGTTGTCCATAGGGTTGTGATGGGTCGGACACGACTTCGCAACTAACAACAACAAATTTATTTTATATCTTGTAACACCGCCCTGAGTCCTTCGGGAGAAGGGCGGTATAGAAATTCAATAAAATAAAATAAAATAAATAAATAAACATCTACCCTAGGAGTCATTTTTTTGTGAATAGGCAACGTCTCAGACAACTAAGTTGTTTTATGAAAGCTCCTGTGACACTTTCTCTCAGGGAATGCAGTATCCTTTCTGGAAGAACCACCATATTTAATGAAAATTCAGAAATGGGTTTGTGGTATTCCAGTTTGCATTTGAATCAAAGATATCTGGGCTTCTGGCCTAACAAGAGATGGGATTCCAGGTGGTGGTACTTTAGTGTCCCATTCCACTAATCTTATGGGAAGCTGCAGTTCCGCTGGGATCCGGAGAGCCACTGCGCCACTAGAACACCTGATTCGAGCTAACTTCCAGAGCCCGGAACCCTCGCGCCGTCTCTTTTTTTCCCTCGGCAGAAGAGGAAGCAGGGCCAGCTAGGGGCGAGTGGGCCAGGGTCGCATTGTGGCCCCGCGTCCTAATGGGCTCCGGGAGGAGGAGGGACCCGGTCTCCCCCATTGTGACGCGCGCTGAATTTCACTGTGCTGCGCAAGGCGCTGCGTGAGCAGCGGGCAGGCCACTTCGGCCATGAAGCGGCAGCAGCAGCGGCGTCGGCCGCGGCGCGGGACGGGCCAGTGTCTCGGAGCGGAGAGCAGGTGGCGCGTCTACCCGAGCGACCGAGGCGCGGCCAGCACCAACAAGGGCCGGAAGAAGCCGCCCGTCGTGTCCTGCTGCAGTCTGTCCGGCAGCGAGACCCAGCAAGAGATGACGCGTCGGCGAATCAGCCCCGGCCGGTTCTCTCCGCCGCAATGTTTCCCGGACCCGGCTTACAGCTCGGAGCCCGAAGCGGCGGGAGGCGAGGGTTGCCTTGGGCGCCACCAGCTGGCGCAAATATACCGCGACGAAGGCGGAATGCTGCTGCCGCGCAAAGGCAAGTACAGGGGCGCTTCGCTCCCGCACGCTAAGGCTCCAGCCATCGCCACCGCCGCTTCGGCCCGCTTGCGCCGCCCCACCTTGCCGCAGCAGCACCATTACCTCGCTCCGGCCGGCGAGGGCTGCGCTACTCCTTGCACCACTTCTTGTACCACCCTCTACGGCGGAGATTTCCATCCCCCCCACGAGCTGCCCGGCCGCTCCCCGGCAGGCCGGTGCACCCGGGTGGAGGAGCTGCTCCGGGACGACCAATGGGCCAGTCCTGTGACTAGAGCTCTGGAATATGGCACCGACTTTCCCACCGACGTCAGCAAGCCACCGTCAGTCTGCCCGTCTTCTTTTTCCTTCACTCAGATGGACAACAAAGCTTCTCCCAAGCTTGAGAAGAAGGAACCCAAAAGAAGGGATTGGCAGGAGCCCTGCGACAGCAGTCCCAGCTTGGTAGACCTGATGCATTCCTTGAGACAGTATGAGGAGGAAGACCCGATGGCTTATTTGCCCCCTAACAACAATTCGCATCATCACCGTCACCACAATCACCACAAGAGCAAGAAGGGAGACGCTCAGATCAGCCTCCAGGATCTGACCGAGAAGAGATACGAGGACATGATTCCAGAAAGGGACAAAAAGCTGGCTGCTCTGATGTTAGCTAGGCATCAGGAGGAGGAAGAGATGAAGGACAGGCAGCTCCAGGTCTCTGAGGCTTGGGAAAAGATGAGGCGGAAGGAGAAGAAGCACAAAGCGAAGTTGGAAAAGGAGAGGCAATACCAGCTGGCGGAGAATGTGGACCAATGGCAGAGGGACCGGGATCAAAGAAAAGCCAAGGTTAAGTTAGATGAAGAGCAATTAATGGCCGCTAGGGAGAGGGATATTTTGTTGCGTGACAAGAAGTGGAAGAAGCTAGCTAAAGAGCAGGAGTGTAGACGTAGAGAGAAATTTGAAAATGCCAGGCTTCAGGCTGAGTATAGGAAACGTTGCCAGGAAAAGCAACTCTGGGACAAGCGGATGATGGACCGAAATGTCAAAGATCAGAACTCTCATGCGTGCAAAGAGAAGATGCTGCAAGCCCTGGAGAAGAGGCTTATAAAAGAAATGGAAAGGAAGAAGAGAAAAGTAGACCTGAATGACTATAAGAAACTCAAGCCCATGCAGATGAAAGACCCAGTCGAGGACAAGCTGAAAGCGGACGAGTTGTACAAAAGGCTTTGCATTGAACAAAAGCTCCAGAGGTCTCAGGAAATCCTTGAGCAGCTGCTGGAAGAGAGGAATAGGGAACTGAAAGAAAAGTCGTACAAGGATGAAGAGCAAGGTATAGTGGCGAAGGCTAGAGCTAAAGAGACAGAGGAGGAAAAGAGAAGGCGCAAGGAGATGTTGTTGCAAATAGCTGAGATGAAGATACAGCAGGCCAGGGAAATCATGACCAAAAATATGCAAGACAGAGTACAACATATAAAAGAAATCAATAGCGCCAAGGAAAGGAATCACCACTGCCGTAAACAGAAGCTTGATTATGATGAAAAATGCCACCTGCGGGAATTGCAAGAGGCTTTAAGAAGAAAAGATCTGAAAAGCAATCAGCTTCTAAGGTACAAGGACGCAGCTGTTGAAGACTCTAGGAGAATAGCCAGAGCCTCGTATGGCCTTAGAGACAAAATGAGAGATCTGATAAACCACAATACATTTGATCCAATGGCTTTAGATGCCCACCGTAATGCAAATTGCCCCAGAGGCCTGTAGTGAAGTTTAAGGAAACAAACTGTCTTCTAACCAGAGTAGATGGTTGTAATGCATGCATTTTGCAGAACTCTGCATTGCTGTACACTAAAGTGATTTCAGCCTTAATTACTGTTTGACTGATAAGTACTGTGGTTTAAAGGAATTTACAATATACACTAAAAAGCTCTGATGTGCATTTGTAATGTTATTGTGAACAGAAAATACTGACCTTTATCCACATAGGTGCTATGAACAACTTAGTGCTACACAGAATTTAGCGATGACTTAAAGCAACACATTTTGATTGAATATTCCTGTAACAATGATTTTTAAAAATCATATTTTACCATGGGATAGTTGGAGTTAAAAATTACGTCTTACCAAATGTGACATTTAAAACATTTCAGATCAAGGTATACATTGGCCAACCAAGTATTAATACAGGCTGTCCTCGACTTATGGCTGCAATTGAGCCTCAAATTTCTGCTGCTAATAAGACAGTTGTTAAGAGGGTCATTTCCCATTTCATAACCTGTTTTGCCATGATTGTTGAGCAAATCGCTGCAGTTCTTAAGGGAATCATGTGGTTAAGCAAATCTGGGTTTTATTCCCCCATTGATTTTGCTGGTCCGATGTTCCCCAGAAAGGTTGCAATGAGAATCTCAGGACCCCAGGGATGTTGCAACCATCATAAATACGTACCTGTTGAGAAGCACCTAAATTTTGATCATTGACTGAAGGGATGATGCCACGGTCATAAGTGTGAGAACTGGTCATAAGCCACTTTTTTTCAGTTCCCTTGTAACTTTAAACAGTCATTAAATGAATGTTTGTAAGACGAGGACTACCTGTACTAGTATTTTAATGAAAAACATTCCCGCAATACATTTCAAACTATTATTTCTATGTGTCTAAGCAATAATTTGCAGTCTGTATGCTAATCACAAATCCCATTTGTTCCTTTGATGTTTACGAGTTTCATAGGATTTAACAGACATGAATGTATTATTTTATGATATTAGAAATTTATTATTGTATGCCTATGTACTTTTGGACTGACATTGTATTTGCCAATGCTAATTTTGTAAATTTTCATAATGTTAATTTTCTAACTTTAAAAATTTCTGATGGCAACCACATAACGCGCTAACCATATATCATTTTAAGATAATTTAGAAATAAAGCCTGACCAGATTCTGTTCATTTCTAAAAAAAATATGAAATTGTATTATTTGATGTTTATATTCTGAGATTTAATCTGCAAATAAACATCCTCTATTTTTGGTAAATTGGCTGGAGAAAATAAAGACACAAGTGCTCGAAACAATTGTAGGTGTTCCTAAAAACTTGGTAGAAAGTTTTTCGAAGCACGTTGAACTTAAACTGAATTTGCCTTGCAACTTCTTTTTTACATTTCATTTCTCTCATCAGCTGTAGCTGTGAAGCTGATGAGATTTGCTTTGACATACATTTTTTTTAGAATTAGTGTCTTAGCTAGACATGCCAGTTAATATTTATGCAATATTAGAGAATAATATTGAGGCCAAGATCTATATTGCATGAATGACCTCCATGTTGAACTAACTCAAAGGAGGTAGCAATTATTTGTTTCTGAAATTCTTAGGCAGCAGTAGATGGTAGATTGAGACCTCATTAATGATCAAGGCCAAAGGCAGCATGATTGTGACCAGGGTTTCTAGCTTACACACTCCTTCCTCTATTACACACATTTATTTATTTATTTATTTATTTATTTATTTATTTATTTATTTATTTATTTATTTATTTATTTGGATTTATATACTGCCCTTCTCCCGAAGGACTCGGGGCAGTGTACAGGACAGTTTAAACACAATATACAAGGTTAAAAATAAATTAAATTAAATTAGCCCCAACAAGTAAATCACATTCTAAAAATTTAAAATCCCAAACCCTCAGTCCAGGCCGGCAAGCTCAAATAACCAAGTTTTCAGGTCACGGCGAAAGGAGCGAAGGTCGGGAGCCATCCGGAGCTCAACAGGGAGCTAGTTCCAGAGGGCAGGTGCGCCCACAGAGAATGCTCTCCCCCTGGGGGCCGCCAGTCGGCATTCCCTGGCCGACGGCACCCTGAGGAGGCCCTCTCTGTGGGAGCACACAGGACGATGGGAAGTTGACGCCGGCAGAAGGTGCTCCCGTAAATAATCCGGACCCATGCCATTTAGGGCTTTATAGGTCATCACCAGCACCTTGAATCTCACCCGGAGGGCAACTGGAAGCCAATGCAGCTCGCAGAGCAGAAGTGTTATATGGGAGTATCGGGAGACCCCCATCACAACTCGCGCGGCCGCATTCTGCACCAGTTGGAGCCTCTGAGTGGTCCTCAAGGGCAGCCCCATGTAGAGAGCATTGCAGTAGTCTATCCGAGAGGTCACGAGTGCAAGAGTGACTATGTAGGGCATCACGGTTCACATAGGGCCGCAACTGGCACACCAGGCGAACCTGGGCAAAAGCCCCCCCGGTCACAGCTCCTATATGATCTTCTAAACTGAGCTGTGAATCAAGGAGGACGCCCAAGTTGCGAGCCCTATCTACGGGGGGTAACACCTCACCCTCCATAGTTAAAGATGGAATAAACTGGGTAACCCGAGATGCCGGTACGTACAGTCACTCGGTCTTGTCGGGATTAAGACGAAGCCTGTTCCCATCCAGATCCTCACCGCCTCCAGGCAACGGGACATTATGCCAAGGGCATCACTGGGTTGATTTGGCGTGGAAATAAAAAGTTGGGTATCATCAGCATACTGATGATACCCCACCACAAAACCACAAATGATCTCACCCAGCGGCTTCATATAGATGTTGAACAGGAGGGGCGAGAGGACTGACCCCTGAGGGACTCCACAAACGAGAGGCCTCGAGGCCGACCTCTGCCCCCCTGCCAACACCGACTGTGAACGACCCAGGAGGTAGGAGGAGAACCACTGTAAAACAGTGCCACCCACTCCCAGCCTCCTGAGGCGCTGCAGTAAGATACCATGGTCGATGGTATCAAAAGCCGCTGAGAGATCTAATAGGACTAGGACAGAGGAACAACCCCTGTCTCGAGCCCGCCAGACATCATTCACCAGTGCGACCAATGCCGTCTCCGTGTTGTACCCGGGCCTAAAACCCGATTGGTAGGGGTCCAGATAATCCGCTTCCTCCAGGAACAGAGGGAGCTGATGTGCCACCACACTCTCAACAACCTTCGCTAGAAAGCGAAGGTTGGAGACCGGACAATAGTTGTTCAAAATAGCCGGGTCCATGGCAGGCTTCTTGAGGAGGGGCCTCACCACCGCCTCCTTCAAGGCGGCAGGGAAGCTACCGTCCCTCAAAGAAGCAGTTATTACTGTCTGGAGCCAGCCTCGTGTCCCCTCCCGAGCTGCATATAGCAGCCAGGAGGGGCACGGGTCCAATAAACATGTGGTGGAACTCAGCCTCCCCATGATCCTGTCCACCTCTTCCAGAGTCACAGGGTCGAATTCTTCCCAGATAACGTTCCCAAGACCGCTTGTTCCCCCCCATCAGACTCCACCCAGTCGGAGTCCAGACCGGCCTGAATCTGAGCGATTTTGTCCGCCAGATGTTGACTAAACTCCTCGGCATGACCCTGCAAGGGCTCCTCCCTCACCTCCTGATTAAGAAGGGAGCGAGTCACCCTAAACAGGGTGGCCGGGCGATTATCTGCGGACGCGATGAGGGCAGCGAAGTAGTTGAACTTCGCTGCCTCCATCACTGCGACATAAGACCTCGTAAAGTTTCTTAACCGCAATCGGTCAGATTCAGACCGGCTGGATCTCCAACAGCTCTCTAGGCTCCGTCTCTGACACTTCATCTCCCGGAGCTCCCTGGAAAACCATGGATCTGCACTGGGGCAGGGGCCCCATGGGCACAAC
The DNA here is from genome assembly GCF_947247035.1 of Vipera ursinii. NCBI lineage: Eukaryota > Metazoa > Chordata > Lepidosauria > Squamata > Viperidae > Vipera > Vipera ursinii. The sequence goes on along the minus strand of NC_139512.1, from coordinate 260,118,531 downwards.
GCGGTCAAGTGCCTCCGTGGCTGCCCTTTCCCAGGCTTCCTCTAAGGCATCGACTGGGCTGTGAGCGAAGATGGCAGGCACAGGTCCAAGCACCACCTGGAACTGTTCAGGGTCCATTAGGCGCCTGGGGTGGAACCACCTGGTCGGTTCTGCAACCCAGTGACGGGGGGTGGCGAAACGGAAGGCCAGCCACAGGAGGTGATGATCGGTCCATGACAGGGGAGTAATAACTGGAAATCCCCCCCCCAGATCATCAAGCCACCGTCCAGATAAAAAGATAAGATCAAGTGTGTGACACCCCCCCATGAGTCAGGCCCTGGATTACTTGGGTCAGGTCCATGGCCGTCATGGAGGCCATGAACTCCCGTGCCAACCCCAATGAGCCTCCCAGGGACAGCAGGTTGAAGTCCCCCAGAACCATAAGTCTGGGAAACCCAACCATCAACCCAGAGAGGATATCGAGGAGCTTGGGCAGGGCTGCTGCTACGCAGGTGGGTGAGAGATACGCCAGCAACAAACCCAACTGAGCCCCAGGGCCACATCTCAGGAGGAGCGACTCACACCTGAGTATCTGAACAACGGTAGCCTCTTGTGGGCACAAGGTCTCCCTTAAAACCACTGCAACACCCCCGCCCCTTCCCTGAGCCCCATGTCAGTGATAGAATTTTCCCTATCTGCTGGTATCACATACTGCTGGGAGAGGAGGCTTAAATGTTTAAATGGAAAAACCTTTGTCTCTTTTATTTAGCCTACTATTTAATTGTATTTATATTGACTGCAGAAAATGTATGTCTGTAAGAGATCCTATGTATTCAGATAGCTCCTTGAGCAACTGTTTGGTGGAATATCAGAGTCTGGAGAAATAAAGCTGCACTGTTGGCTCTGGATTATTACTATACAGCAGATTAGTTCCTGTATTCCTCAGTGAAAGCAAATCAGCTTGAACCATAGAACTTGGATTCTTTATATCCCAATAATCCAGAGATTTATTACAAATACTATTCATCACAAATAGCCTCTTTGGGGGCAGTGTGCTTAAGGGGGTTATTGTCAGGCTTGACTCCACAGGCAACTGGAACTGTAAGCTCAGAAGAATCAAAGAACTTCAGATAAACGTTTTTCTTAAACATAAAAATAAAAATTAGAAAGTCATAGTGAAAGAATTCCAGCAGAGCAATGTATCAAGACTAAGCCCTATTTATAGAATCGATATTCAAATCCTTTTGTACCTTTTTTTGTTTCTTTCCCTGCAGAATGTGTTGATTAAAGATACAGTTTATATCTGTCCCTTGTTTATGCAGCAGACCACTCATATTTTTGTCTGTATGAGAACTCTCATACCCAAGCTGAATCCCCACAGGTTCTCCTGGTGATCAGAGATGATTTCAACCCCATTTCAATCTAGTTTTTGGACAAAATCTTTCATGGTTGCACTAATACAGATCTTGAAAAGTGCTACTGAACGCAAGTTTATTGATCATGCTTAATCAGCAATTTCTGATACATTTAGCTATACTATTTTTTTCTGGAATGTCTTCATGGATTGAGAATAGAAGGAATTTTATGGTGGTGCTTCTACTTGCAGGAATGGTTCGCAAATATAGTACAATGATTTACTGTAATTCTGCATCTGGCAGCTATTTTCTGGCATATATGGTGTTATACAAGGGGAAGGCTAGAAAAAGAGAGTGAAACCTGAGAACACTCTGGGTAATTCTTGAGTAGAGGAAATGATAAATTTCTACACTGGGTTGTAATCCTTCAGTATATTTATCATTTGGGTGTGCTCATAATCGACATTACAGGCTTCTGTGACATTTATGAAAAATATGTCTGTTACCAACTGGAAAAGCCACAATGTCTTTTTCTAGGCATGAATTATTTCATTCATTCATTCATTCATTCATTCATTCATTCAATTTCTATAGCCACTCAACCAATTTTGTCACTAATTTATTAATTAATTAGTAACATTACATGTGGATTTCTGCTTTGTGCTTTACTGTGTTTCCTTTTATGCTCAGTTAAGCATATGCACAAATTATGAATAGTGGGATATCCAGTTACGCATTTGTAATATCAGGCTATTAAAGTTTTTTTTGTAAAAGGTACATTAAGTTCACTTTGAACATTAACTCCAAAGAAAATAATATTTTATTCAAAACTTGTATTATAAACTTTTTTTTAATATCTTGGATCCCATATTGTTGATGTCGGAATGCATTTGAAATAGAGAGAGATTCCTATTGGGGTAAGATATGGCCTTGCATAATTTATTCTGATGGAAATTTTAACTGGGGGAAAGGTCAAATATAAGCAGTCTCATAAAAAAAGAGGTAGGAAAACATATCCAGTGCATTTTTAGCATAACAGTTTTGATATATTCCAAATAGATTGGGATGAGGTTAACCCTTCTGCTTGAGAAAACTGTAGAGTTTATACTTCATGGTTACCAATTGTGGTCACCATACTACAAAAAATATGTTGATACCTTGGAAAAAGTTCAGAGAAGATCCAAGGCCTGGAGACTAAAACATATGAAAAATGGCTGCAGGACTTGGGTTTGGCTAGTCTAAAGAAAAGAAGAAATAGGGGTGACATGAGAGCAGTATTCCAATATTTGAGGGGCTGACACAAAGAAGAGGGGTCAAGCTATTCTCCAAAGCACCAGAGGGCAGGACAAGAAACAATGGTTGGAAACTGATCAAAGAGAGAAGCAACCTGGAATTAAGGAGAAAGTTCCTAACAGTAAGGCAATTAACCCGTGGAACAGCTTGCCTCCAGAAATCATGGGCACTCCCATCACTGGAGGTTTTTAAGAAGAGGATGGACAGTCACTTATCTGAAATGGTATAGGTTCTCCTGCTTGAGCAGAGGGCTGGATTAGAAGACCTCCAAGGTCCCTTCCAGCTCTATTCTATTCTATTCTATTCTATTCTATTCTATTCTATTCTATTCTATTCTATTCTATTCTATTCTATTCTACTATGGTCTGAAGGGAAGCCTAATCTACAAACCTACATAATTTTATTCTTTTTAGCAAGGATAAGAAAAATATCTGCCATAGAAACATAACCTGTATTCCTAAATAACATGGGAGGTAGAGACTCTACCACATTCTTAAGGTCCTCCTATGCTGCATAGCAAATTTTCTCCAGCTATTTCAATAAGCTGTAAGGTTTTTGCTTCCTCTCATGTAATTCCAGTCTTTTCCAAGTCTTTTTTTAATGTTGTTCGCATAGTTATTGAAATATCTATCCCATACTAGTAGAATAAAAATCAACTGTTTCTTTGCAGGGATACTGGATGGCTTATACTATTGGTTTAGGACTGTGGTTAATGTAAAGTTAAAGTCATTACCTAATTTTAAAAGCTAGGGCTTGTCCTATGTTATCTTCCGACTAATAATTAGTTTTTATACATGCATGGGTATAGGTACACACTTAACGTGATATTGTTTTAAAAAATGAAATGGGAACAGTTATCTCGCAGAGGTATTGTGGTGTACTTTTTAAGTAAATAAGTATTATTTATATGTGCTTTAAAAAGTCATTACAGAAATTGATACAGTATAGATTAAAGTTTTCTGTATGGATGTAAGACTGTCACTACTAGTGCTTGGCTTATTGAAAATGAGGAACACTATTTTGTTGCACAAGTACTGTAACACTTCCCAATAATTCATTTGGTATGAATAGAGATGTATTTCTGTTGGTCGTTTGTATTCCTTATCAATATAGCATTCCTGTAATGAAACAGAAGAGGGCACTAAAGAGTTACAAAATTATTTATAATTTCAAAAGAGCTGTTGGTGAGAGATTTGGAAGTAGTGCTATTTATTTTGTTCCTACAATGTACACACATCAAACAAATAACATGCAGAATAACACAGTCTCCATTTATTCAGAAGCAAATGGGATTTTCTATCTCATGGATGTGTCTAGATCGTATTTCTATGAAAAATGACTCAGTTCAAACATATGAAGCATTTGAAATTCTATTGACACTCCTGGAAGAATCAGATAAATGCTAATTCTCCTCCTTTGAATTAATGTGATTTTTGTTACATTTTTTAAAATAGGGAAAAAATGTCTTCCTGAGAGATAATACTTGTTGAGCTGTGGCAGAATCCAGCTGTATTTTTGAATATTAAATTAAGAAAACAATATAGAAAGTTCTGTTACAGCTTTGCATTATATTAATACAGATGGAATTTCTTAATAGTTAACAAGAGCTACTTAAGGTTTTTTTAAGTGTTCAACAAATTCAGAAAAGCAAAAACTGCACAACATTCAGTTTATGTACAGTAATGTTATATTTTACAGGTCATGATTTCACACATATTCCTTAAATGCTTTATTCTGTTGCTTATGGAGACATCACATATGGCCTGAAATGGAGTTAAAAAGAGGGAATTATGAAATATCTCAATGGTTCCTGTTTTTCCTATGGGACATTCTTTGAGCTATTTTATTTTCTAAACTTATTCACACAGAGAGAAAGGGAAGACATCACTCTTTCCTCCCTTTCATTGAAAATATGTATGAAGTAACCCCCAACCCTCAAAAAAAAATTATTACGTGGATAGATATGCTGTTCCCATTTTGAATGTCCTTTGTGGTAATTAATCACTATTTCCAAAACACAGAATTGCCTGACACCAGTTTTGGGGGATAGATTAAAAAAAAAGGTTGCTTGGCCTGGAAGAACAAGATAATTAGGATTTCTGTTTGCAATATTTTTATCCAAAACAGTCCAAAATGTTTGCACAGGTCACAGGAAGAGACAAACAAACTGCTCCTTAGCAGATTCTCATTTTGCCAAAATTATTATATTATTATATTCTGTTCCTAGGATTTTTAGAACTACTTAGTACAAGAGTTGGTGTCTGTACTGATAAAGACTGAGAAGATACAATCTTCTCCACTATCAGTTGAAGGCTGGCCATCTCATCAGATCATGGGAAACAATTTGACAGATAATAAAATATCAACCCCATAAAGTAAACTAGAATATATTAATCATACATGGGAAATAGTTCAATTGTCAGAATTTTTGGAACTCTATCACTTGCCTCTTAGCAAATCTTACTGCCTGCAAAAATTCATAAATTGGGAGACGTGTTCATCAACTACTACAACACATTTCAGGGGTGGGGAACTATGGCCCTTTTACAATCTGTGAACTTCAACTCCCAGAATTCCTGAGCCAACTTGGCTCAGGAATGGCTAGCTCAGGAATTCAGGGAGTTGAAGTTCACCCCGTTCTAGACTGTCCTTGAAAGAGCATTTGGAAGCTTCAGTTGACTCCAAATTCAATACCACATTCAATAATTTGCACTGCAACTTTCTCCACTGCTGCTATCTGATCTGCACTGTTTCCTAATAGGCTTTTGGGTACAATTCAAAATGCTTGTAGTCACCTTTGGAGCCCTCCATGGTTTGGACTAAGTTAGTTGTGGGTTCACTTCTCCCCAAACTGATTCCTGCCTGTCCAATCAGATTGGACAGAATGGACTGCTCTGGGTCTCATTGGCAAAGCATTGTCATTTGCTGTACCACAAGAGGCATCCCTTATCTTTTCAACAGCCCACCGCCGAAATAGATAAAAGTGTTAAATTCTTACCCTATGGACATATGTGAATCCACCATGATTCCACTGAAATTGGAGAAATAATTGAAGCAAACTATACTTTATAAATATAAGATTAGATTCTATTACTTAGGAGCATAAAATGCTATAGGCCCTTAACAGAAGTAACTTGGAATACACTGCAACAGCAGATCTACTGAAGAAAAAAGTGCTACTTTAAAAAATATACCAGGTCAAATGATGATCCCATCTACTTTGGTACAGGCTACTGGCAGTCACTTTCCAGAATTTCAGACAAATGTTTTCTCCAGTCCAGCCTCCAGATATCAGGCAATGAATCTGTGCTTGACCAGTAAACTATGGTTCTTTTCTCTCCATTATTCATTTGTAGGATTACTACGGTTGTGTATATATTTGTTAATGAAACATTCACAGCAGACTGTTCTAGCTTTACAAAAGCTTGGAAACAATTGACCTCTTTTCAATTACTGCTAACTATTTTGGAAGGCAGAATTGATGAGAAAACAGTTATTCCTTCTTCAGTGGAATTGGATGACTTATTTATCACTTTTGGCTCTTTCAACATCAGACACTTCTTGGCTCTTGCTACACTCTGGTAATTCCTTTGTCTTGTTGAACTTTAAATTAATAGATTAGTAACAACAACAACAAAGAATTACGCACGCCCTTGCAGACTATAAAAGTGCAGCATGAAACTCAGCTCTTCCTAATGTGTTCTTGGTGCTCTATGAGTTTGGCTCTACCAAGAGAGCACCAAGGACCCCACAGTTCATCTCTCAGCTACATATATTCTCTTCTATCGATATCATCTCTTTCGGTTTTGTGAAGACGTGGATCTTCCAAGGCTACATCTCACTGAGAAGTATTGTGACCATGTGCACAAATATCAATACAAGCTCATGTGGAGCTTCACAGAGAATCCACAGGAGGTCACTACCAAGTCTGTTTTTCTGTTATTCTGGAGTGCTGTGCTTGAGCAGGGGGTTGGACTAGAAGACCTGTAAGGTCCCTTCCAACTCTGTTAGTATCTGTTTTATGTTCTAACCCATTCGGCTAAACCAATGTCTGACATAGCCACCTTCAATATGCTTTCTTAGTTTTCCAAGCATGGACTGAAAAACCTTTTGCCAGAATTGGTTTTACTTTGACTGTAGTGTTCCTTTGAATGATCTGTAGCTTTAGTATGTATGTGCATATATGATGGTTTCAGGAAGATATTTTTTAATACTCAGAATTATAGCAGATATTGAAATTAATAGTACTTGGAGCTGTCTACATTTTAAAGGATGCTTAGATACTACTATCCATTAATTGCTAATATTTTTTTCTACAACAAATGGTGAAATAATTTATTTATCTTATTTTTCTCTGTATCTTACACAAATTGTAAAATAAAGGTTTACTGCTTTTCATCACTTTCCTGTCCATTTTTCTACATGCAACCTATGACTACTTGTTGGAATCTAGGATATAACATTTCAAGTTTTCCTTATTATCATACAGACAATATATTTAACAATTTTACTGCTCCTCAGAATCAACCAACCAATCAACTAATCTGGGAGTTATCATTTTTATTCCTTTTATTCTTAGCCATTCCTCATCACAGAAACACTGCCCAGACATGAAAGAGTAGAATTGTCAGGATTAGCCCTTGTCCAGTGATGATGTAATGGATAAGGTCCATCATGATTGGTGGCAGCCTGTCATGTTCTATCCAAGTATGGTTTAGCAGACAGTTTACAATCCTTCATGCTGGAGTTGAATCTGTCCTTTCAAAAGAGAGATGAAGGAAAGTTATTCACCAGCACACAAAACACCAATGAAGCATGAAAGCAAAGAAATTCTTGTATTCAAGGACAGGCTGTTTCCAATTCTTTTACTAACAGCTAGTGACTGCAGATAAGATAGATATTATGTAAGTATGCCACTCTATAAGCTATGGGGGAGGCCCTTTCACAAATGTAGCCAGACTTTTAGGTCAGAGACAAGCAACAGAATTTATAAGCTGGAGATGAGCCAGTCTCTGGAGGACAAAACTGAACTGAATACAAGAAGGCAAGAAATGGCTGTGGATCGTAAAGGTGATGAGAGAATGGGAGAGACTAACATTTACGAGACATTTTTGTAGATATATAATTTCCTAGTGTTTTAACAAAGATAAGACTTTTCAGGGCTTAATGTTTTCTACTTCAGAACAACAGGAATTGACTACCAATTTTCAACAATGATTGTCAGATTTCCAAAGGCTGTGGAAAAATGTATCAGATGGCTATATGTGGCCTTAGGGTTACCCTTTTTGCTGTAAACAAATAATACTCTAGCAATATGTTGTTCTTAATGTTGGTTGCTGAAAGCTTCAGAAAGACATTTACACGTTCATTCAGAAGATGGAAGAGTATAAGATGGATCCAAAAAAACATAAAATAAAGGAAAGCAGCTGGTGTTGATCTCAAGGGTTGTATAATATTTGCTGAGTGTCATGTTTTAGGAGCTGTTCATGGACAAATTGAGCTGGTGCAGGTTCTTGCACAACAAAGATCAGGAGTGAATTGAGTTTCAGGGTTTTTTTATTTTGTTCTAAGCCTGTTTTTCATCCACCCATTCTGCTACTGTGAAGTGTAAAATAACCTTGCAATGAACAGAAATCATCTTCCATTCTCTGGAGATACAAAAACATAGAAGCACAAGAATGAGCTCCTAGGATCTATTTTTATTTGTTCTTTTCATTTTTATTCTGTCCTTCCTTCAGAGGGATCTTAGTGTCATACATATAGTCCTGTGAAGACAACACAGCTGCTATAAAAGAAACGTTAAAACAGGAGGTATTCTTCCCTTTTATATCCACAATTGCCGTCGAGACCACAAATTTACTATTTTGCTGAAATATTTTAGGCGATGTTATCATTCGTTGTAATTTGGGCACCGAGAATGGTGGGGGAAATAGATTTTAGGTGGCAAATGGAAAAATACTCATTGAAGGCAGACAATGAGATTAAGTTTATCGAGTGTGTGAAGCAGCTGCAATACAATTTCTAATAAAAAGCAAAAACTGAACTCTTCTGCTTTTGTGTTCTTGCTGATCACTAGCAATAGGAAGCAAAAATGAGATTGGTGGGGGGGAGGAGAAAGCTTTATCAGAATGATTATCTGGAGTTCTCAAATGCTTCTCCCGTCATTTTTTGTCAGTCATATGTTTCCATCATGTAAGCAGCTGCATTTCCACTGCAGGAAGGAAAAAAGAAAAGAAATTTTGTACCTCCAGATTATTATTCAGAGCATTGCCAAATCAAATGATGGTTGTTAAAAGAAGTGAACCACAAGGTCAGAACTCTGCTTTTGAAGAAAACTCACTGACTTGTAATGTTACTCTGAAACTCTCCTTCTCTCACTTCATCACACTTGTTGGTTATGTCCATGTATTTTGAGTTAGCTGGGGGAAGTATTCTAATGAGGATAATCAATCATTCTGCGCTGGACTATTTAGAAGAAGAAATGAAAGGAAGGTCAATTATAGAAAAAGTGCACATCTAAAAGTGGAATTTAGTGGTGGGAAAAAAAAATAACCCTGCAGTGTCACAAGATCCTGAGTTTGGCAACCAGGAATTGTGAAGGACTTCATAAGCTCACAGAGGGTGTTGGGGTCTTCCAGTTGAGATGTGTCCATTATAAAAGAAAATACTGTAATGAAAGCCAATTACCTCATCACCAACTCACGGAATAAAATGATCCATCTAATTTTTCTTCCTTACAAATTGCCAGAGAGGTTACTCAAGTTCAGGCAGGCTCATTAAAAGCTGTGCCAAACATGGTGAGAATGGATGGAAGGATTTCAATAAAAAGCAGCCTCAAAGCTATTTTATACAACCCAATTGTTACTCAGCTCTTGCTTAACAAAGAGTTGCATTGTTGGGGGAATTTTTTTGTGCTGTCGGGTGGGAAAAAGCATGGAAACAAAGTGCTAAATTATATTTAAAAAGGAATATGAACCAAGAAATTATGGCAATTATGGCAAATGATATAACGATACTAAAAAAAATAAATAAATACTTGAATATTTCCTTTAGAAAGAGGGATTGACAAATAGAAATTGCTTTGCAACGTTTCAGCCAGTTCTTCTTCTATGTTTTTTTGTTTACAAACAACTCTCAAGGTGGCAAACATATCCAACACACCTCTTCCTATTTTCCCCAGAACAAGAACCTTGCGAAGTGAGTTTGGCTGAGCAAAGTGACTGGCCCAAGATCATTAAGCTGGCTTTCATGGCTAAAAAATGGAACTTAGCCTGATGCCTTCACCACTAAACCAAACTGGGTCTCATAGATTGACTATAATAACATAATCATGTGAGTCTGATTATGCTGTACCTCCCCTTCCTCCTTCTTATACTCCTATGAATCAGAAAGACATTTGCCTGATCTGTGCTGGACTCAAAAAAATGATTTAAGCCCTTTTGACTGTACATTAGGTCTGCATATTTTCATCAAGGTCAGCTTCTGTACTCTCCAGTCTACACCACCTTTGGGAGGAACTGGATGATGGCAGATTATGACCATGGGTCAGGTACTTGTGGGTGGTACTGCACAGCTATCCCACATTCCAAGGATACACACAGGAGAGACTGCCAATGTGTGCAGTTGCTGAGTGCACAGCCTGTCCTACGGACTCTGGCATTCATTTGTCCCTGCCTCACACGTAGCTGTTCAGTATAAACAAATGTGCATCTGATCAGTGTTTTTGTTGTGGCTTGACCAAAGGAAGACATGTAACTAAAATAAACATTTCCACTGCTTTCTGCTTAACACTGAACATTATTCTGATATTGCATTATAGGATCAAATTATTTTTTAAGGAGTATTGTACAGACCTGTTTGTGGAAATACTGAAGTTACATATATTCTTAATTTAGAGGAATAGTGTTCTGAAAAGGGTAACACTACATTATTTTATGTTATTTATTTACTGTATTATAGATGTTTTCAAACTTTCCTCAGTGTATGCTAGCCTTCTTATTTTTCTGGCCCTTTTAGCAATTTTAAGGCTCATCAACTATGTTTTTTTTCCCCCTATATAGGCTCTCTAGATCAAAAAGCGAAAAACTGTGTGGATTATGAATTAATCTAGCATTTCATAAAGCACAAATAAAATTATGTGTATCTATGGTTTTGTGTAATTTTTAAATGATTATTGGTATGAAAATCTAATAGTACTCTTAAGAAGAAATGCATACCTTGAAAACATTTTTGGCATAACAGGATTAAAAGTAATATACTGTTAGGTCCGGAATGACGAGCAGAGACAGCGATGTCAACCAAGGAACGTTTATTAGAACTCACATAGGTCAACTGGCTAGCAGCCGTTGAACCCTACCTTAAATACTAGGTTCCATTCAAACATAACCAATCCCCGGCTCAGAATCTCCCGCCGGGAAGTAACAGCCAATGATTGCACACAGGTTTCCCGCCGAAGGGAAACCACTCCCATAACTATGTACACAACACCCCTTCCCCCCTGGATGAAATTTACTATTTGACATAATCCTTCAGGTAGCTTGGGGGTTTATGCTGCCTGACTGGATATCGGCTGGCCATACTAACTGCTGGGGTTCCTTGAGTTCCACCGATGACTACCTCCTCTGACCCTGTAGTGTGTGTGTACGGCCCTGGTGGTGTTTCCTTATTGGGCTGTTGTTGTGATTGCTGTTGTTGGGATACATTGGATTGGCTGGGTGACCCAGGTGGGCTGTCAGGGGGCGCTATTTCTATCCTGGCGTTACAATTCTGGGGGTTTGCTTCAATTGCCCTGAAATGTATTCCCCTCCCTTTCCCCCCTGGTACTTTATTACCCTTGTCTGGTGAAGGTGCAGAGTCAGTTGTGGTATTTTCTCTCTCTTTGTTGGCTTGTACACCTTCAGGGGCCCTTTTCCTTAACTGATCGATGTGTCTCCTAATCAGCTGATTCCCTTCCCCCTCAATTAAATAAGATAAGGGACCAGTTTTATTGATCACGACCCCTTGTGCCCATTTGTCCCCTTGTCCATAATTCCTGGCCCACACCCTGTCCCCAATGTTCAGAGACCTGGTTGGTGTAACCGGGTCGTGTTCAGCAGGTAGTCTGTCAGGGTGTAATCTGTCCAATTTTGTTATCAATCGCCTGCCCCACCTCATTTCAGCAGGGCTCTTCCCTGTTGCCACACACGGTGTGGTGTGTTGGGCCAGCAGGAACTGGGCCAGTCTCTGATGCCAGTCGCCGTGGATTATTCGTCTGAGGGCGTCCTTAGTTGTTCTGACGTTCCATTCTGCCAAGCCATTAGAGGAGGGGTGGAAGGGTGCTGAAGTCGCGTGCCTAATCCAGTTGGCCTTGAGGAAGTCCTGAAATTCATTAGATGTGAATTGTGGCCCATTGTCAGAAACAATTACGTCAGGTAACCCATGAGTGGCAAAGAGTCCCCTTAAGACCTGTATGGTTTTTGCTGACGTCATGGACTTAACAGGCACGACCTCCAACCACCGGGAGTAGCTATCCACAACCACTAGGAATGTGAGGCCCTGGAAGGGGCCGGCGTAGTCAATATGGATCCTCGACCACGGGTTCCTGGCCTCTTCCCATTTGTGTACCGTTGTGTGTGCTTGCTCTGGCCGGGATCGCTGACACTGGTAGCACCCCGCTACTTTGTCCTCTATGGCTGTGTCTAACCCTGGCCACCATACGTGGCTTCTAGCTAGGGCCTTCATACGCACAATTCCAGGGTGCCCATCGTGTAATTCCCCCATCACTGTGTTTCTATGCCTCTCTGGTATAACAACCCTGTTGCCCCACAACAGACATCCAACATGTGATGATAATTCGTCCTTCCTTCTGACAAACGGTGTGAACTTAGGATCAGGGCTTTTGCTAGGCCACCCTCCTTGTACCCAAGCTGCTATTCTGCTGAGTATGGGGTCTTTTCTGGTAGCTATTGCTATGTCCCTGGCAGTTAGGGGGCACTCAGAGAGTTCTTGTAGGGACATGATTTGTCCCACAGGTGCGGGGTCTGTACCTGTATCCTCTAGAGGTAACCTGCTGAGGGCGTCCGTGTGCCCCATCTCCTTGCCCGGCCTGTGTTTGATTGAGAATGTGTAAGCAGACAGGAAGATTGACCATCTTAGCATTCTGGGTGACATTATTTGTGGTGTCTGCCTATCGGTGGTAAATAGTCCTAACAGGGGTTTGTGGTCAGTGTAAATGGTAAAGTCCCTCCCGTACAGATAATCGTGGAACTTTTTTACGCCTGCCACTATGGCCAATGCTTCCCTGTCAATCTGTGCATAATTCTGTTCTACCTTTGTTAAGGTCCTGGAATAGTATGCTATAGGCCTCTGTTGACCCTGCTCATCCATGTGGCTTATAACTGCTCCCACTCCATAAGGGGAAGCATCACAAGCTAAGAATATAGGTTTGTTTTCTATAAAGTGAGTGACTGTAGAATTGCTGGACAATATGTCCTTTAAAGTTTGGAAACTAGTCCTGTGTTTTTGTTGCCATTGCCAGGGGGTCTTCCTATCTAAAAGTCTATGGAGGGGTTCAGCAATAGCTGCTTTGTGAGGCAGGAATGTGTGATAAAAATTAATTAAGCCAAGGAAAGCTTGTAATTCCGCCTTGTTCTTGGGTTCTGGAGCTAATTTTATCACCCTAATTTTTCCTTCTGTAGGGTGGATGCCTAGGGCATCAATTCTAAACCCCAAGAATTCTGTTGATTTTACCCCTATGCAGCACTTATCCTTTTTTAATTTCAATCCTGCCTCCCTGAACTTCCCCAGTACCTGTTCTAGCCTCTCAGCTAGGATGTCCTCAGTTTTTCCAGCGATGAGGACATCGTCAAAGTAAGGGCATACACCTGGAATGCCCTTCAAGGTTCTCTCCATCACCTCCTGGAAGATGCCTGGAGCTGCAGCTATCCTGAACTGAAGTCTGTGAACGCGGAACGCCCCCTTGTGGGTAACTATCATTTGAGCCTCAGCGGCTTCCTTAGACACAGTAAGTTGCAAATGCGCCTGCGCCAAGTCGAGCTTGGTGAAAATGGCGGCGTCCTGGATCGTCGCTTTACCGTCGGGACCGGGTAAGCATGCTTTTTCATGGCGAGGTTCAGGGTGGCCTTATAGTCGGCACAGATCCTCACATCCCCGTTTGGTTTCAGGGGTGTGACGATCGGTGTCTCCCACAGGCCCCCTTCTACAGGTTCTAAAACGCCCTGGCCTACTAGCCTATCTAGTTCGGCCTCGATTTTCTGTTTAAGGGCAAAAGGCACCCTCCGGGCCTTAAGCCTAATGGGCCTGACCTCGGGGTCTAAATTAAAGTTAATGGGGGGTCCCTTGTACCTCCCTAATGACCCGTCGAATACGTCTGCGAAGTTATCGCAGACGGATTTTAGGGTTTTATTCTGAATGGTGTTAATTCCCCCAACCCAGATGCCTAGGGCCGAGAACCAATTAAGGCCTACAAGGCTAGTTCTCTGGCCCTCAGTGACTAGAATAGTTAATATTCCACTAAACCCTTTATATTTAACTTTAATGGTAGCCTCTCCCACTAGTTCTATGGGTGATTTCTGGAAGTCGGCTAATTGTAATTTGGTGGGTTTAAGGGGAATTTTCTGGCCGCTTCTGGTTTCTATGTATATAAGGGTGTCCCTAGAAATTATAGATACTGAGGCCCCAGAGTCCACTTCCATCTTGCAAGGGACACCTTGCAGTTGGACTTCAATTCTTAATTTAGGCCTCAAAATGTGGTTGATTCTAGGGGTGAGTTTTTGTCTAGGGATTCCCACGTGGTTGACCCCCACCCCAGCCCCCAGGTTGGAAGTGCATGCCTTAGGCCTAAGGGTCTCTCCGCCACTCCGTTCGGGGGTTACCTCACCTGAGGCCCAAGCGTCGAGCTCGTGGAGGTGGTTGTCGCGCGGTCGGCTTCGGCAGATGGCCTGGATGTGGCCCGTTTTTCCGCACCCTCGGCATTTGGTGTTTCGGAATCGGCACGTCGATCGTTGGTGATTCCCGCCGCAGCTTCCGCACCGGGTCTCTGGGTCGCGAGGCCTGGCTGGGTTGTCCCTCTGGGGTCGTTGTAGCGCTGGAGGTTGTTGTCTTCTGTTCTGGTCTGGGCCTTCAGCTCGTTGCGGTCTCAGCGCCATCTTCCCGAACCTTCTGGCTACTTCGGCAATCTCGGCTTCCCACTGGAAGTCCACCTCCCCACCGTCCACATGGCTCTCCAGGTTTATTTCGGCTGAGGCTGCCATGCTGTTGTAGGGGGGGTCGTGTCTGCCTGTAGACTCGTACGTGAGTAGCTCATCTAAAACTTCTTGGAGGTTGCCTGTGGGCTTAGAGATGATTCGGTTTTGCAAGTGTTCATCTCGCAGCCCCAAAACCACTCGGTCTCTGATGCGAATCTCGAGGTTGTCATATTTACAGCGCAGGGCTGCTTCTCAGACTGCCGCCACAAATTATTGTATTGATTCGCCCGGCCGTTGGTTCCGCTTTTCAAATATCCTCCGCCAGAACAGTTCCGACCATTTAGGGGTGAAATGGACCCTCAGCTTAGCCAACAGGTCGGCGTACGATATGCTGGAGACCGGCAGAGGTTGGCACAGGCCGACGGCCACCCGGTAAACCGGAGTGCCGCTGATGGTTAGTAGCGCCACCGCCTTCTTCCTGTCCTCCATGATCCCGTTGACCAGCATGTACCCCTCGACTTGTCCGACATATTCCTCCCAATCTTCAGGGTAGTTGGGGTCAAACTCCTTCAGGGAACCGACTTGCGCCATTCTGTTGGTTCAATTCGCTTGCCGCTCGGTTGACTGTGATTCGAATTTCCCGCTTTTGCTCTGTCGGCTTTCCGCGGTTCTTTCGCTGTTCTGCCGTCAGATCCCACCTTCGTCGCCACTGTTAGGTCCGGAATGACGAGTGGAGACAGCGATGTCAACCAAGGAACGTTTATTAGAACTCAAATAGGTCAACTGGCTAGCAGCCGTTGAACCCTACCTTAAATACTAGGTTCCATTCAAACATAACCAATCCCCGGCTCAGAATTTCCCCCCGGGAAGTAACAGCCAATGATTGCACACAGGTTTCCCGCCGAAGGGAAACCACTCCCATAACTATGTACACAACATATACCACCCATTATTTTCCAGATACATGTATAACTCCTTTAATTTTTTTTAGATAGATGGATAGATAGATGGGTAGATATAGACAGATAGATAGACAGACAGACAGACAGATGATATAGAGAGTTTTCTTGTTTCTTTTCAGTGAAAAGAACTCAAGGACATACACAAAATGTGGAATAATAGAGAATGTTCAATAGATATCTTTTGTGTTGTTGTTGCTGCTGCTAAATTAGAAAGTTTCTGTGTAGAAAATTAAAAATGCCAGGAAGCTGAACCCCCCCTCCCCCCCATGGCAACTATCTACTTTTCTCCAGGATCAATTTGTAGCCATCAATGGGCCAATTATGAGGAAATTCAAGTTTCATTCTGTTGTATCATCTAATTCTAGAACTTTGGGCACTGTTTAAGAATTCTGTATTTATCCTGACATTTTCAAATACCTGATTCCAGAAATGTAGAGTGTTTAACTAATAGGTTTGTATCTTAAATATTCAAACTTCTGCTGCTTTATATGTTAACTGATACCGGCTCCTGTTTCAGTTTTGTATATCTTAGTTCGGGAGGTTATAGCTGGAAAATGACAAGCATTTTAAATAAATAAATAAATAAATAAATAAATAAATAAATAAATAAAATCACAAAGAAAATCTAACTACATTCTCTACAATCAAGGACAGCCCTGAGTAAATGTGGCTTATTTTATCACCAAGGTGTACTTTTATATTATTCTTAATTATTCTTCAATATTTCATGATCTCTGTTGTAATATAATATAGATAGGTATCCAAAGGACTTTTTAACTTTTATTGCTGTATAGCTATATTATTTTTATTTATGTTTTAAGTAAAACTGCCAATTCAAAGTATATCCACAAAGGAATCC
The DNA here is from genome assembly GCF_947247035.1 of Vipera ursinii. NCBI lineage: Eukaryota > Metazoa > Chordata > Lepidosauria > Squamata > Viperidae > Vipera > Vipera ursinii. Next base: position 260,101,898 of record NC_139512.1, on the reverse strand, counting down.
TATGTTAATTTCTTTTGAAAGAGATCATTCTACTGTGGAAGTGTTTTGAATCTTAATAGTATAGAAGGAATACTGATGCGGAATGAATGCTTTAAGTCACTGTATTCTTTCATGGCCATGAAGGATTTACTGAGAGTAGAAATCCTACAGTCTTGGTGGTAAATTAAATCTGTGCCCATGGTACAGCTATGCCAAAGATCTATTTATTCTAGCACTGTAGCATCCACACTTTCTTGGTGTTAATTATTATTAAGGCTGCAATGATGTTGGAATATCCATCATTTGTGGTTTCTTTCTCTTTGAATGGCATTGGCTTTCAGTAATATGCCCTGTATAACACACACACACACACACACACACACACAAACACACACACAAACACACACACACACACACACACACAGAGAGAGAGAGATATTTATAACATAGGGGACTGGAGGCTGAAACATAAGGAAAGGTTGCTGGAATTGGGTATGTTTAGTTTAACGAAGAGAAGGACAAGGGGGGACATGATAGCAGTGTTCCAATATCTCAGGGGCTGCCACAAAGAGGAGGGATTCAAGCTATTCTCCAAATTGCCTGAAGGCAGGACAAGAAGCAATGGATGGAAAGTGAGAGAAGCAACCTAGAAATAAGGAGAAATTTCCTGACAGTTAGAACAATTAATCAGTGGAACAACCTGTCTCCAGAAGTTGTGAATACTCCAGCACTGGAAGTTTTAAAGAAGAGACTGGACAGCCATTTGTCTGAAATGGTATAGGGCAGGGGTGTCAAACTGCCGGCCTATGGGCCGGATGCATCATGCAGAAGCCACGCCCGCCACATTGCCGGCAATGGCAAAGCTGTCCCGATACATTGCCCGAGTTCATGTGACGTCGCAAGTTTGACATGTCTGGTATAGGGTTTCCTGCCTGAGCAGGGGGTTGGACTAGATGACCTCCAAGGTCCCTTCCATCATCATCATCATCAACAACAACAACATCTGTATACCATTCTAATCAAAGAAGAATTCCTATTGGTTAACAATAATTAAAACAAATAAAATATAGTCCTCAATAATAAAACAATCATAAAAATAGTAGAATAGTTAACAGGCTCATAATGACTGCATTAAAATAAAATAAGATTTAAAAGCACCAATAGTAAATACTACATCATTATTCTATAGAGGCCCTATGGGGAAAAATCATTCTTAGATGTCTTAGAAATGATGCTAAGGACAGTGCCATTTGGATGTCAGGTGGGAGGGGAGTGACTTGTATTAGGCCATCAAGGAAAAATATCACCTCTTGGTTTCCATCCCAAAATAGAATGTATATATGACAAACAAAACATCTTAACTGAGATATGGAGGAAGAAGATCTGAAGGTACCTAAGAGCCATGCTGTGTAAAACCAGCACTGTAGTTTCTATTCAGAAAATACTGGGAACTAATACAATACCAGCCATATGGTGCCATGGATCTCACTTGCTATATGGCTGCTGCATTTGGCACCAGCTTTAAATGCAGAATAGTTTTTAAAGGCAGCCTTATGTAGAATGTATTGTAGTAATCTAGTCTAATGATAATGTTGAAATTATATGTCACCATCACCAGAGTTTCTTGCTCCAGGCGGGGTTGTAATTGTTACAGCAACTAAACCTGGGTAAGGATCCCTCTGGCCATAGTCTCCACCTGCAAGTCCAGCAGTACCTTTGAGTTCAGGATGTCTCCTAATTTGTAGACCTGCTTTAAGAGTAGAGTGGACAACCATTTGTCTGAAATGGTATAGGGCTTCCTGCCTGAACAGGGAGTTGGAGTAGAAAACTTCCAAGGTCCCTTCCAACTCTGTTATTCTTCAGTCAAAGTAATATCCTGTTCAGAGTTACTACTACAGCAGTTAGACAACCAGATGGTTTTTGGATAGATTTTGTTAGGGTTTAACTTTACCCAACTGTAACCACCAGAAATTTTGTAGATCAAAATTTCTACTGTGTCTCTTGCCCAACTCACAGTGGAAATCTATAGCTAGCTATCATTAGCACATTGATGATACTTTATCCAAACTTAGAGATAACTTCACCCAGCAATTTCATGCACATGTTAAATATTAGACCAACACTGCTTAGAGGAGAGACTGTTAGGCTGACCTCTCATTCTAACCAACTGGTATCACTTTTGTAGAATGCTGTAGATGCTTTGTAGAAAATCACCCATAACTCCAACAGTTGCAGCAGTGCCCAAAAAGCTGGTCAATAGTATTGAATGACTCTGTGAGGTCAAGTAGGTTCAGTAAGATAATGAAGAGCAGAACCAGAAACAATCCATCACAACATCCGAGGTTATTCCATGCATAATTCCAATCCTAATCCTGATTGAAAAGAACTCTGATAATCCATTTTCCTAGGACACACTGTACATGAAACCTTATCACAAGAAGATTCTCAACAACCTCCTTGAAGATTGCTCTTTTGCTAATTGTTTTATTTTTAACCTGAATTAACGAAGATGGGAAGGGTATGGTGTTTGGAGTTGATTTCCATCTAGGTAGTTTTAAGACTTGTAAAATAGACAAACCAGTTTTAAAAGGGGGAGGCTGGAAACAGGACAATAGTTCTCCAGTATAGCCAGATGCAGGGAAAGCCTCTCCTGAAACAGCTATATCTCCATTTTTTTCAAGGTGTACAGAACAACTTTCCCTCTGAGAGAGGTGTGGGCCATTTTGCTGATTCAGCTACTCATAGCACTACAGCTCTCGAAACAAATCAGCAAAGCCCATACTACAGAGCATCCTGTCAATTGGAGTCCACAGGGGGAAATGAAGCCCAGATCACGTTGTACCAGACTCTGCCCAAAGCTCAGGCAAATATGAATGACTTAGCAAAATGTTGCATAATGCATCACAATGGCCAGTTGCCAGATGTTTCTGTCCATCCCTCCAGAGCAAGAATAGCATAAACCTGATCAAAGGTGCTATATAACAGTCCACTTGTAGAGAATTTTTAATGGTAGTGATGCTATATAACTATCCACTGTCTTGCAGAGAATTAAAATAGGGTGAAGCTGAACAAAATGACCTTGATCTCTCAATAAGGAAGGTAAATATGGCAGAGCTTGCTGTGAAGTCTCCCATATGTAGAACACAGTGATAAGACAGTTCTGCTCTTTGTGAACAAATTATAATAATAAGAAAAAGAATATTGTACTTAAAAAATGTCCATACCTTCAAAGAAAATCAAGAGACTGAACATGGTACTCCTTATGAAGAGCATTTGCATAAAAATAAATGGAGAAGCTTCTCTTCCCTTCACCCTTGTGTAATAATACTGCAATTATGCTAAATTACTACCATTCTTAGTATGGTATTGCTCAAACAGTAATATTCACTCTTGGTTAAAGGAACACAAAACTATTTCATAAAAAGAGATACAGTCCTCAAAATCCTATCTTTCCACTCACACATAAGTCATAAATCACTTTGACTTTTTAAGACCCCTTTATATCTCTCTGGTCCAATACTGGAGTCTTTTTGTATCAGTATGGAATATGACAGAAGAGGTTGCAATGGGAGAGGTGGAAATTCCCTCTTAGAGGAAGAGGGAAATAATTGAGCATTACAAATAGGCTTTTCATGAAATTAGTACAAGGGAAAATGAAAGTCTTTAAATTAAACCTGCAAATAAAAGGGGATGTGAAACAGCAGATGGTGTACGAAAGGATATTTTTAATATAGAAGTCTGGGGCTAAAAATAAACAAAAGAACTCTGCAATGCTTTGTTAAAAAGTATTATTATTTTGTGATCATATGTGTGTGCTTTTGAGGAAAATTGTAAAGGCTTAAAAAGTTTAGACAGAAAATCCAGGTGTATTTTCATGTCAACAGTTTTTGGCCACAGTGGGTATTTCAGATACTTCTACAGATGTGGAATTGTGTTGACTCCATTGACATCTGGGTATAAATGTGTTTAATACAGAACCTCTGCACTGCAGTTAAATCTCCATGCTTGAAGGAATTTACAAACCTGTGAGTGAAATAGAAAAAAAATACATTTTCTCATTTTAATAAGGCATTTTTTTTCTTCTGGATGCTGTATGACTAGCTTAACAGCACAGCTTTAGGGAATTTGTTTTTGCCTTAACAGCTTCCATTTTACAATTTTCCAGATCACTAGCAGAGTAACTATTATTATTATTTAAATGCAATATTTAGGGTCACTTCAGATTTAATGATTTTAATTTAATAAATTCCAGGCTTTTATATTAACAATACATGCTGCACTTTCATGCTCCACTCCTCTCCTTCCTAACTAGAATATTGTAAATTAATCTTGGTTTTTCAAGCAGGAGATGAAACCAGAATCATCTTGAAGATTGCAATAAAATCACCATAGTATCACAGGGGGGAAGAAAAGAAAGGAGAATTTTATAGTCACATTATTGGTTTGTTTTTTTAAATACCAAAACATTTGGTATTAACTGAGTTCTGTAGAGCTAGCATACACATCATGTGATTAACCTTTTATACACTATATAATCTCTGTAGAACAAATATTGGGTTGAACAGAACTGGTTTATTACATAGTACTGTAGTCTTCATAAAATAAACTTGGATTATCACAACTCACAAAATAGAAGTCGCAATAATAAACTACATACACTAAATTGATTTATCAGTCAAATAAACTTCTTCCTGCTATTAAAGCTGAAATCTCATAAGCTTTGGCAATGACGCACTGAAGTTTCTAGAATCCTTCATTTCTCCTATGAGATTTAAGGAGAAACTGCTGAAGATCTCAGAATTTAAAAAAAGAAGAAGAAGCAAAGGTTGAACAACTGTGCTTCATCAAATTTCAAGAATGATGTACTGATTAAAAAGTCATTACTGCCTGTTATTCACAACTGAAGACAAGGGTCAAGTCCTTGAACAAGACAGGGACTTGCAAATCAGTTCACGTCTTACTCTAATATTGGAAAAAAGGAAAAGACAGGAAGAAAAGAGGCAGTAAATATGTTTTTTAAATAAAGAGTACAATTATCTCTGTATTTTTCCCACTCATACTGACTTCAATGTAAAAATAAAAACTTATTTCATACTGTATATAAGCTCTGATTAAAATTGTTGGTTAGTAAGTACAAATATACTGGCCAAATGTTTCCCTCAAAGTATATCTAAGAATATTCAGAATATTTACTTTTTATTTATTAAACTTGCACTACTAATTCATGCACGTGAAAATATTTGAGCACCATCATATAGGCAGCTTAGGTTTATTATTTATTTCACTGTGAGTTGTACCTTGGGTAGTTTTCAAATAATTTGTGATACTATGTAGCCAGTTGACATTTTAAAAATATCAGTGTTTAGAATATGGATTGTACAGTTTGTGTCATCTATATCTCAAGTCATGATTCCCATCTAATGAAATGTTCAGACAGTAAGTTTGTGTTTGAAGGTTTGATATAAAATTTCTTAAGAAAAAAGCTACTAGAAAAACTCTGTATTTCTAAAAAATGTTTTAAAGTTTCTAGATATTTTTTTTCTAATGGAGGTACTATCTTCAACATTCCACATCTACTGTGTTAGTAGAGGCAGAATATGAAGTCACCCACCTTCAAATAAAGTGAACTATTAAAGTTGGTTGTCCCAGATATAAATTCAACATTCTCTGTGAGAGTTTTATAAATGTATGTGGGTGTGCCAATATATATTTTGAATACATACCGTATTTTCCGGCGTATAAGACGACTGGGTGTATAAGACGACCCCCGACTTTTGAGAAGAATTTCAAGATTTTTTGTCTTATACGCCAGAAAATACTTACATGCCAGTTGCCAAGTGTCTGACACAAGCCCGATTCAGCCCCGTCTGATGCAGATGGTGCAAAGCCTCCCTTTTGAAGCCCAAAGGGACTTTTCCTTCCACCCACCCTTTGGAATAAACGCAAGAGCTGCGTTCACATGACGCACTCTTCCAGGCCAGACTCTACAAACAGCATGCCAGAAGCCGCAACCACTGCGGGAACTCCGAGTCCCTGCCTTTCGGCAGCCTGCACAGCCAAGTGCAATCCGGCTTTGAGAGTACATTTGCAGACAGAGCAGCCGCCGCATCTGGAGCCAAGCCCCACCCAGGAGGCGGTCGGCCAGGTGGGCCCGGAAGATGCGCTGGAGAGCCGGGCTTGGGGCGGCCATGCCGAGGCCGGTTGGTGAGGGCCGCTGCGTGGTCTGTGGGCGAGAGGGGTGCCAGGCCGCCAAGTACCGCTGTCCAGACTACCTGGAGAGATAGAGGGTAGCAGGGCACGCTCTGCTTATGCTCAGATGCTGCTTGGGTGAGGGGGAGGGGCTTCCTGCCACTCCCAGGGTCTGGCGTTTGCAAGGGGGAGGGGAAGGGACTTAGAGGCTCTTGGGGGTGGGAAGGGAGAGTCACATTAGAGGGAGGACTGGACTAAGGAGTCTTGAAGTTGCTTTGCAAGAACGGGGGCGCTCGATTGATTTATGTACTATTTTCCAGCGTATAAGATGACCCCCAACTTTTGAGAAGATTTTCATGGGTTAAAAAGTCATCTTATACAGGGGAAGGGAGGTAAGACAGGGAAAAGCTGAAGAATAATTTCTCCTCCTTTGTGCTAATTAGTTTCTTATCAAATTTCTCATGCTCCACCACTGTATACTTGAACAGGCTTTTTAAAGGGATAGATTAATTTGGATAGTCTTGAGAGAAACAAGCCTTTATAAAATTTTAGATATTGCATTGTCACGCTTCCCCCTTTGTGTGAAACAACAGAGGAAAACAATGTGTCATCCTGAAAGCTGTGTGCTGTGCTATTCCCCACTTGGTATGAGAAGTGGCCATTAGGAGCTTTCTTTCTTTTCCCCTTCCACCAGCCTTGTCCTTCTTAATTAACATTGAAACAGTGGGGATTCAGTGCAGAAACCCAATAATGATGCAAGCGGCAAAGATAAAAACAGAATATGTCTAGCTGGCTTGAGAACATTCCCTTTGACACATTAGACAATAAGAACCCTTTAGTGTTGTTTGCTGTTGTCACTGAAATATAGGAAAAAAAGACTTGAGATTTTGTTACTCTAGTGCAGGGGTGTCAAACTCAATTTCATTGAGGGCCGCATCAGCATTGCGGTTGCCCTCAGGGGGCTGGGTGGGTATGGCCAGGGTGGGCGTGGCCTACTGGGTGGGCATGGCCAGAGTGCGTATGGCCTACTGGGTGGGCGTGGCCAGCTCTACATCGTTCACATCAAGGGTGCCTATGGGGGCCTGGGCAGGAGTGGGACAGATCTGAGGGTCTCTGGCAGGAGGAGGGTCTCTGGGCCAGGGCCAAGGCAGTGGGGGCCATTCCCTCACTGTTTCCAGGATGGCTTCGTGGGCCACATGAAACCGCTTCGCGGGCCGGATCCGGCCCCTGGGCCTTGTGTTTGACATGTCTGCTCTAGTGTGTTGTTGTAGTGATAATTGCAAAGCGCACAAAAAGCTCTTTGTACTTCTACAAATAAAGTATAGTCAGCTCACTTGTTAACTAGTACAGAGTTGTCAATAGAATGATAATTTCAAATATACAGCAGTGGAAAGATTAAGAGTATTAGACCACTCTATTCCTGAAATTAATTCCTTTAACGTAACTTTAAATTCATCTACTAAGTATCCATGCCTGCCATTAAGGGCCTACAAAATGCTCAACACTGTGCATCTTACCACAGATAATTACTTTAATTGAGAATTTCATCATGCCAACTGCAGCTCAGTCCACTGAAACAACTATTAAATAGAGGTTTTCCATTTTTCATTGGAATTATGATGCACCATTCCTTTTAGATGTATTTCAGCAAGTAATTAAAGAATTTGACCATGAAGGAAGTTAATAGGTGGCAATACACTTCATTGGAATTATGCCATATATTTTAAGCAAATTGTTAAAATTGGTTACTATTGGTTGCAAAGGCCATTTAGTCCTTTCGGTTGAAAGGTTTAGAAGAAATTGGAGATCATCAAATAGCATTTTATAATGAATTTTGTTATGTGTTTATTGTCTGTCAGTCTTACTTTAAATACAATATAACTGATTTAAATCCTGTTTATAGATGCCAGATTGGTTTTTGCAAAATTCTGGAAAAGTAAAATGAATCAAGAGTATTTTTGAGAAATTGGTTTGATAAAAATCTCACAAAAAAAGGTTTTAGAAACCCTGCAGTGCAAGACAACATAGCTCAAGTTTGACCACAATTTATTTGCTTTATTGATATAATTGGGTTGCCTTGTAATTCATGGTACATACTAAACTGTAGAATATACACTGCTCTGAATTGTACAGGTAGTCTTCAACGTACGACTACAATTAAGCCCCAAATTTTTGTTGTTAAGCAAGGCATTTGTTAAGTGAATTTTGCCCCATTTTACAACCTTCTTGCCACAGTTAAGTGAATTGCTGCAGTTGTTAATTTAGTAACAAGGTTGCTAAGTGAATTTGGCTTCCCCATTGACTTTGCTTGTCAGAAGATCACCAAAGGGGATTACATGATCCTGGGACATAAATATGAACCCGTTGCTAAGTCTCTGAATTTTGATCACATGACCATAGGGATGCTGCAATAGTCATAAATGTGAAAAACGGTCATAAGTCACTTTTTCCAGTGCCACTGTAACTTCAAACAATCACTAAATGAACTGTTGTAAGTTGAGGATTACCTGTAGTGATTGGAGTGGCATATAAGCCTTAACAGTAGTAGAGTGAGGATGAGGATGGTGCTGTGTAGCAGATTGCAGTGAACAGTAGATGGCAAAAAAACCCCACAAAAAACCAGTGTTATTCTTTTGTGTATTTCATTCTCTTTTCACATATATTAAAATTAATTTGTTGTGGAACCGGAAGGTATGAAGTGGTCAGCATACTATTAGTTTAGTATCATTTAATGTCAATTGATAAATGCTGAAAAAAGTAAAAATTCTTTATTACTGTAATAAACGTCAAAAGTTATGAATTGCTATAGATCAGAAAGATAATCTGCAGATAGATATTTCAAAAAATGTTGAACTTTGGTTATCAACAACAAACAGCAAATGAGTATAGTGAACAAATGACTTAAAATGTCTATGTGTATATATACATTCATAAATATTTGGAAAGAAAATCTTACTGAAATATGTACTAAGGCAACAAGTAATTTATGAAATGTAATGAGGAAATGTAGGAAGAACCAGACATCCATCGTAAAACTCTTAAGTGTGAAAGAAGGAAACATAATACTGAGGGGAGTGGGGGATCAAAATTCCTGTGAAATTCTAAAGACTTGAAACATCACCATGGATATGGACTGTATTTGATTAAAATATATGGGGTTTTTTTACCTACTCTAAACTTTTTTGATTTACTTAGAATGGGGGACCATGTGAATTACTACAATCCAAATAATGAAAGTTACTAGAGAGCATAGAATAACAGAACCACAAAGTATTCAGTTGAAAAGTTTGAGACAACTTTCTGCTACTAAGACTGTATCACACAGGTGAATATGTTAATATGACATAATAAGTCATGGCTATCGTTAGCCAATTATCTGTGTCAGGCAAAGGATAACATGACTTCTATCTCCCATTCTGTGTGCAGAGATCAAGTGGTCTAGCATTAGACTCTTTCTTTACTAGCCACAAAACAGCATGCCCCAGCATTCAAATAACAATTCACTAATTTAGGAGATCCTTTAGTTTAGAATCTTGGATTACAAACTGTCAATATATGAAAATCAATGATGAAAAAAAAATGATTACGCTTACATTATAGTACCTTGAGGCAAACTCCAGCCTTCTGTTTTTGCATCGCAGCATCCTCTGCAAGTACATTACTCACTTGGTTAACATTGCAACATATGTTTCATCTTTTGCTACTTATGTCTCCACCCCTGCAAACATCTCTCCTCGGGCAACACAGAATAGAGTAGTTGCCAAATACAGTTCCTGTTCTTTGCATTTTACCACTATTTTCTGCCCCCCCTTTCACTCATAAAGATAATCCCAAATCAAGCATCAGAGCCACACATATATATTATTCAACGGAACAGGGAAACTTGTGGTGTATCTGTCATGGGTAAAAGAAGGGTGCCATGGAGGGAAGAATACTAAAGTTCATGATTTGCTCCTAAACCTACCCCAGGTATAATCACAGAAGACAAAACTCCTCTGACTTTCTTTAGTGCCTAAACATATTTTCGTGGTTAAGAACCACCCACATGATAAAATGGAAACAGACTTCTTCTTCTGCCAATAGTATAACAAGAGTATATATGTTGTCAAGAAATCATTGGTCAAGGATAGTATAAGGACTCCTGGCTTGGACAGGGGATTGGGCTACAAGATCTCCAAGGTTCCTTCCAGCCCTATGATTCTATGTATGTGCAATATCACTTTATAATATTAGTCATGTGTGTATAGAAGGGTGTATGCATGTACTTAAATGCTCAAATATGTATGAATATGTATGTAAAAAAGGAGACAGTAAAGTGTTTCTATCAAATCTATTTATCATGTGTATGAAGTATCTGCATTATATGATTGAATACCAAATGGCTTATATATACAAATACATCCCTTTGTTTGTGTTTGTGTAAACATTCCTTGTGGATTGTCTGTGTCTTCCTCAGTTTTGGGTCCTCTATGAAAGGCCTGAGAATTTGAGGGTTCTATCTGTTGATGGTTAATCCCATGCAGGGGCTTGTCTTGTCATGCCACTTCCTCTGCTTGATCTCATGACTTCTGTTGCCTCAGACACAGTCTCAGCAGCTCATATTAGGGTGCTATCTTGCTGATATACCTGTAGATGCTCTGGGTTTCATTGAGGACATTGGTTTTGACACTCATCAAACCTTGCCTGCCCTTCTTACAGCTGCTGTACACTCTGCTGCTGACCTTGGGGTGTAAGACTCCATACATTATGAGGATCTTCTGGGTTTTCACATTGGCAGTCCCCATGTCCTTCTTTAGCTAGCTCACTATACCAGGAGGGTATCTGATGACTGGCAGGATGTACATGTTGATGGCATGGATTTTGTTCTTCTCATTAAACTGGTTCTTCAGGTCATATCTTATCCTTTGATAGCATTTGGATGTTACTGTCTTCTTTTCATCATCACCATCATCATCATCATCATCATAAGTTTTAAGGGACCTTGGAGGTCATCTAGTCCAACCCCCTGCTCAGGCAGGGAACCCTGTACCATTTCAGACAAATGGCTGGCCAGTCTCTTCTTAAAAACTTCCAGTGTTGGGGCATTCACCACTTCTGGAGGCAGGTTGTTCCACTGGTTAGTTGTTCTAACTGTCAGGAAGTTTCTCCTTAGTTCTAGGTTGCTTCTCTCCTTGACTAGTTTGCATCCATTGCTTCTTGTCGTGCTTTCAGGTGCTTTGGAGAATAGCTTGGCTCCCTCTTCTTTGTGGCAGCCCCTAAGATATTGGAACACTGTTATCATGTCACCCCTCACCCTTCTCTTCATTAAACTACACATACCCAATTCCAGCAACCGTTCCCTATATGTTTTAGCCTCCAGTCCCCCAATCATCTTTGTTGCTCTTCTCTGTACTCTTTCTAGAGTCTCAACATCTTTTTTACATTGTGGTGACCAAAACTGGATGCAGTATTCCAGGTGTGGCCTTACCAAGGCATTGTAAAGTGGTATTAGTACTTCACGTGATCTTGATTCTATCCCTCTGTTAATGCAGCCTAGCACTGTGTTGGCTTTTTTGGTAGCTGCAGCACACCGCTGGCTCATATTTAAGTGATTGTCCACTAGGACTCTGAGATCTCTCTCACAGTTACTACTATTGAGCAAGGTACCACCTATACTATTCCATGTTGGATAGCAAGGTACTTATATTATATCTAACTACTTGCCCTCTCTTGACTACCATCTGGCCACAGCTTTCCAGTCTGAATGACATCCCAATATCTCACTGTAAATTTGTGTCAGACGGATCAGTGGGTAGATGTCTTGTTTACTTGTAGCATGTATTGTGATGTTATCCATGTAGAGAAGTTGGCCAATGTCATTTCCAGTCTTGAATTATAGCTATATCCAATCCTTGTGATTATCTGATTGAGAGGGTCCAAACCTATGCAGAACTGCGTCAGGGAAAGTGCATCACTTTGGTATATGCTGCACTTGATGGCCTTTTGTAAGCTGTCTTGAATTGACTTCTACAGTTATCTTCTACAGTCTCACTGAGTTCTTAAGGAAGATGCTTAGTCACTTCTTTATTTTGTACACCACCAGGCGTTCACAGATCCAGGTGTGTGGCATTGAGTAGTAGGATTTTCTGTAGTCAATTCATGTTGTGCTCAGATTGGTCTGTCAACATCTTGAGCCTTAGGTGACTCTATTTTTGGACCTCTGGTATTGTTCCCAATGCCCTTCTGAGCTGTGCTCATGTACTGGCACATGTGGTCCTGTAGCTTGGTGGCTATGTTGCCTGATAAAACTTTCCATGTTTTAGGGAGACAGGTTATTGGTGCTGCTGGATGGAGCTGTTCTCTTGTGATTAGCACTGTGTTTCCTTAGGTTAGTCAGTCTGGCGGGAGCCTGCTGCTAGCAACTGGTTCATCTGTGCTGCTAGGTGCAATGGTACTTAGACTTATATACTACTTCACAGTGCTTTACAGCCCTCTCTAAGTATCTGCATATTGCCCCCAAAATCTGGGTCTTCATATTACTGACCTCGAAAGGATGGAAGGCTGAGTTAACCTTGAGCCAGTGAGAATCAAATTGCTGGCACTCAGCAGAATTAGCCTGCAATACTGTACTGCATTCTAACCACTGTGCCACCACAGCTCTTATGCACTGCTATTAGTTTTTTTTTTATCCAATAGCTGTGGAACATGTCCAGGCCAGGTGCTGTCATATTTTTGACCTGCTGTTGGATGTCTGCTATGGTAGTGACTCGATCCTGTTCTGGGAGATGGATGTGGTCTGCTCTCAAGCCACTTTGCACTGGTGTGGTGTGCCTTCTCTTTTTCCCAATACTGCTCAATTTCTGCTGTTGGTGGCTCTGGTGTTAATGTGTTGTAGCACTGCAGTTGGTAGTGCACATTGCATGGCATTTGGATGGCATTTATCATCTTGTCATCTGCTTTTCTAGAATATCTCGTTAGCCTGGTAGCTCATGCTTTGACCTTTTGTTTAGCAGTCTTGAGGGCCTCAGATAGAGTCAGATTCTGGTGTTTTTTTCAATAGCCAAGTGTTATCCTTATTCTCTACACCCTTTACCAGCTGGCTAACCTCTCTCCAAGTTGCCTTGCTCTTAGCTTTTAATCTCATTTCCCAGGGGAAGCATATGTATACTGTTGTGCTTCTTGATCATGTAACCAAGTATCCACAAGATTAGTTTATGGTGGCCATAGGAATGGTCATGAGGCAATCATTTGACACTTACTAGCATTCTATCTGATGGTATTTGTCTATTGAGCCTTGGCAATCAATCCTGAAAGTGACTGTAGCTAGCTTTTATGCCTCATATCAGCTGCTATGCTTTGTAATGTAGGGGATAGCAGTGACGTTCCAGTTTCAAATGCTGACTGCCCATCCATTTGTTCATCTGATCTTCTTGAATCTGTCTGAAGTTGTGAGAGCAGCTTCCTTTTCATCATGTTGAAGTTTTGGGTAACTAGCTATTTCTCAGGTAGTGTGAATATAAATCTTCTGTCCATTCCATAATTTCCTAATACATTTCATTTATCCCCTCTCATTAGGTCTTCTGTTGTATTAGCATTCCATCAATTCCAAGTTGTCTTGTCTCATCCATATATGGTTTGTTCCAGTAGCCCACTTGTCATCTGATTGTCCTGGTTCCCCAACATCTGATATGGATCTTATAAATTCAGGTGACATGCTGGCATGACTCTTGTAATTTGCGTAATCTTGTATTGGAGGTAGGCAGGTAAAACATTGGGAGGTCTTTGTCCAAGGACCTCTACTAATAAGAGACATTTTACCTTGGTCTCCTGCATCAAAAAACAATACCTTTGTGTGTGTGTGTGTGTGTGTGTGTGTGTGTGTGTGTGTGTTATTTCCAATATGTGCATCCATATATGTATATCTGGTAAGACCTAAATACAGAAGAAAAGCAATTTAGAATTGCTTTCCTGGAATCTGAAATGAATGAAAAGTTGGAAAGGCAAAGCAGCAAAGGAATTATCCAGTGAAGGTAATAACAGTTTGCTGTTCAGAGTGAATATGTTGTAAGCTTTGCCAACATTTCTCAGTCTGAACAAGATTTTTTTAAGACAGTTTAGGGTCAAATCTGCCTGACCAGAAAACAAGAGTGGCTTAAGGGCGTAATATGGATCATACACCAGTAATTGTCCTCTGTACATACATGCACACAGTTCAAAGTTATAAATTTGTCGTAGGTTTACAGATCTGGAATCAGCTTTGTCAATAAAAAGATAATATTCTTGAAGATTCAGAGGAACTATTTATATCATCTAAATTACTACTAAGATCACAATTTTTCCAGCCAGCACATCTACATTTAAAAGAATAAAATACTTGCTCACTCAGTTTTATACCAATCACTTCACCTCCACACACGGGCAGCTGTGGGTAGGGGCATCATATTCAGGAAGGTAACAGAGCTTTGTGGTCCCAGTTTTATCCTTTCTTGGCCCTTGGCTAAGATCAAATGTCCATATAGAAAAGGGTCAAACAGAAAAGGGTCAAACTCACATTGTGATGTTCCATCTGTCATCTTGATGATTTTGGCTCCCCACCTACACTTCCTCTGTAGGTACTTCTGTTTCCATGCTTGAAAAGGTTTCACCTGCTAAATTTATTCTGGTGATGTTCTTTTTACAGTTGCAGAACACCTGTTGATAAATGAAAGTTGGAGAAAGTTGTGATAAAATTGATGACATTTCCAAGTTCATTCATAGCCTAAATGTACTCTGATTGCCGCGATTCAAGATTTTTTTTTGATATCTTGTATAAATGTCTATGTTATAGTGTCTCTTCTTTGTTTTACATGGATTTAGTGTCTAAGCATAAATCATTCATCCTAATGAATGGTTAGCAATAAGTACTCTTCTACCCTTCTTTTTAATGCATGTATTTGAACTGGCAGATCAATAAAGTTTTATTGGACAGCAGCTGTGTGCCAAATGAAGAATGAAGTTACAGTTGTTGGGTAAACAATATTTCATTTCAAGTATGTGTTTAATGTGTATGAAGAATACAATATCAGAATGTATTGTCATAAAGTTATCATTTAAATCAGTTGGTATTGGGCATTCATTTTCTCCCTTCCCATCTTGATCCTGATTGTCTTTTGCTTTTATTTGGACGCTCCATAAATTAGTTGCCATGGAAATTAACACCACTCAAATGATGGCTTTTTCCATGGAGATGAAGTCAGCAACTTGTTCTCACATCCCTGGGAATAGCAGGCCTGGGAAAGACAGTCATCTGCTTTGAGTCTTCAACCCAGACAGCAGTGATGTGAGCTGTATTAATGGATTAAAAGCACAATGTGTTTTACTATAGGCACAAAACCTTACAAGCACTGGAGAGGAGTATAATAAGGTTGCACAAATGAGCCAGAGTCTTGCAAAGATTCACACACATACATCAAGATTCCACATTTGGAAGAGTGCAGCAATTTGTCAGGACTAGTACTGGCAGAGCTTTCTGTATTAGCTCTGGTTTAAAAACTACTTTGTGGGGATCCTAGCATTGGTCTCATTATACTTTCCCATTGCAGCAGTAAAATTTGCACCTAATGTATCCTAGGATCAGATCTAGCATAGGTTTAGAAGTCAAGCAATTTGAAAATATCTGCGTAGTATTCTAGGTCTATGTAGGTACTTCTACGGAAATGATGCACAGAACATCCAAAAGGTTCTTCACTCTGTTCTCAGTGCATGAATGCTTCATTTTTATGTTTCACTTCTGAAGGTTGAGTATTTTTCATAGCAAATGCCTGTAAGACAAGCGTGTTATTTCAGTACTCCAGGTATGCAGCTGAATGGCTTTCCAAAGATAACAAAGAGACATCATAACACAGGTGACATTTCCCTTGGCCTATAATAATTTATGCTTAATTACTATATACACTATGCAATTAACTGTGTATGGTACAGATTATTTGTGTAACAGGAAGCTTAAATTAATTTAATTATCTTCTTAATTAGCAGATCAAGCCGACACAGCTATGTTGTATAGAAAATGCATTGTATTATAACAGCAGAAATATTGTTATATATTCTGTTATATGCCACTTCATCTAGAAGGGAGGACAACACAAACCACCAAGAAGACTAAAAAAATAAAATTAAAATATATTTGACAACCCTGAAACTAGAACCCAAAGGTTGCTAACCCAAGACTGCCAGACAATATTATTTTCACTGACAAATAGAAAAAGTCAAGTTGTTTAGGACAATGCTTGGTGTGCCTCCAGCAACTTGCAACACATAACATGTAAAATGATTCCACAACAGCCCCAATTTACCAGCCCTACTGGCACAACTAGGAAAAACCCTGCCATAGTTGAATCTATGCCTACTTTTCAGAATACCAGTTCCATACTGAAGGAAGTAAAACCTATGCAAGACAATATCCTTATGTACATACACTTGGGGGAGACTTGCAGAGAGCAGACTTTTGGGACAGAGGCCCAGAGTCTAGACAAGTTGCCAAAAGGGAGAAGCTATGAAACTCAGTACAAGAAATCATGGCCAGACTCCAGCATCAAGAGACTCTGTTGTCCCACTGAATAGGCTATGGAGGTTTAAGCTTCACTCACTTTTTTGCAGCTTTGGCAAGAACAAGTCATGTCAAGAAGAAAGCCAACAATGTTCCTGGAGTTTAAAACCACTCTTCAAATTCAACAATGCAGGAAACGGCGTCCATTCAGTCATAGAAGTAAATAAGAAGTGCATATGTTCCCTTACTGTCCACTGCCCCCAACCTACACACCAAATCTGGGTGATAAATTCTGAAAGAACAACCATCGCAGAAGCGCCATAGCCAGGTAGAAGAAAAGCATATTCTGGATATATAAGTTGCAGTTCTGAATCCAGTATACACGCCATTGCTAACAGTCATGTTAAGGGTTCCTTCCCACCCAAACATAGCTTAATGAATAAGAAGTATGGCACCAGCTAATACCCTAGCTGCTATCTAGGCCAGCCAATCCTAGTGCTCTTCCTATAGTTATAGGCTAACATTAAAAATTGATCCATTTATTAAAATTAGCAATGCAACTCTATGAACCTATTGTTGCACCCATTAAAATAATGACAACAAAGAGCTTTGCCATACCTTAATAACCAACACATTTATAATATCCTAAACTTTTGTAGTTCTTAAGCCACTTCATCAGTATTTATTTTTTATTTTATTTTTTATTTTAATTCTATTTATATCCCGCCCTTCTCCAAAGACTCAGGGTGGCTTACAAGCTTAGCAGTAGCCTTCATTCTATGTATATGCCTGCTTATTAGGGCTTTCACACACATCCCAAGCGGCATTATTACAAAGTCAGCTTAATTGCCCCCAACAATCTGGGTCCTCATTTTACCTACCTCGGAAGGATGGAAGGCTGAGTCAACCTTGAGCCTGGTGGGATGCGAACCTGCACTAATTGCAGGCAGCTGGTGTTACTTAAGGAGGCATTAGCCCATGGCTCCACCAAGGCTCTTGCATTGTTCTCAGGAAGAGAAATACAGAGGTTTTTTTTTCCTGGAATGAGATTCTCATTGGGACCCACAGTGAATCACATTGTTCCAGAAGCAGATTAGGCTAATTGGCAGATCTTAATTGGCCAAATACTGTTTCAACTGAATCTTTGGTCTGCTCCTCTATCTTGATGGCATTGTGAATTGCAAAATCCTGCCATGAAAGAATGTTTTCCAAGATTGATGTCTGGTATTAGTTGCAGATCATAAAATTATGAATGGTTGCTTCCAGGACATAATGTAGTAAATGTATGTGATTCATGATTACATGGAAGAAGGGAAGCACAAACCAGTATTAAGAAAAAAGGTAAAGGAATCCCTACAGATTTTACCCTGTTACTCGTTGCCAACTATAGGGGACAGTGCTCATCTCCATTTCAAGGCCATTGGGCCAGCGCTGTGCAAAGACATTTCCACAATTATGTGGCCAGCATGGCATCACAGAGCGCTGTTACCTTTTCACCAAAGTTGTACCTATGCTTTTTTTATTGAAAAGTTTTATCATACATTTTATCTTTAACAAACCCCCCTACCCCTCCCCTATCCCTCCCTCCTTACCCCTCCCCCCTCCCCCCCCCCCGACTTCCCAGAGCTAAGTACAAGGTATAAAAAAAAAAGAATCATAAACAACCATATGCTAACAACCGTAAACTCTAAAATCTATCACTCTCTAGCTCATATAGGATAACTACAAACACTATTAATATAAAATATATAAAAATATATATAAAAAAGAAAGGAAAAAAAGGAAGACTTATTCAAATGCTACATAAAACTTCTTAGTCCCGTATTTGTTCTAACAATTCTAAGTTGACATAATCACATGTGTGCTGTGAGTTTGGGAACATGCACACTTATGCCTGCTAAGAAACTGCCTCCACCTGTACCTGGTCTGTTGAAAGCTTTGTTAATGTCATCATGCAAATAATGCAATTATGTAATTTGCATCAATCACCTCATGTCTCATGCAGGTACATTAATCTGGGTCATTTGTGCGATAATGTCACGAGGTGCCTGTCATTTGCAGATCACGTTTTCACTCTTCTGCATGCTCAGGTCAGATAAATAATTTCTCCTTGTAAATTAAGCACGTTTCAAAGTTACTGACTGAGTTCCCTTTGGACATGTATGTGAGTTCTGTATATGCTGTTTTCTTTCATGTATGAGGAACAGCAATTGTTAGTCTGGGACTAACAGAAGTCAATGTTCTGTTGTCTGAGGAGATAGATTTGCTCTCCATGGTCTGAAATAAGTTGGGTGCCCATTCCATGGGTCCTCTTGCTTTTGTCTACCCAATTCATCTCCCCCATTGTATTAAACATGCCAAGAAAAAGAAGTTTGAAGAAGCCCTATTTCTGAAGAGTTAAAGTAATGGAGCACAAGCCTTTCCATCTAATGACCCATTGGAAGTGACCCAGGGGTGGACACATCGTCCGGAAGCTGCACCCACCCCATTGCCAGCAATGGCAAAACTGTCCTGATACGTTGCGTGACATCACATGATGTTGCAAGTTTGACATGTCTGAAGTAGACTAACAAACAGTTTATTAACTAATTATGGTGTAAGCTTCCATGGGTTATGAAATTTTACAATACACGCATGAAACTTTATCTCCACACATATTGTTTCTGGAAACACATTTCCGGCATAAAGATTGGAGAGTCCATGAATTGCAATTAATCAGGAGATGAGAGGAAGTGTTAGAAGGAGACAGCAGGCTGTTCCTAAGACTTAGGAAGAGGATAAAAGTAGAAGTAAACTGAGGTGGAAGGATTGATATCTGTATGTAACGTTGAAACCATGTGTCTTTGTGAGAGTCTATGACAGATAACTGGAGGGGAGAGATTAGGCTAAATTTTTGTCTACTATTGCAAACTATTAAAGTAAAGCACTTATTTACTAAAACTGTTTCTAAAGGACCACTATACACTTAGTATTAAGTCAGGGTATTTTGGCTCAATTTGGCTTTGATTTTATAAAATCAACCAAAGAGGCAACCAAACAGAAAAGATACAGACCCCAGCGGATAGTTAAGGTCACAGAAAGAACTTGCAAGCAGCCTGCCTTCCACTGAAAACCTGTATATTACATGGGTCAGAAGGAGGGCTGAGAAAATATCTGGAGACCCCTCACATCCTGTTTCAATTCCTCCCCTCAGGATGACATTAAAGGGCATTGCAGACCAAAGCAACTAGACACAGGGACAATTTTTTCCTCCACAGGCCATCACTCTGCCAAACGCCTAATTCTCACAATGCCATCTAATGTCTATGTGCATTTACCCATGTAGTATGGCTGTAGCATTATTATTTATCCTTCTTATCTTTCTTACTCCTCCCTCTTATTGGGATGATGATGATGATGATGATGATGATGATGATGATTCTGCATGTGTACTGAGAGCTTCTGCACTGCAGACAAATTCCTTGTGTGCCTAACCAAACATGGCAAATAAAGTAATCAATTCAATTCAAGTACGGTATTCAATAATGTCAGGATACCTTTTGTTGTAAAAGGAGATATTTCAAGATTTTATTGCAAAGTTTATTTGCAGTGATTTACAAAGTAAAATGTTTCCAAGTTGATAGCATAGAGGTTTTTTAAAACAACAACAACAACAACAAAGTAGCACTTGGTGTTCCTTCCATATCAGCAATGCAATTTTTACTTCAGAGATGGCTTCTAAAGACAGGTCTTCTTTCATCCAGAAATATTATTACCCCGGACAATAAGCTGACAGATGTTACGCTTTTTCATATTGACGAACAGCAACAATATCACCAAAGGTGAGAGTCTGCAAATTCAGTGAGTACAAACAAAGACAATTTACAACAAATATAGACTGCTGAGCATAACGTGCAGAAATATATGAATCATGTGGTCTTTGACAAGACACCAGGGCAAAAGCTAGATGTTCTTGAAACATCTGAATCTGTCATATTTCTGCAATATCATAATAGAAGACAATTTGTCCAAACATAACAAGCAAATGACCCAGTGCTATTTCAGTTCTTCATGCTTTTGCTGCATGAATTAATTTGAAATTTTCATATCGATGTAGAGAAATAGTGAAATAAAAAAATAACAGTGAACACAAATGAAAGATTTTAAAACAAGTTGGTCACATCTGCAGGGAGACCCTCCTTATGCAATTTGTGTTCATGCTTATTCCCTTATGTTCAATTTTCAGCCTTCCATAACAAAGTTATATTTGCATAATATATTCTAGTCAACCAGTCAGAACTGTGCCTGCTTCTTTTATGTGTTAATGTGCTATTCATAAGTCACATGTCTTTCTTGTTTATTGTATTTATGCTTGTTACAGATTTCCCTTACAAATATCGTAGTCAGCTAGTCCATTAATAAATACATTACAAGATTATCAGGTATGTTACATTTTTTGAAATAATTGAATTCGCTCTAGATTGTAATAATGAAGAAAAAAGTACTTTCTAATGCAGGAATTTCTCTAAATCAATCATGTTTCCATTTTAAAAAATGCCGTTTCCAAACAAAACTGAAAAAAAAACATGAAAGATGACGATTTTTAAGTCCATGAAAGCATTTCAAGACATCTTGTTGAAAAAAAAAAGGTATTTCCTTTTTAATGTCATATTTCTGCAATATGAGACTCTGGGAGAGAATGCAGTTGCTTTAGTCACTGTCAACATTGAAGTGATATGATTGTATTAAAAATATCACTATATATTGGAAAGAATTTTCATATGACAAATATCACATGTTTTGTAATTAACAATAGAGCTACAGAAAGTAATGGGACTGGGTGTGTTTTCAGAAGCTATAATTGATCAGTACTTAGGTATGGAAAGGAGGACCCTGTGATAATATCTATGGCATAGTAAACCTTCAGGAGCATTTTTAACTTTAAAAAGTTTTACTTACCATGACCATTTTACCATCTTTAATTTCTCTAACAAAATTTGTTTCCTTGCCATCCCATTTTTGTACGTGAACCAATTTATCACCATCCATGCTCACAACTGACTGTGGAAATAGATGGAGAGTGTCACAAAAATTGCCCAAACAATTAATTCATCTTTAACAGTTAAACTTGAAAATCTTCTTCTGTTTTTGAACGATGATGCACCACTAGGGGCATATGCTGTAGTGGTCTGAAAATTCTCAGTGATTTCTGTTGCTGCTTGATCAAAGCCTTGTAACTCACATTAAAAGAGGCGGGATTAAACCACACAATCACAGTGCCATCTGAACTTTTTAGATCAGCCAGCAAGTGCCCTTTGGAGCACTGGTTTCAAAGAAATGAATTTGTTACTAAGATATTTTTTAGTAGATCACTTATAAAAATGAACATGAAAAGTAAACAAATTCTTCTCCTGTGGGCAGTTGTATGCCTGTTTGTATTAAAGGTGTATTTAGCATGCATTTCAGTGAATAGACTTCAGCTTTAAAACATTTTCAGTTTGAGACATAGGATTAAGTAGTTATGCCTTGAAACCAAAACAGAACTTCTAGTGAGTTTAAGAAGCCAGTCTGGAACACAACCTAGCAAATTTTGAACCTTTCAGGAAGCCAAATAAAATAAAATAAAATAAAATAAAATAAAAAAATAATAAAATAAAATAAATAAAATAAAATAAAATAAAATAAAATAATAAAATAAAATAATAAAATAAAATAAAATAAAATAATAAAATAAAATAAAATAATAAAATAAAATAAAATAATAAAATAAAATAAAATAATAAAATAAAATAAAATAATGCATAATGGCAACAAGTATGAGATTCAGAGACAAAGTGTGTTTTCTGTCATGCCCTTGGAAGTCTCCTGATAAGCAGAGCAGGTGGTTGGCCACTGTTAAAGCCTCAGCAAAAAATAATACAAACATATAATCATTAAAGTATCTTCAATTATATTTTATTGATCTTTCCTAGTTTGAAAATGTATGCTTAGCACCATAACTTAAATTGAAAAGCAAGCTGATGAATCTTTTTATCTTTCTCTTACCCAGTGTAGGTTACAATGAAATTAAGTGGTAATGTTTCTTTAAGAACTTCTTAGTGTTTGTTTTAAAGATATCTTTCTGCATTCAAAATCTCTTTGCTGCCAACTCTGAAAAATAAATTAAGCCTGTTTTTTTTCTTACTTACTTTGCAATTCCTGTCATCTGCAGTAACTTCATCAAATTCTTCTCCCAGATTGAAATTTATTTCTGTGTTCTTGAAAGTACTCTGTGTTCGAATGACCATTTTGCCACCTTCCTGGCTGATGATCACAGTTGGTTTGGTAACATTCCCCACTTGACGAGTAGCAAAGCCAACTCCTTTAATATATAAAATAGATTAAAAAACAGAAACATCCATTTTACGTTATTCTTAAATAAGAAAGAAGCAGTCTGTCTGATGTGGAAGGCACCAAACCAAAACAGCACTTGTTGCTTTAAATCAAGAACAATTCTTTGTAACAAAGGTAGTAATGATCTAGTTACAATTCTAAGCAGAGCTGAATAGAAGACTCCAAGTTACTCAGCCAAATGAATTTCTGAATGTTCAAATAAAATGACAATACATGAATTTTATTTTTGACATAGCTCTTCTATTTCAATGAACCTGCACTTTGTTGAAAAAAACCCTTTTCTTTTCAATATTATTTGACTTCACCAAATTAGTATGAGACTATAGAATGATGCAAATTATTACTTTAAGTTCTTGGCAGAAGATTTCTGTTTATTCAGATTGTTTTGATTTACACAACCTATATTTGTACATGGATTTGTTGTGCTGAATACCATTTATTTCCCATATATTCTAGAGATGTACAAAACATATCATACATAGACTTGGGCAAAATACTTTTTCAGTTCTCCCTCTTCCCACCCACCCCACCCCAATCTATTTTCTACAAACAGACAAGTAACAAACCCCATGCAATCCATTTTTCTTACATTGAAAGAGAAATTAGCTTTCCAACTTGGTTACACTCACATATTTAAAATCTAACAAATCTATTGATTCATTGAATTTAATGGAATATTACAATAAATCTTTGAAATAAATATGCTTATACTGTAATCATGTATTTGACTAACATACATTTTTACAATATATCTCCTCCCATTTTAGTTTTGCTACCAGAATCAATTTCAGTCCAAACCTTAGTCTGGCTTAACTAAAATGAAGATTAGCTCATACTAATCTAAATAATAGTACACAGTTCACTGAACCATACACACACACACACACACACACACACACACACACACACACGTGGTTCACATGCTTAAAAATCATTATGGTTTCAGTTCCAAGTACCGTTTAGCATGATTTTACTCCAGTGAGTTCATTCTTTGCAAAATCCAAACTCTGTAATCTATACACCACCCTGAAAGAAATATAAGTAAAAAAAATCCATTGATGATTTTATATGCTGCTGCTTCTACATACCTAATGCTTTCATGTACTCATCAAAGTTTTGGCTGTCAATCAGCTTCCAAGTAGCACAAAATGCCTCAGCCATCTTAACTGTGGGGTGAGTGAGAGAAAGGGACAAAAGCTGCTATGACAGCAACTGCTACTCTCCCTAAAACTAGGTTTAAATCCTACGGTTACTCCTGCTCAGTTTCCACACTGAGGGGAACATCCAATGAAACTGAAAACAATTTAAACTGTTGCCTCCTCCTGGATTTTCCCATTACTCCTTTCAGGTGGGAGGGGGTGGGGAGTGGGAGCTGGTGGGAAGGTTGATATTCAGCTGATGATTGGATCAGGCCACTGGGTCAACAGAGCTGGTTGGACTAGCCATCCTATTCAGCCTGGGAAACGTGAGGGAGAGAGAAGAAAAGGTTTTTCTGCAAACAAGAGGAATGCCAAATGATGTGAGGATCTTTTAAGTCCTGTTTGAAAACTTGGCAAGGGATATTGCAGCCTGGGAATGGGAGTTGCACAATAAGATAATCAGATGCATTTCCGCTGACACTCTATGCGGGTGACAATTTTAAAAGAATGCTGGATGTTGTTGGAAAGAAAAGCCAAAGTTATTGGATTTTAGACTGGACCCTTTAATGCTAGAATAAAAGAATAAATGAATTTGTATTACAAAACTATAACTAGTGCAGTCATAGTTTCTTGCTTATCTCCTTGTTATATTTAGTTTTTTTTTTGGTTATCCTGTTACAGTCAATCAATATTTTTCTTTTCTTTTTTTGAATATTCAATATTTTTGTTGAAATATTTTTTTGAAAGAGTGGAAGTAAAATATAACTTAATTTGAGGTTTTTTTTATTTCCTATGACTGGAGTTTATTTTTTAAAAAAGTATTCAGAAATCTTCCTCCCTGTCCATCTTCTTCCTTGAGGGAAATCAATAAAGTGTAATCACTAAAACTTGTTTATAGGATCATTTACAAAGACATAGTTTTGTCAAGGACAAGGAAGATTGTCCTTCAATGAAGTATGTCAGCTGAACAATGTTACGACAAAGGACTTGACAACATGCAAACCGTATGTTTCTTCTTTGAAGCATACTGAAAATGTGTGATGGCTTAACAAAGAGCTTTTCCCCAAACTCATTTGTAGATACTGAAATGAAATAGTGTCTTGTACTATTACAGCTAGTAAACTCTTCAGCCAAAGGAACCCAAGACAAGTAGTGATATGTTTTTACTTAACAAACTGTCATGTAATGAATTAAATACAGCAGTGAAACAACTTTTTTTTTGAAACCCCTGCTTAACATAGAAAGAAAGGAAACAGAGGCATAAAAGAAAAGGAAGACTCAACACAGGGATTCTAACCTGTTATCCTAAAACAGGAGTCTCCAACCTTGGCAGCTTTAAGACTTGTGGACTTCAACTCCCAGAATTGCTGGCTAAGGGAATTTTAGAAATTGAAGTCCAAGGTTGGACACCCCTGTCTTAAAATGTCTGTAAAATAATGCATTAGCAATAGCAATAGCAATGGCACTTACAGTATACTTATATACCACTTCACAGTGCTTTACAGCCCTCTCTGAGTGGTTAACAGAGTCAGCACATTGCTCCCAAAAATCTGGGTCTTCATTTTACCAATCTTGGAAGGATGGAAGGCTGAGTCAACCTTGAGCCCCAGTCAGGATCAAACTATTGTTGCTGTTAGTTGCGAAGTCATGTCCGACCCATTGTGACCCCATGGACAATGTTTCTCCAGGCCTTCCTATCCTCTGTCATCTTATGCAGTCCATTTAAGCTCACGCCTACTGCTTCAATGACTACATCCAGCCACCTCATTCTCTGTCGTCCCCTTCTTCTCTTGCCCTCAATCTTTCCCAGCATTAGGCTCTTCTCCAGTGAGTCCTTCCTCCTCATTAGGTGGCCAAAGTATTTGAGTTTCAACTTCAGGATCTGGCCTTCTAAAGAGCAGTCAGGGTTGATCTCCTCTAGGACTGACCGGTTTGATCGCCTTGCAGTCCAAGGGACTCGCAGGAGTCTTCTCCAGCACCATAGTTCAAAGGCTTCAATTCTTTGGCGCTCAGCCTTTCTTATGGTCCAACTTTCACAGCCATACATTGCAACTGGGAATACCATAGCCTCGACTATACACACTTTTGTTGGCAGGGTGATGTCTCTGCTTTTTAGTGTGCTGTCTAGATTTGCCTTGGCTTTCCTCCCCAGGAGCAAGCGTCTTTTAATTTCTTGGCTGCAGTCCCCATCTGCAGTGATCTTGGAGCCCAAAGTATACTGCAGTCTAACCACTGTGCCACCACAGCTCCTAAATATGGATTAAATATTAAATAAATACTATCCACTAAATAGGGATGGTAAGAAAAGCAAAGTAGATGTCATAAGGCAAAAGACAATTATAGTATAATAGGCATTATACAACATGATGGGATGAATGCCGCCAGCAGACTGTGTTTGATGGATACACCTTGTTTTAAAGGGATAGGCAACCCCAGTGAGGAAATGGTGTAACAATGCATCAGACAGGAAGGTGGTGGAGAGAGTGGTGAGGATAGCAGAAAAAATTATTGGCAGTTCCCTCCCTTTCATCCAGGACATAGCACATAAGCATTGCTTGAGCAGGGTCTGCAGGATTGTCTGGGACCCTACACATCCTCTTCACAACCTGTTTTCCGTGTTACCTTCTGGGAGGAGGCTTCACAGTATCCAAAGCAGAACATTCAGATTCAGTCACAGTTTTGTTCCATACAGTATTAACCTTGTGAACTCTAAAGCTTCCTCCTTCCGTTATGTATTCAAGAGGGACAGTGATTAATATTTATATGTTACTTATATATAAGGGTGTAGGTATACATATGTATTTATATAGTACATAATGTATATAGCATGTTTTATGTGTGTTATATATGTTATGTATGTGTACACTTTTGAAAGTAGGCAACAGAACTTCATTTTTAATGTGTGCCAGTGTGTCCACAGTAAAAAATGACAATAAAGGTTATCTTATCATAAAGTTGAGGTGAGCCCTTCACGATCTGATATCTTGGAAGTGGCCCTTACTAACGAGAAAGAGTTTATTGAATGACAGTATCATTGCAAGAAAGATACCTGAGAATTATGATATTTTAAAAACTTTTCAATATATGCAAAAATGAATCACAGAAAAACGGATATAGATGCTTTACTGCCATTTAATCTAAATTTTATCATGGGAAACAAATTATACTGGAAAATCTGCAGTAACATTAATTACTTTTAGGTGAGATTAAAAGTGCTGGTTATCACTTATGCAACTCTATATTTCATGGGGTTATTTGCAGGACCATTTGTCTCTTCTTGTTTCTGCTCAGTTCATCAGCTCTAACAGGGAAGATGTGCTCCAGATCCCTTCCATTGAACAGTACCATTGTGTTGTACCAAGGAGTTGTGCCTTCCCAGTGGCAGGATCTGCCTATAGGCTATGGAGCAGCATCCCTCCAGACATCCAGATGGCCCTGACCGTGTTTATCCTCTTTATAAGGCACTGAAGACCCCCCCAGGAATTTGGGCCAGGAGGTTAGATGAACTCTGCTGATAATACTGCTCTGCTCTGTGAGTGGGGAGGGGAAGAAAAAAAGAACAGGTCGGGCACAAGAGAGATTGCCTAAGCCAGGGGTGTCAAACTGGTGGTCCATGGGCCGGATGTGTCATGTGCAGCCCACCCCCACACTGGCTCTGCAAAGGCAAAAAGCATCACGATACGTCGTGATATGTCATGTGATGCGATCGAGTTTGACACCCATGGCCTAAGCAGAGGTGGGGAATGATGGCCCCTTTATGACTCGTGGACTTCAACTCCCAGAATTCTTGGGCCAGTATGGCTGGTTTAGGAATTCTGGGAGCTGAACTCCACAAGTCATAAAAGGGCCATTGTTCCCCAACCCTGGCCTAAAGTGATCACTTAGGCCAGAGGTGTCAAACTTACAAGTCACATGATGTGTCGTGACATATTGTGACTTTTTGCCATTGCCAGCAATGGGGTGGGCTTGGTTTTGCTATGATGCATCAGGCCCGTGGGCCGGCAGTTTGACACCCCTGACTTAGGCAATCTCTCTATCCTGTGTGTGGAGAGTGAAGGTTAGGTACAGAACAGTGCCTACTAATAGCAAATACTTTGCTGAAAGAGAAAGAAAGTTGGCAAAGGTTGTAAATGCAGACACTGGTTATTATTTCAAATTCTTTTTTCAGTGCTGTTATAACTTTGAACCATTGCTGCATGAGGCAAATAAATAAATAAAGTCTACCTGTGTTTCATTCTGCTCTACTCACAGTCACTCATGCCTTGATTACCTCCACAATGGATTCCAGTAAAATGCTTTAAATGGGGCTGCTCTTGAACAGTATCCAGATGTTTCAGCAGGTGCAAAATATGGTGGCATGCAGTTATGTGTGTCCCTAGATGGACATATGTTACATCTTTGCTCCATGAGCTTCACTGGTTGCCATTTTGTTTCTGGTTGTAATTGAAAGTTTTTTTCTTAATCTTTAAAGTCCCACATGGCATGGGGCTGGGTTACCTGAGGGACCACCCCATCAGAGCTGGCAGGAAAAGTGTGGTACATGTGTGTCCTGTCTGTGAAAGAGTTCCATCTGTCAGGACCTAGGAGGTGAACCTTTCCATCATAGCTACCACCCTGTGGGACACCATCCCTCCTGAGGTGAGATTAGCCCCAATCTTTACAGCTTTCCTTAAAGCTCTCAAAACATTTTGTTTTGTTTTTAGCAAGCCTGTGGATACCCTGAGTTTGCATGCTGGTTAAACCATATGTAAACCTCTTCCCTTTCATAGTCTTGTTTTAACCATGCTTATTCTTTTTATGGTGTTGCAAAATACTTTAATATCCGATTTCACTTTACACACAAAGTCACTGGGTGAGATGGCTGGCCATATAAATTTGATTTAAAAAATTCATTCATTCATTCATTCATTTAGTCAGTCAGTCAGTCAGTCAGTCATTCTGGTTGTGGCTTTACAGAATTGTGCAGTAAATCTATATGGAGAGCAGCACAGAACAGCCGCATTCTAGATCAGGCCAATGTCATTTATATTGACATGATTTCATCTTGGTTCTGAGGGGAAAGCATGCAAGTGACTGCATGGATGAGCAGCCTGGGAAAGTCAAAATGCCTAATAATTCCAGTGTCACTTGGATATTTGTGAAAATACCTTTAGGAAACCTATTTATACTCTTCCTGAGAAACTGTGATATGTCTATCCTTGGGCTCATCCACACAGCCCTCTTTTTTTTTTCTATAATCAGTGAGCCAGGGAAAAATTATGTTAACATAAATCATGCTTCTGTCTTATAACCGAAGAAAGTTTTCAGAGCAAGTGAATTGTTCAGTGACTGAATCAGATATCTCCACAGCAGAACTGCTAGGCCGGTTAGAGTTTCTGTCTCTCTTGGTCGTCATCTAGTTATTGTCGTGTTTTGGGCTGACCAGGAGCAAATCCTAGATAAATGTTAAAGTTCCAAGAGGGGATTTTGTACAGAGTACGGAAGATGACATTCATGGAGATATACAAATGCCATTGCCAAGGCATTGAGTGGTAAAAATTATTTCAAGTCCACAAGGAACTGATAAAATTCAGAAGGAACTCAAACCAATACTTCACTGAACTTTAAAGAGGAGGAGGTACAACATTATCAGACTTGCAAAGTTCTGTTACTATAGCCAATCTCAATAAAAAAAATTAAGGTGCTGGTACTTACCTTTAAAGCCCTACATGGCTTAGGCCCGGGATATCTGCAGGACCGTCTGCTGCTGGGGACGACTTCCCATCGCCCAGTGCGCTCACACAGAGAGGGCCTCCTCAGGGTGCCGTCAGCTAGACAATGTCGTCTGGCGACCCCCAGGGGGAGGGCCTTCTCTGTGGGAGCGCCAGCCCTATGGAACCAGCTCCCCCTTGAGCTTCGGATGGCCCCGGACCTCCGGTCCTTTCGCCGCGACCTCAAGATGTTCCTTTTCCATCAGGCTGACCTGGATTGATGATGGGTTTTTAAAAGTTTTAATTTTTAACTGTGTAATTAATATTTGGGGCTGTTATTTAATTTTTTTCTTAACTTTTGTACTGTTGGTTTTTTATTGTTGTTAGCCGCCCTGAGTCCTCTGGGAGATAGGGCGGCATGTAAGTCCCATAATAAATAAATAAATATAAATAAATAAATACTTTTAGCCTCCCTGTGAGGTTAATTTCTTGGTCTGGTCTATTGAATGGGGCTGACAGTTTTGTTTTCTAAGGCAGTGCCCCTTTGTGGCTCATTATTTTTTAAAATGCATCAAGTTACATAGCTGTGAAAACCAAAGTTCTGGTTTCTTTTGCAGCCCAATAGGTACTGATGGGATAATATTTGATGGGGGAGGGGTTGGAGAATATGATCCCAAAGCTGACCTGCTAGGCCAGTGCCAGTTAGGGGAGTCTCAGCAGTGGGTTGGCAATGAGGAAGAAGCTGTGCATTATGTACCCGTTCTCTACAAACAATTTTCCCCACAAAGCAGAATATGTGGATGAGCTCATTATCAAAAGGAGTATCCTCGACTTACAGCAGTTCATTTAGTGACCAAAGTTACAACAGCATGAAAAAAATGACTGTTTTTCACACTTAACAACCATTGCAGCATCCCCATGGTCACATGATCAAAATTCAGGCACTTGGTAACTGACTCATATTTATGACCATTGCAGTGTCTTGGGGTCATGTGATCCCCTTTTGCAACCTTCTGACAAGCAAAGTCAATGGGGAAGCCAGATTCACTTAACAACTGTGTTACTAACTTAACAACTGCAGTGAATCACAATGTTTCACTTAGCAACAGAAATTTCGGGCTCACTTGTGATCGTAAGTTGAGGACTACCTGTATGTATGTCTATTTAGCCTGTTTCCTCTTGTAAAGAAATGCGTCCAAGTACAGGAATATTTCAGAAAATATTAACACGGGCTTTATCCAGGAAAGATGAAACGAATAAAACTGACGAGAAAAAGAATTTTATTTTTTCAATCAGAGATACAAGGAGGAATCCTCTGCAGAGAACAGCTGAATCTGTCCTTGAAAGCACAATAAAGGCATGCTAGTGGTGGTTGAGTAGAAAGGAATACTATATGTAAATGTTGCATGTATATATTTTACCAAGTACTCTGTTTTTAATAAAAAGGCTTCTCTACTCAGTGTTTTGACCTTCCTCAAATGCCTGTCTCCCTCCTGCCCCTTCTCTGTGTTAATATGTACTCTGGCATTACAATGTTATCTTAGGGAGCACACTTTAACCTATATGCATACTTATACATACTCATACTTCTTAAATTTAATAAGGTGGTTACAAGGTTGTAACTATGGAATAAGTAAACATATAAAGGGTCCTTGGTGCTCTCTGAGCTTGGTTGCTTTCTTGCAAATGTTTCGTTACCCAAACTAGTAACACTAATGATGTTACTTAGTTTGGGCAATGAAATGTCTGCAAGAAAACAAGCAAGTTCAGAGAGCACCAAGGACCCCTTGTTTCAAACCCATATTCCCCTTTATAAGTAAACATATATAAAAATAATTAAGTGATGTTGAACTCTGTGGTCATCTCATATCACCTTATGTTTTATGTAATTATTTATTTTTATTTTTTAATTCCATTTACTATAATTATTACATAATACAATATAACTTTAAGTCTATAAATATTTCTATTCAGAAGCAATTTCAGCTTCAATTTTTTGCTTCTTCAGCTGCTCACCGATCCCTGCCAACCAAGTTATTTCCTTCTCTTCTTGAGAGTTGACCAAGGCTACATTATTGGCTTCTAGAGCATAGCAGAATTATATCGGGGGGTTTTCAGAAAGCTAGAGGACCTTTTTGGTAGAAAAGAGAAATCATGGCAGCCCAAAGAAAAAGTGCAAGGATAAAAAAAAATTGAAAGACTAGAATACAATGGGAAATCTTTTCAATCTAGTATACAACTTTATCAAACTAATTTGATGAAACTAAGATACTTGTTTGGCTGAATAGCTACAAATATAAGCTATCCTTCTACATGCAGAAGTTTTTTTAAAAAAATCTGGCTTTAAGTTTATAGATAAATATGCTTCTATTCATCAATTCATACATTTATATAGTGGGGTAATGCATTTCTTAGAAACAAAAAGTATACATCGAAGAGAACATCTTTTTTTTTAAGTAGATAAAATCAGCTTGTAAGAGAATCTATCATTTTTGGCCTAAGTTGGCCCAGTAAACCTAAGTTTACTGTTGACTTAGTAAACCAAAAATGCCAAAGTAGTAAATACAGGTAGTCTTCAGTTTATGACTGCAATTGAGCCCAAAATTTCTGCTGCTAAATGAGACAGTTATGTGAATTTTGTCTCATTTTACAACCTTTCTTGTCACAGTTGTTAAGTGAATCACTGCAATTGTTAAGTTAGTAACACGGTTATTAAGTGAATCTGGCTTCCCCTTTGATTTTGCTTGCCAGGTCACAAAAGGTGATCACATGACTCCAGGACACTGCAACTGTCATAAACATGAACCAGTGCCACATATCTGCATTTTGATACGACCATGGGGATGCTGCAATAGTCATAAGTGTGAAAGCTGGTCCTAAGTCATTCTTTTCAGTCCTGATGTAACTTGGAACAGTCACTGAATGAACGATTGTAACTCAAGGATTACCTGTAATGCTTAGGGACAGTAGATTGATCAAGTTCTCTTTTTGGAGATTTGGGCCAGGACTCTCATCTTGGAAGGCGGAATCCAATATTTGACACACTCACTTGCAATTGGCATTTTTCCTATGGAATGGTGGCTGGCCTCTTATTAGTAGAAGCCCATTAAGATCTGCTGCAACAAATCCAAAATATTTGGGCACGTGCCACAAAATCATTTTTTAATCTGTCCTTGGCACTAAACTGGTACACAATTGCATTACTAGATTTAATAAATCTTAATTTGCCTTCTTTCATGGATCTTCTTCCTAAAATCCAGACACAACTACCTAGCATGCTCATGTTGAAAATGTTGGTGCCATATGCTTAACCTTGGCTTTGTTTTAGGTCAACAATTCCACAGATACTGATGCTCATTAAAGTCTAAGCCAAGTTCCTATGAATGCCTGCACATTTTTTTGTTTATTAATTTGTTTGGAGGTAAGGGAAAATAATATAGTGTTAATTCCTATTTAACAGTTCTTTTACTTTTTTTTCTCTTTCAACAGTCTCAGAACATGCTCTTTCTTACCCTTCTTTAGAATATTTGTATTTCGTATTTGTTAAAAGTTGAAAATTTCACAGCAAGATCAGCTATTCTTGGAAGTTATTTATTTAAATATAAAAAGCATTGATATTAGCTGGCTAGTAATTGTGATCCTGACACATTTGAGAGTTACTGGCATGGGAAAAACTGCTGGAGAGAACTCTGGAATCTACATGAATTTTGCTACTATACATTTATTACAATACAATAAAACCTTCTGGTGGGAAGTACTGTTCAGAAGGAATGCAGCAGTACTTTGACAGGTTTGTGTATATTCAACGTTTAGTTCCATGAAAACTAGCTAGTGTGAGTCACAATCAATACTGATGAAATGTATCTGTGCTATAATAGCATAGTTGCCATTTAATTCAAATGGGCGCAGAGTGCCACCTATTGATTACAGAGAAAATGTTCAACCATATCATTGTTTTGTTGCGCCTTATGCTTAGGATCAGCCTGAAATCTGAAAGTTAACAGGACTCAAAATGTTGCATGATTAATTTGGTATCCAATAATATTAACATTTTTAGAAAATAAATAGAAAAAAATAGCTGGTATTTGAGGGGATAAAATGTAGAAGATTCATTCCTTTGGAAGAAATGTGGCGTTTTGTGCAGAGATCTTAGAAAGGTATCAAAATAGCACAAGGCACACTGTCTTAGTCAACAAAGACAAATCTTAATACTAATACTAGTATTAGTAATGAATACATTTGGTACATTTGGTACAGAGTCATATGCCCATAAGTTACAATTGTGGTTCTCTGAGGCAAGGTAGCCACTAGTTATTAATGTACTTCAACCCAAAATATATTGTTTGGAGTCAGTCCAAACTAATTCTATTGAAAGAAAATGCACATGAATATAATCAGAATTTACATCAAGCATGAGAAATTGAAATTTGTTTTAAAATAATGACTCTGTGCCCACTTCAACCTCAGTGATTATGCTCTAATCTGGGCTTAATTGATTTTTCCTGGAGTAAAAAACTATACAATTGGGTCATGGTATTCTTGTGCAAATAATACACACATACTATATTTTAAAGAATGCAATCTTTATTATTAAATATGGATCAATCCTTTGGAATAGATAAAATATATCAGGAAGAAAATGCTTTAATAATCATTACTTTAACAGGATCGGTTATAAGCCAATAAGCCGACACCCTAACTGAAGCAAAAACTTTATGTTCTTAGATTTTGTGAGGTATGAACTGATAGAACACATTATTCTAATGTAAGGATAATCTATTTCATTCCTCATGCTGAAATGAAATTTAAAAACCATTGCAGATGTCAGGGATTTCTTTTAAAAACTAATTAACAGAATTTTGAGTTTATAGAAAAGCCAGTCTTGAGAAAGCAAAATATCAAATGCACTCAAAAGAACTTCAAAATCTTAGTTGATCTTGACTTGTCTTGACATTTTGAAGGAGCGAAAAAAAGAGAGGCATTTCTGTATGTCTTGAACTTCTGTACATTTCTCAGTCGAGTTCAGATTTGAAAAAGGTTTTGTGGGGCTAATCTCCAGATGCATTTTCTTTTTCTTTAAAAAAATCAAGCTTCGTGCTGTGTCAAAAATAGTCTGGGTCTTGGCTTCTGGGAAAATTAAACTTTGGTATCCAGGGTGACAGAGAAATGTTACTTTAAAGTCTGCAGAGCAGAGGCTTTCCAGATTAGTGTGTAGAACTAGATGAGTTGTTACAATGGAAACTGAGATGGATTTTTTTTTGGGGGGGGGGCAGTGGTTAGCAGGAGGTTTGTCCTATTTCAAAAATGTCCCATATTCTTCTAGTTACATCTTCAGTATCCACTACCTGTTCCTATGTGGAATTATATGTGACTCCTATATGGAATTTGATTGTTTGATAAATAAGGATGCCTATCTTCTGGTACAAAACAGCAATACTCATTATTTATTTAATTTTATTTTTAATCCCATTTATATCCTGCCCTCCTCCGAAGACTCAGGGTGGCTTACAATTTTAGCACAAACCAATGTGCTTAACAATAGCCTTCATTCTATATATATGCCTGCTTATTAGGGCTTTCACCCCCCCCCAAGCGGTATTATTACAAAGTCAGCTTATTGCCCTCAACAATCTGGGTCCTCATTTTACCTACCTCGGAAGGATGGAAGGCTGAGTCAACCTTGAGCCTGGTGGGATGCGAACCTGCACTAATTGCAGGCAGCTGGTGTTACTTAAGGAGGCATTAGCCCACTGCTCCACCAAGGCTGTTATAGTTTAGAACTAGATGCTCTTTTTACTATATTGTTGAAGTCAGGGTATTTCTCATGAGTTCCTTAACTACAAAGAGCACTAAAAAATTCTCCCACTATTTAGCAACGTCCTACGTTTTTAAAACATTTGTTGTATAGTTTATTCAGAATCATACTCATCTAAATTCACTGACTTTTGTATGCTGACTCTTATATACATAAAGTTTGATATATTCTGGGCCTCAAATTACTGATTTTGATATGTGCTTTTGTGTGCTATTCTATGTATAAAATGTGTGTATATGTGCGTGCGCATGTATGTACACATATATACTAAGCTCACACCAAATCTAATATCTACATTTTATATTTATTATCAGAAAAGACCCCAAGTTATTAATGATGTTTGTTGTTGTATTTAGTTCTTTTCAACAATCAGCTGATTACATTGGACTTCATTTGTTCAATAACTGAAAACAATTCTCTTTTTTTTTCTGCAGATACTGGCTATGATTTGTAAATTGCTTCTTGATGAATTCCATATTCATATTAGCCAGCTACAAATATTATATACTTCAGAATCTTGGACATTCTGCCAGTGAAGTTCGTGGATAATCACCAAAACCAAGCATTTTATAAATATTAGGAATCCATTGTTTTTTCTTCCATCACTTGGTTTTTCATAGTGGCATCAGAAAATGCTTCTCCTCCTTCAGCTCCTTTAATTAAAAAGATGTGAACATGAGAAAAAGTATTAGCTTTACAAAGAAAGAGCCAAAACATCTGGAGTTTGAAAGAACTTTTCACAATATTTGCTCACTGTAATATTAGATGCCCAGAGTTTTAAACCAAATTTAAAGAACATGTGCAGCTCATGAAAAAAAAAAGTATGGCAGATATTATGTAACAGCTGTAAATTGGTGTGCTACCTGTTATTGTGGTAAAATTACAAACAAGGCAGCTTCTTGGCCTATGAAGTTGGAAATATCCTTAGAAAATTACTTAGTAATGTGATAACCTAAGGAAGAACATTTCTTAAAGTTATTCAACAGAGAAAGGTAGCCTTTGATTGTCTCAAAAGTGCTTTTTCAGGGCTTTCTGTTTTTTTCTTTAAAGACGTTTCACTTCTCATCCAAGAAGCATCTTCAGCTCTGACTGGATGGTCATTCCATCTGCAAGGAATATAAATCCTTCCATTCCCCATCATCCAGTCAGAGCTGAAGAAGCTTCTTGGATGAGAAGCAAAATGTCTTCAAAGAAAAACAAGAAAGTCCAGTTGCCTCCTGAAAAAGCACCTTTGGGACAACCATGACCTGGATGACTGAGAATCTCCATAGACGTGTAGCTTTTGATTTTTGAAAGTATTACCTTCTGATATCGAGAGTCCGGCTAATTTGTGTGGCAGTTCAGATGTTCCAGCTCCCGCAGAAGAACCCAGAATGTCTGGTAAGGCATTTCGGCGTCCTGCCCGTCCCGATGCAGCAAAATCTGTGACTACAGGCTCAACATCAGTCATCTCTGATGTCTTTCCTCATAGCAACATCTCCTGAAAAACACCAAGAGTCTCAGCTTCAATATTTTGGTGGCCAAATGCAAACCAATCTTGAGAACAAAGTAGCTACTCTTTTAAAAATCAAAATATACTTTTCCTTGGTAGAAGGACAGGTCTCAACACATCAGTGCTGAAACTTTATCCCAAGAGTCTATTTCCTGTCCCCCCCATCTCCACTTTCTACTTACAGTATTTTTCACAGCATTCATGAATAGAACAAAGAGAAATACCCAGTGACTTCCTGTAACTCTACATATTTGAGTGAACTATTTCTTTCTTTGTCTTTTTTACATGGTTTTGCCAGTCAAGAAAAAGAATACTATTCAGAGGAACTTTTTCAAAACTTAAAAACAAGCCCTTCCTAGAATTTGAAGATACTGCAGAAAGCTTTGTTTCAAAGCAATATCAAGAGACAAAATTATCACTAACAGCAGGTACAACAGGGTCACAGATTTTATAATCTCCCCCCTTTTTTTTAAAAAAAAATAGCTTTTGTATACTTGGGGGAATAACATTTTAAGCCTTAAAGCGAAGAAGAAGAAGAAACATACCATCTGATTAAGCAAAGAAACTAAGCAATCTCATTCCTATCTATTAAAAAGCTCATATTTTTGTGGGGTTCTACTACCCTATTTTCTGTTTAAGATGTGAACTAAGGAAAAAAGAATGGACTAATTATATAAAAGCTTTATATTAATTTGGGGGGAAAAAAGAATTTTACAACATATTCTATATGCTACTGATGACATCCTGTGGCTAAACCTGGAACTGCAAGCAAACCTTTTGCTTATTCTGACAGCTGACTGAATAACAGAGTTGTCCTTGATATTATCTTCAAAGACAAGTGTGGAAACACCTGGCACTGAGCATTGGAGGAGCATTGGAGGTGTAAAATTACTGACTTCTATTAAAATAGCCTCCATGGAAGACATAGCTGTAAACACTAACAAAATGTATGACTATATCCCACCACTTAACTACAAATTGATATTGGACACAATCTTGGCTATAACTGAGCATATTAAAGCTAAATTGCATGATAAACCTGACAACTCAAAGCCACCAGACCAAACTTTGACCCTAAATGATGAACTGACAACCCAAAAACAAATAGAAGAACTGGAAATTAACACTGAAATAGGAGACTATAAAGAGCAACAAACGCAGCCTACGGAGAACTTTGAAGTCCAAACTCCAACTTTAACTACAAAACATACAGTTCAAAAAACAACAACGCCCGAAGAAAGCAACATTAAGAGCGAAGATATCAAAGGCCTTTAAATACAGTTTGTTGAGGATTCAGCTAATCAAACGATAACATTAGCTACTATGTTTTACCTAACCCAGATGGAAATGGAACAAGAATTACATCAAACATCAAAAACTGAGCTATTAAAGCTATATTTCAATGATTATAAAGGGGACACCAGCTTGGCAAAACTGTCATTTGGATGGTCTCCGTGGATTCAAATAAGAGGTGGAGGAAGAAAGGCAGACACATTTGAGAATTTAAAGACACTAAGGTGGAAGCCTGATTGGCACAAAAGGAAGGTGAGAGTTAGATTTAAAGATTTAGATTTGTCCTTTTTTTGGAATTTGTAAGGACAGAACTTAAAAAAAATCTTTTTTGATGGACTAAGGGGAATCTTAAAAAAATATAAATATAACTGATTTCATATTTAGGTTTTAGATTTTTAAAGGAAAACAAAATTAAGCTTTTAGAATAAAACTTTGAATTATATACTGCTCAAAAAAAATAAAGGGAACACAAGATAAGACATCCTACTATTAAATACAGTACACTGTGTTGTTTAAGTGTTCCCTTTATTTTTTTTGAGCAGTATACTATAGAATTTAGAATCTTATAATATAAGATAGTATTTTAATAAGTGTTGAATGGTTAAGACAAAAAAAATCTTTTCTAACAATTAGTGATTTGTTAAGATGAAAACTAGAATTTACTGTTAAATCATAAGAATGATTTGTAATGAACATGTAAGTTTTGTAGACAAAAGAATTATCCTTTACTGAAATAGGGAACTGTAGGTTACCCAAAAAGTAACCTTTCTTCTGTATATTATAGGCCACTTTAGAGTATTTTATTGCAATTAGGTAAAACTTAAAAACAGGATTTTGATATGTATTAGTCTAATTACATTGAAAACTTAATTGATTAGGTCATATCTAGAAATGTACTAACTTGATCACTTTGACTATGTGAAAACTAAGGGAATCTGAGAGGGAATCTTTATTGATGCAACCTGAACTATTTACAAACAACTTATTTGTTACTTTTTACTACCCAACCACCATATTGCTTCACAAATACATGTATATGTAAATATTGAAAAACCAATAAAACTTGAATAAAAAAAGATGGAACTAGTAAATGTTGTATTACTGTAACTGGATTCAGGAATAAAGGCCAATTTTAACAATTAACTCTTTACAACTCATTGTAAAGATATTTGTAGTTGTTAACATGTTTATTAGTACAAAAAATCATCTACCCTGATTGCTGTCCCTTAAAGAACTTTTTTTCTAAATGTTCAAGCCAAAAATACTGCCAGCATGATTTTTACAAACTAATGAAAACAAGACAAGCCCATCTTATGATCTATAAAGAAAATCTTATAGGAAAGGGAAAAGGAACTCAAGCAAATTCAGGCACAAATTCTTAGCATTTTAACATTCTTTTAATGATCAATCCAAATGGAAATGAGCTGCTCACACTTCAAACAAGCACCTCTGACAAGGATACCACTATCATCAACTCTTACAAGTGCAGTCAAGATGGCAGTTCTTTGCCATCTGCTGCTGCTTCTTTGGTTATTTACAGAACTGTTGATTGCAGTAGCCTTTGTGTGTGATGCTTGTTTTACAGGGAAACATTAAACAATACCATCATGTTAGCTGCTGTCATGCTGAAATATTTTCTCTTGAATGAAGGACAGTCCTTGGTCAAGGCTGTGGCCATGACAGTGTCCATATAGCAGAGTGAAACCAAGACGCAGGATCAAACTGCAGTAATTTTCCAGCAGTTTAATGGAGTACTCTCATAAATCAGTGGAATCTTTGCTAACATTGAACAAACACAATTAG
Organism: Vipera ursinii; assembly: GCF_947247035.1. Lineage (NCBI taxonomy): Eukaryota > Metazoa > Chordata > Lepidosauria > Squamata > Viperidae > Vipera > Vipera ursinii. The sequence continues at coordinate 260,061,622 of NC_139512.1, read as the reverse complement.
TCCCAAGAGATACATTCCCATCTCCTTAGTATTTGTACATCAGTAATCTGTTATGGTATTTGCATAAAAATGCACATAGTAATAGGAATACGGGGCAGAAATCATATGTAGCAGGTTCAAGCCAATGCTTGGGAACCCACCAATTTTCACAGGGTAGGAGCATCTGAACCTGAAACAAGACAACGTACAACTATGGTACTATAATGAAGATAACATCAGGTTTTCTTCAAATCTCCTAGTCATTATAAGAGGACCTTTTTAGATGGTCAGTTGTTTTCTTTCTTTCTTTCTTTCTTTCTTTTTTTAAAAAACTAGTTTTTTTAGATCTTGTGCTAGGATAATTGCATTATAATTTATTGTCTATAGCAAACAACAATTAGAACATGATTTACAGGAATATTTAACCAGTCTACTAACCATTGCATGTTGAATCAAAACACAGTGCTTGGTAATGTCCCAATTCTTAACTAATGCATAACACAAAAACTAAATGCTTAGCAAACACATGTCTACTTAGAAACAAGTCCCACTGCATTCGATGAGTTAATCTTAGGCAAGTATAAATAGGATTCCCACCTAAATTAGCTGAGTCTTCTTTTTTCTAATTTTATCAAATTAAATGCTGTATTCTAACTTTCCTTTGCCATATTTTAGAAATACTGTAATCACTAAAATATTGGAAAATTTCCATTATTTTTATAGTCTGGAATAGGGGGGGACAGTGATGCTTTTCAGATCTTTTGAATCCCAACAGTGATCATGCTTCATCATTGGCCAAATTGGCCATTGTCATAATGATAATTTAAGGGTTTTCTACCCACGTATAAGAAAACAACCTACATTATTCAAGACCATCACTTCACTAACTTGTGTAAGAACGTATAGGATCAGCACCAATCTGGCAACCTAATATTGCAACTGTTATGAGGACTAGTGTCAAGATAATGAGTGTGTTTGTCTGTGTGTGTGTGTGTGTGTGTGTGTGTAGTGTATTATTTTCTGCCTGCAGGAAAAAAAACCCAAGGTTTTGTTGTTTTGCAACAAAGTTAACCAATTAAAGATCCGAAGTCTTTGCAATTCTACCCAGAAACAAATAATGAAGTTAATTTATTTTCCCAAAGTCATTCATCTTTTGTCTGATCTTATCTCATTAATATAACTCAACTCACATGACTTTCCATATTTAACCCTTCTATTCTAGATTCTAGGGTGGAAAACAGAATCCTAAAAGCCTCTCTGCCCTATCTTGTACAAACAAATCGTGTTTTATGCTCATTATTTCTATTCTCTAAGAACTGACACATCCTCCCTAAATAATTCACTGCCCTCTTTCCCCGGCCACATCAATACCCTGGCCTGGTATTGAATTCAACACATCACTACTGCAATCTTTATTAGGTCTAGTTGAAAAGTTCAATGTTTTAATTTTTGGGGTTCACTGAGTTGCTTAATTGGTTGAATGAAGATCTTCAATGAAGCTGTTGAAAAAATTGCACTTAATTCATCCCTTTTAAAAACAATTTCAAATGACTGATAAAACAAAATCAATATGAAAATTAAGTCTTCCATAAATCTGTATTGTTTGCTGTAAGACATACTGTATGTTTAGAAGAAATCAAATCATGTTTCTGATCAAGGTTTTCATTCTAATGTATAAATCAACATGTGTGGCTTGGCTGATTCCATATTTCCATAAAAATAAAAATATATAAATTTAAGATTTATATAATTATATAACACAATTATTGTTTGTTTACAATGGGAACCCAAACATTCCTTAGCTATTTATTCAGGTTTTCAACCCTCTGTTCAGGTATGGTAATTTACCTTTACCTATGCTGGTTGTCAACACTGCTAACATTGGATGTTCCTGCTCTGACAACTGATGAAAATGCAGCCATTTTCTCTATTCCTTTAACATGCTTTTTCTTACTTTAGAAATTAGGTGCAGCAGAGGGGAGGGGGTTGGAATGTAAGCTCAGCTAGCCATAATAATAATGCTGCTGTGGGAACCCAAGGACAAGCTGGTAACATTTTAGCGGGCTGAGGAGCTGAGGAGAAAGCCTGTGTGCTTCAAACTAATTGGGGAATGTGATTTATGACAGTTTATTGGGGGTGGGAGTTGTACTTTGTTACTTTGTATCTGGGGGAAGGGAATTTAGTTTTTGGGTTCAACTATGTGGAGGACAGGAAGGCCTGGAGGAACATTGTCCATGGGGTCACAATGGGTCGGACACGACTTTGCAACTAACAACAATAAATGTAGTGCCAATATTTTGTATCCCGAATAAATATACTTTAAGGAAGAATTTTGCCTCAAAGTTCTTTTGATGGGTTTCATCTATTGGAACCATGACACTGGCATTAAAATACTATTTTCTTCCTTATTCTACAGTGTTGTATAACAACCTCAAAATATATACAGGGTTACCTTTCAGTATCCACATTATGTGGGTAGCCAATTCTAATGATTAGTAATGGATATGATGAAAATGGTACTTATTAGATGCCTTAGGCTAATGTAATCCTGACTGGTCTCATCAGCCTCCATTCTCCAAAGAGGTGGACAAAGCTGTGCATATAACATCCTGAAGGAAATACACTATATATTCACGGATGTGTTCATACAGTTGTCATCAGGATACAAGCTTAACTTGAGGACAAATTGTTATTTTTCAAATGTCTACTACCAGCTGGATCAGGAGCTGCTGCAGTGTTACTGATCCATTGGATCTGTACAAATATAGTAATATGCGTACTCCTAAAGTATGGCAGATTGTTGTTGTTTTTTATCAAGTAGTAGGAATAGTTCCCGCCAAACTGCCGACCTTCTGATCGACAAGCTCAGCGTCCTAACCCACTGAGCCACCACGTCCCTATATAGGAATAGTTCTCTGTCTACCCTCATCAATCCTTCTCTGCTGTGTTCTGAGAGAAAATTGTGTTGCACAAAATTCCAAGAACAGTAATGGAAGTGTGAACTACCTTATGCTACAACTCAAACTCCCATCTCCTTGATTTATTTGCAAGGTCAAAAGTTCTTTGTTTTGTATAGTTTATCTTTATTTCCATCTCTCTCACTGTTAACATATTCCCTGGTAGGCAGAGATGTGTTAGGGCTAAATCAATGTTTCTCAACCTTGGTGACTTTAGGATGGGTGGACCTCAACTCCCAGAATTCCCCAGCCAGCTTTGTTGAAGTCCACCCATCTCAAAGTTGCCATGTTTGACAAACACTGGCCTAAATGATATAGAAAACAAAACAGAATGAAAAAGTGAAAGAAATTATTTTCTGTTGCCAACATATTTTTGTTTGAAAAATCTTAAGTTGCTATTGGATTTGAGTACTAAGATGTGCCCTTTCCAAAGATAATTTAAATCCTTCTCTGTCCAGCCTCTTTGCTAGCTTGACTGAACATTTTTCAAATCATGCTCTCACCATTCGTCTCTTTTAGTGTCACTCAGGATGTTTCTTTTTCATACATTCAAGTATAAATAGAAATATCAGCAAATTTGTAAGCAACGGAAACTTTACATTCTTCAAATGTTGATACCTCACAAATATGCTTTCCTCAGAAATGAATAGTTTTGCAAATAATCACACCTGCACAGTTACTCACTCAGCATTCCATTCCTCTTGTGAACCAGCACATTCAGAATGTCTAACCTGCTGTAGATTGATAGGTAATAAATCATTTCTACTCCCAATACCCAGTTGGTGACACTGCACTAGGCCTGATGCAATTAAACATTTGAGACCTTATACCAAGACACCTTGGACATAAATATTACCATCTGCTTCATATTAGTAGAACAATATATTATGACTACAAGGTCATCTTTACAAAAGTCTATGCAGCAAAATATTGCTGGAGACCCAATAATATAGCAACCTCAACTCTATATCCATCGTAAGTCAGAACAATCATACCCACTATATGGGTGAATTTGTCCATTCCTCCATATCCCCCTCCCTTCCTTCCTTCCTTCCTTCCTTCCTTCCTTCCCTCCCTCCCTCCCTCCCTCCCTCCCTCCTTCCTTCCCTAAGAGCAGAGTGGGGGAAAGTGATTTGCAATGAGGGAGGGAGAAAAACAGGCAAGAAATACAGCTGTGGATTTGTCACCTTTCTTGAGGAATGAAGAAAGGCACCATCGCCTGGAGGTAGCCAGCAAATGGCCCTCTCGCACTTCACATACCTGTGGGCTCTGGGGGAGGGGGTGCTGTGAACGGTGTGAGAGTCCACATTACCTGTGCAATGCCGCCCAACCCCCAGCCCGCTCAGTTTCGGCAGACAGCAGGTGCTCCCCTCACAGTGTGGAGAGCCAGCCTCTCTGCACTGTGAGGGAAGCATGCCGCTGCCTGCCAAAACTGGGTGGGCTGGGGGTTGGGCGGTGTCATGCAGGTAATGTGGACTCTCACACCACTTGCAGTGTCCCTCCCCCAGAGCCAGATATGTGAAATGGGAGAGGGCTATTTGCTAGAGCCTTTCTTCATTCCTCATGAAGGTGACAAATCCCCAGTGTGTGACCAGGGGATGGGGCCGAGGTAGCGGGGGCTGATTCCTTGTTGTTTACAGGATGAATCCGTGGGCCACAGGAGACCAACTTGCAGGCTGGACGTGGCCCACGGGCCTTGTGTTTAACATGTCTGATCTAGAGGGAAATGGAATGTTCTGACACATTATGAACATCCTTAATATAAATCTGTCAGAACCACACTCGCCCCCGAAAGACAAGTCAATTGAGGTAGGGTTATAGCTGTTAAAACAATAGAGTTGGCTGTAAAATAAGATACTCCATTTACAAAAGTGGATCTGCATTTGCATGTAACTATCATTCTGTCCTATGAACTCAAACCATCTCACACAGAAACACACAAATATATAGACTTGCATGCAAAACTCCCTTTCTTTTTTTAGCAGAAACTGTACAACAAAAAAGAGGATGAGAGAAATGAGGGATGGCCTAAGAAGAATATATAGCTGGACTGAACGAAAAATGGATCTGGGAAGGAAAAACTGACTGGAGAGGAGGTAAGAGAAAGGGATAGCTGAGAGAGAAGAGAAGAGAAGAAGAGAGAAGAGAGGGAAGCCAATGTTTAAGTAGTGCAGAAAGGGTTACATTCACTAGGTAACCACTCCTTATCAAGTCAAAGTAATCTTTGGGCTAATTTTCAAACACATCGATGCATTTAAGCAGTGAGGTATGCAAACTTTTGTACCATTCCTTTGCTTTCAACAACCTCTGTTCCTATTGATAAATGTAAGAAAATTGCCCAATTCCAGTAAATTCCTTGAATATACCATATACAAACATCAGCTTGAATTACATGGTGTTAAGACGGAGCCTTACACAACTGCAAAAAAAAATATTCTGCTTCCTGTAGGTGTCATACATCTAGAGGAAGTCTTCCGTATGTATAGAAGTGAATTGTGTCTGTAGTACGTATGTAAAACATACTACCACTTTTTTTTCCTACATTTGATGCTAATACTGGGCATCAAGATGGTTAACTGCCCGAAGATTGGAATTAAACCAGGAAGAACTTTCCAGATAATTTTGTTTTTCACCTGCTTCAGGTTTTGGTGAAGATAACGTCAGACAGTTGATCAGTGGCTCATAAACTGAGGGTTATTACACCCCAAAATGACTTTGTTTTCTCTAAGGTGCATGGCCCATATATCAAGAGGAAGCCCTCATTATGTGTATAAGTAAACAGTAATTTGGGGTAATGGAGCAATATGTCATTGCTTGTTTGTGAGTTGAGGATCCGTTTGGGACTCGTGTGACTTAAGTCATTTGTGTAAAACAGTTGTCTCTCTGTGTTTGTGTCTCTGTGTTTGTTTGTGTAAGGATATTATTCAAAACAAAAAAAGTAGTATTCTCCAAACTATTCTCCAAAGCACCTGAAGGCAGGACAAGAAGTGATGTATGGAAACTAATCAAGGAGAGAAACAACCCAGGAAAGATTCTCTGACAGAACAATTAATCGGTGGAAGGAGTTGCCTCCAAAAGTTGTGGGTGCTCCAACACAGGAGATTTTTAAGAAGAGATTGGACAACCATTTGTCTGAAATGGTATAGAGTTTCCTGCTTCAGCAGGGGGTTGGACTAGTAGAACTTCCAACTCTGTTATTCTGTTATTTAAGAATCATTGGAGTAGAACCATGGGTACCATCTTGCATTCTCTGAAGCCCATAGAGCAGAGGTCCTCAACCTTTTGGGTACCAGGGAGAGAGGTTTTTTCCACAGACCAGAGGGTGCACAGTTTTGTGTGCTGCCTGCATCTCGCAGATGGGGCTTCGCTTGTTTGTGCAGACCAGTTGCTGGCATGCCATGGCCCGGTACTGGCCCACGGACTGGGGGTTGGGGACCCTTGCCGTAGAGAACTGAAGTATAATTGGTTGGCGCATTAGTAGCATAATCACTTGTTGATGGAAGTTATTCATCAGTGGAATGAGAGGTCATTTTTGTTATTCCTCCTTCCCATTGCCTCTCCACCATAGCATCTCCCTCTGCTTTGGAGAGTTGGGAAATTGGTGTAAGGCATGAGGTGTAAGGAAATCTAAGGAGATCATTCAGGTGTCTTCACACAAACGTGCTTCTTCAGTACATTATTGCTTATGATTAACATCCTTTCTATTTCATAAAGGATTCTGTTCTTTTCATAGTTACTCCAATCTGGTATTTAACAAACGCATGCGTCATTAACAGTATTTAACTATCTTTTGTATTTTTTGTTCTAAGCACAATTCTACTAAAACTGGGAATAATGATTGTAAAAATTACAACTCAGATAATGGCTACCATTATAAAACACTTATAAAATAATTTGATTTTCACAGATCTTTCTTTGCTTTTATTTGGCTTACATACACATTCCCTACATCTCATAAAACTCTGGAATATTTGAGGGTTGCATGGTAGCAGGATCATATATTGGGGAGTAAAAATTCATACTGCTGGCAGATGCTTTTTCACTGGTATAGATAACATAGAATGCAGTTAAAAAACAACCACAGCACAACTTTTATTATTAACAACATGTACTACCTATGATATTTACAATTTCTACATTTCATCAAGTTAAATGGCCCCAATGTGTTCTTTTTATATCTACTTACCTATCTACCTATCTACCTTCCTAATTACCGGAATAAGAAACAATGGTTTCACATGATGACTGCAGCACCAAAGTAATGATTTTTTTGGGGGGGGGGAGAGATACAGTGTAGTGTCAAACAGAAAACTTGGGAAGAGGGTGTGAAGGTATCCATGGGTGCAAACATCTGGGAAAGCAAAGGAAAATAATGAGATTAGTGAGGAGGGAAGGAATTCCCAGAAATAAAAATTAGATACTTGGACAGATACCTGTCCTTCCGCATGGAGAGGAAGGACAAGAAGCAAGGGAATAACCAATAAGGACTTATTGTGGTCCAAAAATCAACCTAGCCCTATAGCCAAACTATAACAATCAGAATTGGAATTTGTTAAGTCGGCTTCAGGAACAGCCAGGAGTAGCATGAGAAATAAGTAGCTTAGGCTGTTGAGTTGAACTGCTTAAATTCTTCTAATCTAGCCTCATTCATTTCACTTTGGGCATGGCAGGAAGCTTTTATGAATTCCTAGGATATTTATTGAAAGATTTGTTCTTTTTTTCAGAACTAGGAAAAAAATCTAGATATGATCCTCTGTAGAATAGTGGAGAAGAATCTATATGTATAGATCTGTACAGTACTGTATATATGGGAATGTATAGAATCTCTACAGAATCTTCTCTCCTTAGGACTCAAAAGTCCTATAGAATTGGTCAAATGGTAGAAGAGATATATCCCACAATATTCCATTGAGTGTTTCTGCTATAACTGAACTAAGGAGAAGGGCGGTATAGAAATTAAATTTTATTATTATTATTATTATTATTATTATTATTATTATTATTATTATTATTATTATTATTATTATTATTATTATTATTATTATTATTATTATTATTATTATAGCAGAATAGGGCCTTCCTTATACATATCCCTAGGAACAGTCTTCTATCGGTAATGTGAAAATGCCAACTTCTGATACAGGAGTAAATTGCTTGATTCCAGTTGTTCGAAAGCAGATAATCACAGAATATAGGAAGATCACAATTGAAAGCTCAAGCAAGTACATTCAAACTGAAAGACTGAAGTGCTATCATATGTCTATTTCATATGAAAGATGAGAACAAGGCTGTTTCTCAAGAGAAATGAAATTGTTCATAGTAGTTAAGAAATGTGCAGACTTTCTACCGTCTCAGATCAACCTGACACACATTAATGCAAATCATTCATATCATCCTAAAGCACTTAAAAGGTATAGCTGGGATTTACAGCCCAAAATCCTGGATGATGGCCTTATTCAGTATGAAACTACTGAACAGTAGTTATAAATTTATACTACTCCATATAATCTGTAAATAAACTTGCTAACAGGCATAATTGTTTGATTGTTACTTAGGAACACAATTTCCTAATCAGGCTATTTAAAAAAATAACTTGAGGTGAGGTATTAAAGCAAGTTTATCGGCTTTGGGGAAAAAATATAGGAAAAAAACAAATGAACTGATACTGAGGTCTGAAAAGCCCTTAGATTCATTTTTTTTTCTTTTGTAAAGCATGACAGCGGGAATACATTATGCCACTAACAAGCACCATGCTGAAGCTGATTCATGTACCATGTTTGGCAGATATCAAACAGCTCCTGTGAGTCATTCCTGCATTTATGCACATCCATAAATACTGCCTATGCTAATGTTACAAGGCACACCAGAGGAAAAACAAAGAAATTGAACCCTAGTATCACGCACAAACCAAAGGATTCCTTTGTTTATACATTACACTATACTGAAATTCAGCTTTCAACTGAGATTTCCCACATAGTTGTACCACCCAAGATGTTTTTTTTTTCCTCTCGGGAGCCTTGGGGCTACTTCACATTTCAACAAAGTGCAACAGTGGTGTGGAGCTGAAATCGGCCCCCAATTCCTGAAGCTGTAGACTTCTTAGAGACTCGGACAGAGTCCTCTAAAGAGTTGGATAGAGTTTGATTGTATTTTAGCTTGTTTTAAATAAGATGCTTTTATTTTTTTTGTTTTGTTACATTTGATCGCAGTCTATCTTTTTGTATGGTTTTGAAAGATAGGAGGGTCAGAGATTCAATCTACCTTTTGTGTGCAATGTGTGTGTACGTACTCACATATACTACACAAGGTATTTTCCTTTGCAGATCAGATTTGAAAAGACTTTTAGTAAATATAAAGAAAAGCTGTTAGGCAGGTTTTGTAATGAGAATATTCTATATAATTTGGAGGAAATAAAACATTACAGATTAGATCTTGAGGAACTGTGATCAAAGGAATGAAATAATGCATTTGCTTAGCCCAGCTCTTCCTTTCCTGCTCTGTGTTAAGATTCCCCTCTATACTTTCAGGGTGAAAGAGAAAGAAGCTAGTTCTTTCATCCTATTCCTGCATGACTCATTTCTAAAGTAACATGCACTGAATTGTCCTACATGTCAAACACAGAAATTTAGTATCACTTTAGGACAGGCATAAACAATCCACAACTCACAGTGCGCCCCCCCCCCCAAGCTATTTATATGCATGTTCCAGAATGAACCATGCTGAGTTGAGCAGCAACACATCAAATTGCAGAAATGCCTTTTCACATTAAAGTGAGAGAAAAAACCTATATAAATGGAAATCTAAACTGATTCTTGGCTAGATAGCCATGGAGAAAATCTGTGTGGTCGCTGAGAGTTAACATTGACGTGATGGCTCATAAGCAAGCAATCAAAACTGGGCTTAGGCTAAGCAAACATGTTTGATTGAGCAAACATGTAGTGAATAATTGAGCAGTACAACTGAACAACAATCTTACTGTATATGGGCATCAAGCCCTCACGCTACTGCCATTACTCAAAAGTTCAATACTCTTAACAATATTGCTCTTACTAGCACGGGTGAGGCTGGTAATAAAATACTGCAGTTGATTACTAAGTACATATTTACTTTCTAAAGTAAACAAAGCAACACACAACTCTACAAAGGGCATTTATATTTTTAAGTTATATTTCAAATTGCTAGCTTCCCAACTGGGCTTTTCAACCAGACATGCAAAGGATTTTAAGAATGGTCAAGGGGAGAATAAACATTCTTTTCTATTGAAAGTGAAAACAGGAGAGTCAAAACAGGAACCTAACTATCCAAACTAAATTTCTGTAAGTTTTACATGCAAGGTTGGGAACAAATCATAAATAAGTGTTTTAAACTGTTGGTCAGGAACCACAGAATTGTTGGCAAAGGCATCCTTCTTTGGTCTTGTCTGGCTGACAGCTTTAAAGGAGAAACTTGAATGGACTAAGACATAAGAGGGTTGACTACAAGCTAAGCTTATGTTTCTAGGGTGCAAAGGAGGGGGATCCTGTTCTTTGCTGTGGTAAAGAGATATGGGGTAACATGGATGGAAAACAGGATACATTATAACTTTTAATGTCAATTTTCTGTTGCATGGAAAGGATGGGGAGAGGTACTGTTTTTTGTAGGCTGCTATCTAGTTTCATTTAAAAAAATATTCAACTATAAAAAAGCAGAGCACTGAACAAAGGAAACAGTGATGGAGATTGAAATAGTGGCGATCTCCAAGCAAATGCTGTTGCCCTGGATAGTTATAAATCTGCAGGGAAATTAAGGTAGGATTCACTAACTGCATGAATCTGTTATTTAGTGGATCCTAAAAACATGAGTGGCCTTTTTCTGTCCAACCATTAATCACAGAAAAAAGATCAGATATTTGCCCCTTCCACCGAACAGCGTTGCTTATAATTCCATGTGCCTCTACATACCTTAAGATTCTGCCCAGAACCTTTCAGAGGCTTGTAACTGACCCTGTTTTGCTCTCAAATTAAGGAACTTAAGGACATGAAATTAATGCAAAGAAATGAACAAAGAAGCCACATCAGACACTAATTCTTCAAAGGGGAGGGGGTGGCAGTTAATAACAGCAATACCTAGATACAGTAGCTTTAAATAAATTTGGAAGGAAGAGGATTAGTGAATCCTATGGACTGGGGATACACATATACTTAGATGTATAATGAAACCATTATCCACACTGTTGCCAATAAAACAGCATGGATTCACCCATATTAAAAGGAGTCCAGCTGTATGTGGGAATATTTGACCACTCTATAGTCAAGAACATTGGAAGTATATATCTACTAGATTCTTAAAGTAGTTTTTCTCTAAAAATTTGGTTCCTTACTTCTGGCCAGATAGGATACCTTTTTAAGAAGCAAAATCTATAAAACACAACAGTTTAAAGGATTCGAAAGTTGAGTGATCAGCTCAGTAAGCCCTGTCACTGCCTTCCCAGAAACTGCATCATTCTACAGCCGAAGGATGGACGTTCAGCGCTGTTGATGAATACATCTTCCATTATACGCAGAATGAAGGTCAAACCATGGAAAGTTAGCAAGTGCTATCTGCTCCCTTTTCCTATGAACCTAATGCAGGTGACATTAAGTTAAAGAAAGGATTATCTTAGACTCTCAAAAGGAAAGAGCCTTTCTGGAATCAGGAAAAAAGGCAAATTAGGTATTGATTTGGATGCAGTGCAGATACCTAAGCTTGTACAGCCAGAACTTTAGGAGAAAATGTTCAACACTATCAAAGCAGAAATTACCAGGAATTATCAGGAAGAAGAGAGGGGGAAAAAAGGGAATTGTATAGAATTGTACGAACGACAACTCTAGTTCAACTGCTGCAGTCTCAATGCAATGAACGTTTTGCATAATTCATAATTCCATTGAAACTTTTAAACAAGAAAAATAACAAATATAAAGTAGTGAAAAGAAAAAAGCAAACAAAAAGCAAATAATGCAAGGGGGAAAAGTTGAAGAAAAATAGAAAAAAGCTATAAACGGCTTCCAATATTCTTCACTGCAGTTATAAGTATAAATATAGTTCAATCTTTCTGTAGTTATATATTATCTTCTTTCTATAGTTTAATATTCAAAACCATGTTTAGTTTTTCCCCACTTTTATGCAAAAAGTCTGTAAGAAGGCGCGTATGAATAGTAGTATGAAATGTACCAAAAATGAAAATACTTTATTTTCCTTTATATGCCTGTTTTCCAGATCTTCTGTACAAGATCCTTCATTTGTTTTGCTAACACTGGAGACACATTTGATGGTGAGAAGCAAAAAAAATCCTCATTGGGGATTCTGAAAGTCAGGCCGGTTCCCTTTCTGTCAATACTCATCTCCTTTTCGCAGAGACTTTGAGACAATAAAACCCCTAAGTGAACTAGGAAATACGAAATAACAAACTACATTATAACAGAGTGTACTCACTATATTGGAAAGGAAAAAACTGAGGGTTGTACCCTAGTCAGGGAACAGGTCTGTCATTGATTTATGTCAGTGTATGTTTTTATCATAACTAAAGGATAAAAGAAAGTCTATTTGTAATTGAGAGGAAGTCCAAGTAAATGAAAATGCATCATGTCATTTGAACTATCAGGATAAGCATAGAACTAGGTGATATAGATCTTTGTGAGAGATTCTTTGGGGAAATGGTACAGATCAGCACCATATACAGTTTGGTTTAATCCTAACTAGGTTTACTAACAAAAAGTTAACATAGTTAAGCTTATACTATAACTACAGCCTTATCTCTGTCTATCTTATTCCCACCCCATCTATAACAGGGGTCTTCCAACTTGGCAACTTTAAGATTTGTGGACTGGCTGAGGAATTCTGGGAGTTGAAGTCCACAAGTCTTAAAAGTTGCCAAGTTCGAAGACCCCCGATCTATAACAATCTGTCGCTTGAGCTGATGTCATCAGCTACCTTTAAGCCACCTACAAGTTGGCTTCTGTCAGTTGCTTCTCCAAACTGTTGCTGCAGCATTCACTTTGTAGTTTCTCAGACTATGTTATGGGAGAAGGTAAGCATGCTTTATAGCTATTGGTTGGCTGTAGTTCCTCCACTGGAGGGGTGAAGCTGCTAGCTCTGCTGCTTCCTTCACCTTCTCTGCTGCTGATTTGGTAAAATCCAAGTCCTTATTACCTCAATTGCTTGTTTTGCTGATGGCTGCTCCACTCCCTTGGCTGCAAATGTTTGCTTTTGGCTCCCCCACAGCAAATGCATCTACTCGCACACCCACACTCTAGTGCTCTCAGCATTTTACCTTGTAATTGAGACCAGGTGTGGCACAGTGTCCTTCAGGCTGCCTTAAAGGCTCATGGGAGAAAACAAAGGAAAAGGAAAAGCTAATGCTAGCCACTGCCAGACTTTCCTTCTACAACCCTTAAGCCATTGGGAATCACATCTTCAGTTGCCTTCTTTTAATTTTAGTAGCAGCTATATATTGGCACAAAGATACTGGCATCTATTGTAGAAGTTTCCATTCCTACAATCAGTATTTGCAGTGATACCATCTGGAGTTTATATAGCAGTGTGAAATTAAAAGGGAAGTACAATACATTTTGGTCCACACTCAAATATGGAAGCTCATTGGGTGATTTTAAGCCTTTCTCTCAGTTCAATTTACATCAGTGGGTTGTTATTTTGGGAATGAGGGATGACCCCCCCCCCAAGCTGTTCTTGAAGGATAGGTGGAATATAGATCTAAGATACATAGATAATGAAGTTTTTTTCCATACTTTTTTCCATACCTACTGTGTTTTATAATTTTTAAAAAACTGAAATCCAGTTTCTTGATCCAAATATGATTTTCTTATGCCCCTAAAGCAGTACCATGATTTTTCAACTTAATTTCTAAGACTACTTATCTTTTATCGATGTCTTAATGCAGAATAATTTATACATAATCACAGCATCTGAAGAGCAATTTTCTGTAAGTTTACTTTTGACATTAGTTTCTTAAGAACAAAGGCTTTATAAAACAACCATTAATCAATTCTCATCCAGATACATGATGCATAGTTTTATTATGTAACCTGCAAATGCCTAACTACTTCAAATACATTTTAAGGAAAATGGATGCTGTCTATCTTGAATTTAATTCTGCCAGGAGATATAAACCTTTCTTCTTTGATAATGAAAGAAAAAAAACCAGGGAGAAAAGAGAACACTTATTTTAGGTGGCAATCTTAAGAAATCAGCACCAGGGTAAATATAAATTGTCACAGTTCAGCTTGCAGTATAGATGAAAAGAGCAGCTGTGCTTACCCACTGCAATTGGTCAGATTTTGGAAGATTTCTGGTTTAACGAGATATAAACAATGTGCTGGCACATCCTGCTCAATAGCTACCACTCGGCTTTCCCTACCACTGAGAACAGCTACACTCTTTAGCATGACATGCACACCAGGCATTTTGGTTTGCTCCCCTCCGAACAACCCATAATTGGAAAGCAAAGATAAATTCTTGACCTCCCAAATAAACCACAGGAACTTCTGCATTATGTTTAATCCATTCCATTGACAGGAAAAAGCCATGGAAAACAATCAAGTTAGTTAACTCTAAGCTGCTGTTGTTCAGAATTCTGGCTCTGAGTGCTGAGAAAGACATAGAATCACAGAACTTGATTACTCTAATGCCAGGTGGATTGTTGAATAGCTATCTATGAATGGCTATTTCAGGCAAAATAGGCTGATCAAATATGCTTAATCTGAGCAAAAAAACACATTTTGCATCTGTTGAACAAGGTGCTTTTGCATTTTGGTTTACATAACTTTTTTGTTTTCGTTTGTTTTGAGTCAGATATCTGTTATTTTTCAAACATTATTTTCAAAATAATAATGAAATATATTAGCATGAATTTGATATCACATGGGCTTCCAGCAGCTTCTAAAATTATGCAGTTTTTACAGATCTTACATATCTGCTCTCTTTGCTAATATTATCTCATAGGATATTATCTCATTCTACAATGTTTAGAAAGCATGAATGACAAAACTGGACATTAAAACGTATGTTAAAGCAGGTTTATCTCCTTATTAATACACTGACAAGTTGTAGATTTTAGATTTTAAATGTTTAAAGTCAACTATTGCTTTTCCCTCACTTTGTGGTAATATATTCAATGAAGAGTAAGCTTCTGAGCAAAGTCCTACAACCCTTTAATTTGTGCCCAACTCACCCACCCCAATGTAATGAAGTAAATTAGAGAAATCCTACAGAAAGTACACACAACAAAAGACAAGGAAAATATCTTTTCAATTGTATTTCAGTTAAGAGATATAGGTGCTTACTCATCTTCTATATTAAAATGCCTCATTCATAAATATGATTAACTATGTCTATATCAGGACCAATATGTGGGTCTAAAAAAGATTACAGTCCTGGGGAGCCCTCTTGGTGATGTTCTCTCCTCTCCGTTAAAAAATAATTTTTGACCCCAATTATCTTAATTTGTACAAATTATGACATAATACTCTACTTGGTTTCCTAATTTGGGTCTGATACATTGCGTTAATCCCACCATTGATCTTTATAAAAATAGCTTATGAACATGCATTATATTGTAGATGGAACTTACTCAACAAACTATGGCTACTGTGAGAAAGTCTGATTCAAAATTCAGGAACACTGACACACAGCACTGGATAGCTCATAGGGGTGCCTCAGCAGCTGCAGTCAGAAACCAACATACATGGTTTGTTGAACAAGCCATACAGTATAAGCTTAGTTTACAGATTAAATGACAGCTGTCATGGGTGGGTTTACACTATCTTATGCAAAAACTGCATAAAATAAAAACATTAGGGAATTCTACACTGGATCTTACTTAACTGATAGAGTAACATGATAGACATGGTACCCATCCAGTTAACGTTTGCTTCACACCACAGCTTGGAAAGGTAAAATGTCTTTCAAGTCAAGCTTAAATGTTGACTTCATATAATTTGGTCATATAATCAACAGCAGAGCAATAGAGTACCGTTAAATATTTTTTCAGTTCTCCAGTCTAGTCTATAGGCATAAAAAACTAAGAAGTGGTCAGTCCATTTCTAGCTCAGATAAGCTACCCAAGGATTGCCACTTGCATATCATTAATCTTTGGGAACCCTACTGGTAAGAATGAAGAGGCTTTCCAGTTCCCCTGTAATCATTAGCTAGAGGAACAACCCCCATTTCTGCATCACAGCAATGAAAGGAGAAGTGAAACACAACTAGCTCACCAGGTGGCTTGGTTGTTGGAACTTTTTCACCATTTCCTTTTTTTTTTAGTAGACAGTATTCATAGCGTGGGGTGATAAATCTCTGTTGTACACCTGATTAAGTAGTAATTATAAGAAATACAGTTCAGGGAAAAACAGTTTAGAAGAATGATGCACAAGAATTACCCATGATTCCCACCCTACTGTATATGATTTTTTCTCCCTGAAAGAAGACCGCAAATGTGATTTATAGACGTTAGCTACTACCCTCACTATCAAGGATGTTTATATTAATTCATGATGCTTTGTTTTTAACAATAGCTTGATGATGAAACAAATGCTGCAGGAGAGGAAAGCTGGTTCCTTTGCTCTTGCTTTGTCTCAGTTCTTTGCTTTTATGGAACAGGAACAGAAATAAAATTCAAACTCCTGTTGTGTATGCTGGGAGGAACCCAAGTTTAATGACTGAGGCAGTTTATAAGCAGGTTGCCAGCCTATTGGAAAAAAGGCAGTACAGTGCAAAAGTGCTTAACAACCCAATTAAATATTGAAAATCATCACTAGAAGAATCCCACTATCTTTTAAAAACTTTTCCAATGTCACATTTGGGCTCTTATGTACCCACTTATGGGCATTACTTACATTACTTCTTTTAGAATAATCCCAGAACCTTTTTCTTATGATTAATATTTATGAATTTATTAGAGTTAATGTTTTTCCACAAAACAAAAAAAAACATCATGATTCTTTAATAATACTTTTGTACATCATTTTCCCAGTTGCCCCAGAACTTGCCAGTCCTTGGAAGCTAACAATCAGTATCACGATCTGAATTTTATTTCAGAACAACAGGTCAATGCTAGTTTTTTTAAAATCTGGAGAAAAGCCATATGTTTCTTATTAAAGGCTTTTTGTTCATAGCCCTGGGACATTCTGCTGTACAAAGCCCTTGGCACTTAGTTTGGATGATTAACCCTAGGTTTACAAAGCTCCCTAATCTAAAACCAAACAAGCCATAGGATGGCTAAGTGCAAGGTGCAAATCCCATCACAAAATGAAATGAGTAGAACAAAGGCACCTGATATCTACCTTTAAAGGAAAAAATGGAAATAATTCATAACATTCCGCCAACAAAGAAAGTCACTGTTTGTTCAAGATACAGATATACATGCATTTACAGTATCTTCAATTCCTTTTAAGCTTTTAACTTCCTTCAAAGCAAATATTCAATCACCGAAAATTCTTAACCCTTGAGAGGCAAATATAATTGCCTTCCTTAATTATGGATTTTTATATAATGTCTCAGAGACCATATGCATTTTCATAAGCACAGACACAACTTCTAGCTAATTTGCAAACAGAGAAGAGCTTTCCACCCATTTACATAAGTAGGGCCAGATCAGTAATAGACACAATCCATCTTCCAGACAGACTTAAATAAATCCTAATAACAGATTAGCAGAGAACATATATCTCCTCCCGAGTCTCCATTAAACAGAAGCTTTCAGAGGCATTCTCCAGCTGCTGGGAAGCCATTTAAAGATGGTGTTTTAAGAGCAAAGAACAAAAATGCTGGTGTTGCTGAATTTTTTAATTTTTGTTATTCTCAGAGTACAAAATCATCTGGCTGATATTTTAAAGAAGCATGCAACATCAGGACGAGGCCTTTTCAAAATATACAAATACAGGGACCCATATGTATGACATATTATATTTATGCAGATTCATACATTTTTGTGAATATCTCTCCACAAAAAAATAAAATGAATGATTGCCTTTATAGAAGCTTATTGAAAAAAAATAACTCTTTTCTATTCCATAGTGAACTAGAGAGAGATTATTTTATTGTTTGAATTAGGCCAGTTGTGGCATCCATACCATATTATGGTATACAAGCCCTGTTTTATCATAATGGGTGAATTCTGTTGCTGGACTGATCCAGTTATACATCGCAGTAGCTCACAATTATGTCACTGTGGTAAATTACAGTTAACAAAATCATGGTTCATGCTTATAATGAAGATAGTTTTTTAAAAATATGCAGAAACAATGCAATAGTTAAACTAGAAGTTTAAGCATTCCAGCTTCTATCTTCTTTTTTAATAAAGTTAAGATTCAATTACTCATATTTATAAAGAAAACAGTGACAGTTTTTAACCCCCAAATTAGGAAACCAAAACACCACTAGCTTAAGATATTTATTTTATAAATCTCACTACTTTAGAGATATCACATGGGTTGAAAATGTTACTGATTTTTGACAATGAAGCAACATCAGCATCCTTTGGTCTCTCATTTTACAGAGAGGTCTATACCACGGGTGTCAAACTCACCACGTCACGTGATGTATCGCGATGTATCATGACTTTTTTCTCATTGCCGGACCTGGGGTGGGTGTGGCCTCTGCATGATGCAACTGGCCCACAGGCCGGCAATTTGACAACCCTGGTCTATACTGTCACTTTTGGTCCAATTACTATGGAACATCATGGATATTGACAAATATACCGAAAGAAATTCTGTAAGGAACAGATATAGAACACTTTTTGAGCAGGTACAATAACACAAAATATGTGTTAGTGAAATCAGTGTGAAAATTGAAAGAAAAACAAAGCAGTTTCAGTCTTCACAGCTTTAAATAGATTTTGTCCATCACACAAGGACAATAAACAAATAAATAAATACAAGCAAGATATCACAATATTTTTTTAGGACAGGATTGTTTTATAAAATCTGACATAGTGCAGAAACATAACTGAAAATCGGACACAAAAGTTATATTTGTTACTCTGTGCCAGGAATTCTGGTATCCCTGGATGTGTTGGACTATAATTTTCCCACAGACCACAATGGCTTGAATTTACGGGAATTATAACACCAGACTGACTATCTTTATTGCATCATAACTATTAGGCCCAAAACCAAGAATGACACATAGCAATTCTTCCAAGTAGAGTGCTTTATTTTTTCATACCTATAGACTGTCATGGTTCCGACAGACAAGAGATGAATAATGCAGAACTCTGAGGCTTGCAAATTCCTCAAATAACATGTTTATTAGTTACAAAGTATTGGCACTTCAAAAGTGAAACCAAGCCTGGATACACAAGTAACAATTACCCAATACAAAGTTTAAAAAATCCCACCCATAGAACTATGCAAGCAACTACGTTCCCCAATACATCTTCTTGGTGGGCTTTTTATGTAATGCCCAGCCTGCAGTCTTGGGAGCAGCCGATGACCTTGATTCCCATGGGACAAAAGATTATTTTGACTAGCGAAGCACCTGAGCAAACCCCCCCCACCATTCTATATGGCAACAGAAAATGAGTAGGAAAAAATGGCTGCAGCCATGCTCATTTGTAGAGTTGACATAGACAAAATCTTGCCAGAGTGAGGACTCTGCTATCTATATCTACAATAAACTCTGTGAAGTATTAAGGAAGAGTTGTCTTCACCCTTTTCACCCTTTTTCCTCACATATAATATCTGGGCTAAGTTGCCTCTTACTCTTCTGGAATGCACTCCCTCACTCCTGTAGTGATCCATCTCATCACTGCATTCTGTCACTATAAGATATGTTAAAGAAAAAAGTGGGGTTTCAATGGAGTAGTTGTGTTCTTTTTTTAACTACCCCTTTTTGAACACCCCTTGGGTAAATAAGCAATCAAATTTAATACCCTCATTGCCTGGAACAACAACTGAATACATCAGTGGTCAATTTTACCTTTTTTCAAGGAATATTCCTCACCTTCCTCCCAAAAGATCATTTCAAATTCTGTAAGCGAATTTGAAAGGTGATTGCTGAGAAGAACATTAAAAGTCTCCCCATAGATGTTGCATTCTGGATTGTGGCTGTCATCTCCTCTTCCCATTTTTAAGAATAAGAACTGGAATATTTGAGAAAGAAAGGAACTTTATCTTACCATATTTTAGCCCATTTTTTCCTTTAAAAAGGAGAGAATTAAAACTGAAGCTGAAATAAGAATTATTAAATTAAGGAAAGACTTTCCTGTGAAGTTGCCTTAGTCATAAAAATAAAAGGATTTGGTCAATACTGCTTTCTGTCTGTAAGACCCACATTTTCTACTATATATTTTTATCTATAAAAATCTATTAAAGGAGGAAAGTCAGAAAAGCTTTTCAACAGAGAGCAATCGATGTGTAAAATTCCACGCCAGTCCATTTTTATTCCCCAGCCTCCCACAAAACCTGCCGGATGATGGCCTGCTTTCATTTTCTCTTTGACCCTTCCTTTTCTTGACTGATAAAAAGTTGACTTTGGTCAAGCCATGGTAAGCTCCCGCTAACTTCAAAAGCATGCCTCATATAGTTTTCTTGGAAAAATACAGAAACTCTTTTATCTCCGAATGCTTTTGTTAAAACTTCCAATTTATTTTACAGCCCTGAGATTTAATGGCAGTTTCTCATTGATGTACTAAGCCCTACTTAGCTTTGCAAGATTGGCTTGATACTACCAGCTACCCAGAAGACCCAACCAGTCCACAGGGGAATTCAGACCTGTTGCCAAATCCCTCTGGATCCTGGAATTAAAAAAAAAGTCCCATCATGCAAAAAGAAGACAAAATTGATAATCCCCTCACCATTTGTGTTTTCTAATTTCTTTAAACCAAGCCAAACCAAATCAAACTGGTGCCATGAAACCAGAAATAAATGGGCACTGTTGACAGCTTCTTAACTTTATATACAAAACAAAATCATTCCAAATCTATATTTATTTGCATTCCTCCTTTATTATTTTTAAAAATAACTCAGGGCAGAGAACACACCAACACGCCTTCCTCCTCCTATTTTTTCCATAACAGCAACTACTTTTATTGCCAGGGTTTGAAAAGTTGAAACCCCTTTAGAAAAGTAACAAACACTGAGAGCCTATGAGTCCTGTTTTTTGTTCATTCATTTATCTTTGCTAGATTACCACTGGTATATTACAGGTAGTTCTTGATTTACAACCATTTGTTTAACAATCATTCAAAGTTGCAACAGCACTGAAAGAAGTGACTTACAACTGGCCCTTGCACTTACAACCATCACAACATCCCCGCAGTCATATGATCCAAATTTGGGCACTTGGCAACCCCCATGTTTTCACCATGATTACAGTGTCCAAGAATCCTGTGATCACCATTTGCAACTTTCCCAGCCAGCTTCCAATGAATAGTCAATGGGGCGAGCTAGATTCGCTTTCATTCACTTAACAATAGCAGTGATTTGCTTTACAACCAAGGGGGGAAAAAGTTGTAAAATTTAACCATGTTGCTTAGCAGTGGAAACTCTGGTAAAATTGTGGTCTAAATCATTCCACTTGTACCCTGTGTGAATGAATGGAACATTGGCTAGTTTTACAATTTCTGCTCTTCTAACAAACTGGTTATTTCCAGTTCTACTCCTGGGATTTACAGGAAACATGTAAATGTTATTATTATGTAAAGTATAAACCCATAGACAGTGATTCAAATGTAGTTGTCATATTTGAGCTGGAATGAGATACAGAAAACATTCTTTGCTGCTGGCTTGACTGGATTTTTGCACCCTACACATGGTAGCAAATGTGATAGCTACGGTATAAGATAGAGATTCTTTGATGGAATACTTTCCTAAGTGTTTTCCTCTTTCAGGAAATTTACTTCTGGTTTCAGAATTTCCTCTCTAGCCCTGTTTTTTCAATGTCCTGTTACAACCTGGGCTGGATTCCATGAAAAGTTCAAACACAGCTGTGATTTTAATGAAAAGAACAGCAGGAAGTTATTTATCTGTTGAGGCCATGCCTAATAAATGACTAAAAATGCAGAATATACATCAATAAAGGAGAACATTTGTAGCTCATGGTTGAAATGAGGGGTCCTTGGTGCTCAACAGTGCTAACACTGATGATGTTACCTAGTTTGAGTAATGAAACGTCTGCAAGAAAACAACCAAGTTAGAAAACATCAAGGAACCCTCGGAACATACATCAGATCCAGGTCAATAATATTCTGGGTTCACACTAGAAGATGACAAATATTTCTTCACTTTAGAAACCTAATGTTAATTTTAATCTGCTTTAAATGAACTTGTCACAGCAAGAACAATCTCAAATGTTTAAGTCCTGTTTATTTGGGGGAAAAACATACACAATGTATAATTTGTCATAAGTACTAAGAGCTCATCGACTAATAATAATATAACATACAATAAGCATGCAATTTTTTTACCTTTCCATGAAATGAAAAAGTGCAAAAAAACCACCCCAAAATACATAGCAACACAGATGTTCAGAGTACAGATATGAGCAGACAAATGACCACTTCTAGAGATAACCAAATGAGTGGGACTTTTCAGTCAAGCTTTATTATAAAAGCCATTCTCTAAATCTAATTCCAAGCAGTTGGGCTACAGTTCCTGGCCTGGGGAGTGTAAATATGCTAATAGATTATGACCAAAATGCAAAATTATAAGAAACAGGACTCTTTCTCAGAGCTGATCTTATTCTTTTTTTAAATCACTCCCTAGAAAACAAAGAAAATAATATTTGCCAATTGTACTGGACTATGAAATGGCTGAAGGTTATTCTAAGATATACCACTTCCCGAATCAAAAGTTCTAAAGAGTTTCACATCAGGGAAAACACACATCCTGACGTAAGCAACTAAAAGAAAGAGGAAGTGCTAAAGGCCAAGAAATGTACTCACTGGACATTTAACACTCAATTGCTACAAGTGCTCAGAATATTCCAAAGTAGAGTTTCTAAGGGTATTGCAGCAGGAAATGCTCTCAATGTTTATTTATTATTAGAATTCCTATTCACTCCATGTCCATTTTTTTTCTCATCCCTTCTCGGTGCAGCTGCCTCATCATCTTATCTTTGCTGTGTCCCACCTTCTTAATTTTCTTTCTTTTGCTAAACTAATCAATAAAGGTATAACTACACAGATCAATATTAAATGATCAACATGTGCTCAGAATTGATAAATATAACATTGGGAAAAAACTGGGTGAGGGAAGCAAAATGTTATTAACAGAACAAAACAGTGAGCATATGGCTTGAAAGTCTTCTTCCTTGTTTCCTTGTTTGAAAAAAGATATTGACAAGCAAGAGATACCAATATTCCACTACTACAAACTTTCTGGTGTTGCATTCTTTCAGTCAACACAGATGTGGACAGTACAACTGAGAATGACCAAAGGAAGCAGAATTTTCTCTATGCCATTGCTGACATTCTTTGCCTGGATTTTTATAGTACACATCTGCAGCTCTAGCTAAAATCTATATCCTCCAAATTCACAACGATGTCTTAATATATTAAAATTACTATGAATGTAGCCAAGAATAACATATGCAGTTCTAATATGCAGCAGTTGATCCAGAAGCATACGAACCTTCTTTTTTAATGATTCAGGTGAAACAAATGGAGCAGAATAAATCTGTGTGCATACACATGGGTTGGTTTTTTTTGCATGAATTTATATGGATCTATATGTGAAATTGGTATATGCAGAGAAGGGTCAAGTAGTGTTTGCATGTGGGTAGCTTTGCTTTGCTGGCAATTAATTTTAATTAGCGGTTATTAAGTCAATGCAAAGATTTAGCAGAGAGGAAAAATTCCCAAGATTGGTTTCAGCTGGCATTGGCAAACCTAAACTGACAAGCCAGGGAGGCTGGGCATTCTACTGGATTTTATTTTATTTATTTATTTAGATTTTTATCTCAACATTATTACTTTCTAAGTAACTCAAAGTGGCAGACATCTCTAATGCACCTTCCTCCTCCTATTTCCCCACAACAACAACCCTGTGCAGTGTGTTGGACTGGGAGAGGATGATTGGTCCAATCACCCAGCTACCTTTCAGGCCTAAGGCGAGACTAGAACTCACACACAGTTCCTGATTTCTAGGTCAGCACCTTCACCACTACACCAAACTGGCTCCCATGTTTATCATTGTTCTGACAACCCTTCAAGAGGAACTTTTCAACCTTTTCTACCCTTCAAGTGTATTCTTGCAGTTTCTTAAGAATATAAACAGTAATTTAAGAGGTATACTTATATAATTAATATGGACAAATCCTGCCACATTACAGAGGTTTCATGAAATACAGTGATCCTTGAAGGTACTCCCAATTTGTTTCAGCTTTGTCTTTGTTAAGACTCTTCTTAACAATCTTTTTGGTGCTCCTGGTCTATTTCCAAGATATTTCCAGCTCAACTTGGCTAAAACATTACTTTAAACATTGCTTATTAATAGGATTTGATTATTTCATGCAATGGTTTTGCCTGCCATTAAAGCAAATCCCAAGAAAAAAAAAGAATCAGCAAGTTTCCAAAGCCACACTTTAGAAGCCAAGAGCAGCAATGCAATTGAATTAGTCAAAGAAGAAGAAAACAGATCAGATGATTTATGTACAACAAAATTGCCCATTTGCTCATTAAGGCATTACAAACAACAATAGTCAACTTATTGAACAAGTCATAATGCCATACACATGTGATTAGTTCTGCAAATATTTGTGTCGACTTAATGAAAGCTTTGGCTGCTTGATTTGTCTAGTCTGCTAAAATTATCTGATTCAGACACTGAAAAGTATTTCAGTACATAGAGTATCCCATCCACAGTCATGGTCAGTGGCTTCAAAGTGGGCACAACTGGACAAAAAAAGCCTTACCTTTTTATAGAAAGTGTAAGGAAAAGAAAAAGGAATGGGGCTTGGATGGCCAAAAATGCCCACTATTTTTAAGCTAGATCATTTGTTGCAGCCACTTCCTACCTGCACATGCACATAAGATAGTTGTCTGAATCTAAATGGAAATTCAGACTGCCTCAATTCTTTGAGGGTCAATTATCCATCTCAAATGCATTCAAATTGATTTAAAATTGATCTATTTTTTTCAGATCAATTCAACCAATCAGGAGAGCCAGCTGCCATAGTGGTTAAGGTGCTGATCTTGAAACTAGGAACCTATAAGTTCTAGTCCTGCCTTAATCATGAATAATGGGCTGGGTGACTTTGGGCCAGTCACTCTCAGGATAATCCACCTCAAAATCCTGCTAACTACAGGTAGTCCTTGACTTACAACAGTTTGTTTAGTGACAGTTCAAAGTTCATCATTGCCAGAGGACATCCAGTTGGGGCCCCTTTCATGGGCCTGGCAGGAGCTGAAGCAAAGGACATGAGCTCACCCCACTCCACAACAGCATTTGGGTCTCGAACCTCCAATCCAATGTCCCAACCATTAATGGATAAACAGAAAAAAGCTGTGGAAAATTATTTCAATGTATTGTTACTCTGGCAAGATTACTACATGCACACAAATGGCCGTTATTTGTAATGGCCTCCAAATAATCCTGGGTAAAAGAAGGAAGTGAAGTTTCTCAATAGAGATCCACAAAATATCCTACTTCTATGGTGGATTGGACCCTCCCACAAAGATTTTACTATTGTAAATAAACAAAGCACAGGAAATTCTTTGCTTTCAAGCTGTTGCCAAGAAAAGTGAGTGGACAGCTTATGTTGAAGGAGATTTTACTTTCCTCTATTGATCATGCAGAAGAGATTTATACAAACTGGCTACAGAAACATATGGAACTTAGAAGTGAGATATGTAGTATGTTGCAGTATTCCTGTTAAAGATTCTAGCTGCTCAGGAAAATATTCTTTTTTCTAAGATATATGTAATTCCAATATACTCCCTGGCTATTTTGTGGATTTTCCTTTCTATTGAGTCAGGTTCCTGTACTTTCTGAAGGTATCCAGTCTTTGATGATTTGTTTTAAGATTCCCCACTCAAGTTAAGTGTCTTATAGTTTTTCAAAATTCTTCTAAAGAATTTTTTTCTTGAATTGCTGCATTATTCATTTATTTATATCCTGCTTTTACTATTTTTATAAATAACTCAAGGTGGTGAACATACCTAACATTCCTTCCTCTTCCTATTTTTCCCACAACGATCCTGTGAGGTGGATTGAGCTTAGACAGAATGTGTGGCCCAAAGTCACCCAGACCGCTTTTTTATTTCCTTTTTGAAAACAGATGGTACTGTTCTATATCCAAATGATTAACAGTTACAGAATTAAGTAATTAAGTACCAGGTTTCAAGATGGGACAGGTAGAATAAAATAAACAAGAAAAGGCAAATAGAAGAAAGTGCTTTTCAGCAATAGTAAACTGTTATTTCTCACACAATCCAATAAATAGAATTGGCTTCCATTCCAGCATGATAATTAAAGAGTTTCCAGGCAAAATGGTGATGAGCATGAGGCATTTTTGCTAATTATAAAACAAGTCCTTAGAGAGTTGCAACAAATTTTAGCCTTTCACTGGGTTGGCCATGGGTGGAAGGGGAGCTGATTTTTTTTCCTGGAGTGTTTATGACAAAAGCTCTTCTCCCCATATTAACTATTTCAGAATAGACCTAACTTATTAAAATAATTACATACTTATTTCCCACTGGCAGTTGCCAATTTTTATTTTTCCTGGAAAACTGAGAATATATCAGCAGCACCAATGCTACTGTTAGTGCTTTTCTATATTCTCATCTGGGAAAATATTACAGAACAAAACCTCTTTTAAATAAACATTATTTTGCCTGATGCACAGGAAAACACTAGATGACATCTTTTATCACAACAATTATAATGAAATAAAGATTTTAATATTTAAAGGCCTGGATTAGGGGAGCTTGAATGGGGACATGCATAACCCTTGATCACCAGCCTTGCTGTCCCTTATTATTATCTCTCCCCCATTTTCTGGTCTAGAATTTACTAGCAATGTTTACATAAATGAAATAAAACACATCCCATCTAAAAAACGTTGCCATTCCTGCCACCCTCCAAGGCAGAACATTATCAGTTGATCAGAGGAGTGAACTGAAGAGTAAATAGCTTGGGACATGAACGGAAAGATGTTTTAACTGGTAGCTCCAACTCACTCCTTAGCTGCTGTCCCTCAGCAACTCTGAGTTAGTTGAAAACCAAGTGGCCAATTATCAGTAGACAGGTGAAATAAACTGAGTCTTCTGGCATAAACTGTCTCTCATCCCAGCTTGTATTATAATACATTTGTTATTTCAGGTGCCATAAATGTGACATTGTACATACTGAGGGGCAAAATGTCCCTCCTTCTGAAAAGAATTAAAAAGAGAGTTGCTGATCATGTACAGTCCTATTCCTTTACCATAAATTATAAATATATCCAGGTCATAAATCCACCTTGGCAATGCCTTCATTAAGCCAACTGAATTTTCATAATAGATCAATAAATTTTCACAGCCTGGGATCCCTGTACCCCCAGAGAGTACAAGATGGTATTTTAGGGCATACAACAAAGAGTGGTTTGTGTTCATTAATGATGAGCCGTAATTACTTTTGTAGGGGGTGCAAACATTAATCAAACATCTCTTAGGAATGTGGGGCAAAGAAAAGGTTGGGAGCTACTGAAATAGATGCAAGCTTTCAGTTTTAGCAGAACCCTTCATCAGGCAAGAGACTTTTAAAATAGGAGGAAAACAAATGGGATGGGGGGGGGCACAGTGATTGGTGCTTAAATTTGTACAGCTCAGGGTCTTATGATTTAGATTCACTAGAAATTGCCTGCAGCTCTATAGATTAAACCTCACATGCTGATTTTCAATAAGCCGTTATCTTCTATTTTGATCTACCACCCTGTGATTTATTTATTATTATTATTTTGGTGCAAAGTTTTCAGTCTAAAAGTGAATAATTACATTCCCAAAGCAGTAGTTCAGAAAGCTTCTGATGGCACGAAACTATGCACAATTCATAAGTTCAAAGTTCTCCATTCCATAAAATCTCACATTCCATTAAGCTAATCTTTGCTCAGCTGTGGTTTTAAGTAAACAATAACTGGGTTCACACAGCACATTATGCTGAAGTTAAACAAGCCACCGTTTGGTTTAGCCCGAACAAATGCGTTCACATTCATACAAATGCATTAAAGAAAGGCAGCCTTCCTTGCAGGTTTCCTTTGAAAAATTATATGATGAACACCTGATGGTGTCTAACCTGCAATTAAAATGTTCCCACCAGATAGAATACATCTTTAGTTTAAACACACCCTCTTTCTAGCCAAGGTTAACAATACTCAGGTATGCACAGACAGGAGGCATGATCACTGAACACCAATCCCACCCAGCATCCAAAAAGTAGGTGTACAGATTGTGGCAAAGATACACGTAGTTCTTCATTTACGACCACAATTGAGTCCAAAATTTCTGTTGTTAAATGAGACACTTGTCAAGTGACATTTGCCCCATTTGATGACTTTTCTTGCCACACTTGTTAAGTGAAAAATTGCAGTTGATAAGTTAGTAACCCGGTTGTTAAGTCAGCCTGGCTTCCCCATTGACTTTACTTGTCAGAAGGTCACAAAAGGTGATCCACCTGACCTTAGGACACAGTGGCGGTCATAAATATGAACCAGTTGCCAAGCATCTGAATTTTGATTACATGATGATGGGGATGCTGTGATGATGGGGATGCTGCAAAGGTCGTAACTTTGAAAAAATGGTCATAAATCACATTTTTCAGTGCCGTTGTAACTTTGAACTATCACTAAAAGAACTGTTGTACCTCGAGGACTACCTGTATTCTGCTTCTTCAGGGATTCTTTGACGGCAAAGTTGACCCTTTTCGACAGCTCCCAGCTTGTTAGTCCCCTCCTGAGTCAGAAACAACAACTACCGGTACTATTAGTGGGTAGGCATAATAAAAGTCAAAGTCCTCCAGCTTACAAGGAGGGAAGGTAAAGTTCGCTTCAAAGGCGCTTACGTGTGGCGTTATTCTTTTAAGCAGAAAGAGATACTGGACGGAGATGGAGCAGCGTAAGTAGATCTCCAAGGTGCCCTCGCGTAGGTGCTTCGACACCCCCCTCTCCCGCCCCCGCGCCCCCCCAATTTATGAAGTAAAACTTTGGGGTTTGCCTCAACCTTAAGAGGGCAAACCGTCGTCCGGGACTTACCGCTTTGTCGATTCCGAAGAAAAAGAAGAAGAAAAAGCAAACGCTGAGGGAACGGCGCCAGCGGCACCGAGACGCACTCCCGCCACAGCACTCCCCGACCCGCTTTCGCTTTGCGCCGCAAGATCTCCAGCGTCCACCGCTCGCCGCCTGGATAGGCAGCCTCGCAACCAACAACCAGGAAGGAGGCGGTCATACCCTACCGGCAGCTGGCGATAGGGATGGAGGAGGAAGGGAAAGAGGCGGGCGCACGGGCTCGGTGGCTTCTTAGTGGATCCGATGAAAACCTTTCTGCCGGCTTCTCTCCTCCCGCCCGCCTCCCCATCTTCTTCCCAGGAGGAAGGGATTTTTACGTACGGTATAGATCTGGGGAAACGGCGGGACAGATGGAAGGGAATTCAGAACCTCTTCCCCCCCCCTTTTTTTTTTTGTAGAAACGGGTTTTTTAAAAAAATCTAAAGCGGCTCTGTTTCCCGGTATTGGGGGAATCTGGAAGAGATCTGGGAACGGATAAAGAGCCATTCCAGAGAGAATTCAAAAGTATAGGTTATGGCCAAATTGCGCGAAGGAAGGTCAACTCCAGTCTTTTATATCTCTGAAACGTCAGCCCAACTAAAACAAATCCCAACTAATTTCTTTGCCGTGTTACGCACGTCTAAATCCCACTGAAATCAGCGGGACTCGCTTCAGACATTCTGAAGGCGTAGGTACAGTGTTGGCAATTTTACCGCTCTGTACGTGTATGGTGGCAGAAAAGCTGCTTGAGACCACAGCTGTACGCCCGCCGGGAATGAGTCCTATGTCCCATGCAGCATCCTGGCTGCAAGAGAAGCTCCCTGGTGGCAGTCTTAAGAGCTCTGCTCTTCAAAGGAGCATTTTGTTGGAGCGCACCTCCTACAGGTGAGACACATGTGGTATGTTGATGCCTGTTGAGATGGTTACCCAGCATGACACAGTAACTGCGTTCTACAGTTGTACTTTGGGGCTACCCTCTTCCCCTGGTGTCTCAGTTGCCTGCAGGATATGGTCAAAAAAATCCCCCTCACAGGCTGATTCTGATACCTTGCTCGCAGGCCTTCTTCTCTGTTCATCACAAATTCATCTAAGGCTTTCATGATCTCATTGCTCTACAGGTATCCTCGACTTCTGACGACAATGGGTACCAGAATTTCCACTGCTAAGCAAAGTGGTTGTTAAGTAACACCTGTTTTTGCATCCTTTTTTTGCCATGGTTGTTAAGTGTATCACTGAAGTTGCTAAGTGAATCCTGGGGTCATTAAGTGAATCTGGATTCTCCCATTGAATTTGCTTGTTGGGAGGTGGCTGGGAAGGTCACAAATGGTGAATACACAACCCCGGGATACTGCAATCATTGTACTGTAAATGCATGCTGGTTGCTAAGCACCCAAATGTTGATCGTGTAACTATGGGGAAGCTGCGATGATTGTAAGTGCAAGGACTGCTTGCAAGTCATTTTTTTCAGTACCATTATAACTTCAAATGGTAGCTAAATAAATGGTTGTGAATTGAGGACTGCCTGTAGAGACTGAATGCCATCTGCCTCCATCCCAAAACTCATGACTGATAGCTAGCTACCAGTCATACCACATACTGGATTGTGGGGCAGTGCTTGAGTAAGCCTGCCTATCAAACTGATGCTGCTCTAGTCTTGAAGGCATGGTCACCATAGAAATGAGTTCCCATGCTCCCCCACCAACCCAGACCCCATAGTCCCAAGTAGAGCAATATACAATGTGCACAGTGCTATTTTGCTTCTTGCTTTGGAAGAGTGTTAATTCTGGCGACGGGAAAGTTCTTGCAAGCAAAGAAATGCTACCCAAGTAGCCGCAGAGTAAGTGACCAAAGACTTGGCCTGAGATATCCACAAAACTCATTGCTGTTAAACCCTCCCCACAGAAAGGAGAGGGGAAAATGGGGAGCTCTTATGCTTTGAACTCCCACTCCGTATTCACCCTTGCCTCAGCCTTCAAAGTCTAGATCTTTTTTATTCCCTGAAATGTTCCCCAAAGCGGTCATTATCAATGAGACTATTCCAGGCCTCAGTGTTATCGTTATTCATAGTTCTATTAGTTAACATAGTATTTATTTTAAAAAATTCATATAATAACTGTTTGGGGGGTTGATGACCCATCTGAAACTTCATGAGTTGAGCTAAAGAGTTTGGGGACTCTTGATCTAAAAGGAAGATGTTACGAGAAACTTGAGTGCTGGAGTCTCTGATTCGACTTCTCTTCCCACTGAGCTTCACTTCCCAGAGAGAAAACCACCTCTTTTCTTCTTCATTGTACATGGAGTCAGGGCTTGGTGAATGTAGGCAGAGTTAGCCAGTTGCCCAATCCACAGGACACAATGCAAGGAACATTGGGCACTGTCTCCTACTTCAGCTCACCTACCTTCTCCCTTCCATGATCTGTCAGGCTAGCCAGTGCATTGTAGGGAGAAAAGTGGGAAGGAGCAATGGATAATGAGTGAGCTTCGGCTTCCACTGATGCTGCAGGGAAAGGACACAGCTGTCAATAGGCAGCTGTGATTGACACCACTGAGAAGCCACCAGTGGCCCAGAATTGGCAAAATTGGCATCAGTCCTGCTCTAAGTAATAAAAAGAGTGAAAAGTATGGTCATGCAAAAGAATAATAAGAGATAATTTTGTTGAATACTTCCTTGGCTTGTGATTGGTCTGAAAGTGTGTATTTTTTTTCACAAGGGGCCTTGAAAGAAAATGAATAGAAAAAGTGAATGCAAACCCCACCAAATACGGGACACTTCCCTAGGGCTAGAAAAGTGGAAGTTGGCTGATAGGAAAAACTTCCTTTCCCTGTCGTTCATACTGAAGTTACTTTTGTCTCTTTATATTTTGGCTCCTGTTTGCGCATGCTTCTTTTAATCTTTTGTGACGACTCTGAATTAAAACTGCACATCAGACACAATGATTCTGTTTTGAAAACATTGCATTTGTCACACTGCATGTGTGATAATCTGTTCCTCTAGTAAATTTCCTCTTCTTCAGCAAACTTGCTACATTTCCTTAATTTGTAGTGGAAGATGGCAGTCACAAGATAACCTTTTTTCAGAGTCCAAAAACAATTTACTTGTGTGTGAAGGTATTTGTGGGTCTGTGTCTGTGTGCATTTGTGTATATAGGAGAGAGAGGGGGAGGGAGGGAGAGAGGGAGAAAGGGAGAGAGAAAAAAAGAAAGATAGATAGAGATTGAAATTTATTTCCAGGTAGACAACCTTGTTTTAAACACCTTGGAAATCCATAATGATTTCAAAATGTAATATTAATTTATCCATTACCATTTCTTTTCTAAAATATTTCAGATCTCAATTCAGGTTCAATTAGTTATGAATACAGCTGCAATCCACCCTTACCTGAAAATTAAATCCCTCTGAAAATATATAGCATTATACTGCATTCCCTATCAACACAATAATTTAGTAGGACTGCTGATACAAAATGAGAGCTAGTTTGGTATAGTGGTTTAAGGCAGACATGTCAAACACAAGGCCTGGGGGCCGGATCCGGCCCGCGAAGTGGTTTCATGTGGCCCGTGAAGCCATCCTGGAAACAGTGAGGGAACGGCCCCCACTGCCTTGGCCCTGGCCCAGAGACCCTCCTCCTGCCAGAGACCCTCAAGATCTGTCCCACTCCTGCCCAGGCTCCCTGATGCAAACGATGTAGAGCTGGCCACGCCCACCCAGTAGGCCATATGCACTCTAGCCACACCCACCCAGTAGGCCACGCCCACCCTGGCCATACCCACCCGGCCCCCTGAGGGCAACCTCAATGCTGACGCGGCCCTCAATGAAATTGAGTTTGACACCCCTGGTTTAAGGCATCAGGTTAGAAACCAGACGATTGTGAGTTCTAGCCCTGCCTTAAGCACCAACCCAGCTGGGTGTCCTTGGGCCAGCCACCCTTTCTCAGCTCTAGGAAAACAAGCAATGGGAAATCGCTTCTGAAAAACCTTGCCAAGAGAGTTCTGGTTTTGACGTTGCAATGAAAGAGACACGGGAAGAGGGGGCTCTGTCTTTCTCATTTGATTTTGCTGTGCTGGGGGACCCTGAAAAGGGTCAAAAGTTGCCCTATAGAGGTGACAAGCAAGGGGGAACCCTCATTGATTGTGGGAGGCGGCAGCCCTCCCGTTTGATTGAAGGAAGCCCTCCAAACTGGTAGGGGAAAGACTGGCTACATTCACATAGCCAGTCAGAAGCTGCTGTCAACGGAAGACAACAAGCACTAACAAGCAATTTTACAGCAACGTGGATGAAAGTGGGTGAGACCTGAGCTCTCTTTATGACTTTAAGACCTCTTCCTGAAAATCTGACCAAAGCACTTTCCCCAATGAGGAGGGAAAGGGAATTATGGACCCATTCCCTCAGGAAAATAAAAGTGATGAATTAATTATTTGGGGAAAATGGAGAAACTTACAAGACTAATTTGGAATTTACACACACACACACACACACAGAGAGAGAGAGAGAGAGAGAGAGAGAGAGAGAGAGAGAGAGAGAGAGAGCACTTGGAAATTTGGGGACTAAAAGTGTTTTTAAGACCTTTTTTAAAAAAAAAGACTTGAAAAGTTTACAATATAAGTTTCAGATTCAAAAACTGAAAAATGGTGTTAATGATATCTAGTGGTGAATTATGACACTACAACTTATTATACCTAAGAGAAACCTGACTTGAAGAACAGAATTAGATAAGACTTTGGCTGGCCTTGGAAGGTTTTATTTTTGAGAATTGCAGCTGAGAATGGGGGCTGCTTATCTGTGTAGCAGAAATGATAATACTACTCTAAAATTGGCCTGTCTGAACTATGAACACAAATACTGACTTTTAGAACTCTATTGTGGAACTATTTTCCTGTAGAAGAAACATACACTATTGCCTGATATGATGGACCATTTTTGATTATAAATCTTGATTGATAAACAACATTTAATGGATCTTTCTTCTCCCTGGACAGAAAGGATATATTTCTCACTGGACAGAAAAAAATGAATTTTACTTATATTTGCTTAGGGGAGGTTTAAGAACGGCTAGTTGGTTGGATAATTTATAAAGGCCACTTACAAAAAAATAAAATAGATGTTCCATACTTAGCTCTAAATGGTAAAGAACCATCTTTAACATCTGTCTCCATAAGCCTCAGTTTGACATACCAGCAAGAAAATACTGATGAACCACAGAAATAAATTTTCTCTATGTTGAAATTAATACAAAAAAGAATTGCTTTAGATCATGATGAGATTAAAAATAACACAAAGGAGATAAAAGAACAATTTTCTAATTTAAATCTACAGACTCAGAAAATAACAACCCAGAAAACAGAAGGAAAACTAGAGAATGCTGACACAAAAATTAAGGATCTAAAGGAATAAACTAATGACCAGACTCAGACAAATGAAGACTTAGAAAACACAACAATAATATTGGAAATAGAAAAGACATTCTACAAACCAAGATTTCAGAACATACTGGAGGATAAGGAAGGAGAGCTGGTGGAATGGAAGATAGAGCTGTTAACAGACCTGTGAGGAAATGGAGAAGGAGGGAGGCTGTTTAATGAATATCAATGGGCTAGTTTTTACAAAAATACTTTAACTAAATTTTTTATCTTGTTTCAAATAACATACACAAAAATAGAGGAAGAATTATTTGATGATCCAAATGCACTGTCTTGGAAAGTTAGTTGGCAAAGGAAGAAAGCTAGAGTAAGACTGAAGGAAACAGAAGCATTGACCTATTAAAGGGGATGTTATATTACTAATTAGATGTTTCAATATGGTTAAGAATAGATTGCTAGAAATAGAAGTATTATAACTAGATAGGATTTGTATCAGAATATCATATCTTGTTATGAAAAATGAAATAAGAATATGCTAATAACTTTGAAAGGGAAGCTTTTGGTTACCCAAATATAATTTGTTTTAAAATTATAAATGATTAGGATATTTTTAACATGGATGGGAAATTTAAATTGAAAAAAGCGAAAATAGGATATGGATTGAATAAATGGATATTTAGTGTAAATGCAATTAAGATATGTTTTGGTTAGAAAAGATATTTTAAACTGATATTATTGACACTATTACAAAAATCTAACAAATGTTGATATGCAACTGTTTACTAACAACAATAAGAATTGTATTTGCTTAGTGTGGAAAAATGCTTATTACCAAAAGAAGAGAGGATGTATTGGAGGGTGTAATATTGGATTTAATTTAAAGAAGCTTACATGTACCACGGAATTACTAATGGACTCAGTCATCACGTGTATGTATGTATGTATGCATGTATGTATGTATGTATGTATGTATGTATGTATGTATATGTATATGTATATATAAAATATTGCCAAGAAAACTTCAGGGACTTGTCCAGGCAGCCACCAGGAGGCAACTCTGACTCAAAACACACCCCAAAATACAAACGGAGCACGAAAGTCTGGAACATCCACAGATGGCAGCAAAAAGATACCAAAAACTCATTTTGCTTTTGTCTATTGTCTTAATTTTGGAATCCTAATTTGCTAGCCCTATATTTAACAATTTCCAAAGCAAATTTACAATGGCTATTTTATAACTGGGATAGAGCCTCAAGCATAATGATTATTTACTGCATGAATTTATTCCTAAACTGGATGAGCAGAGGGCAGGTGTTAGCAGTTGCCATTTCATCACGTTGTCTTATCTATACATAAACATGCTTCCAACAGTGAGCAGGCAATTACAGTGTCATTTGGAACTACAATTATAGATAAAGATGTGCATTATAAATGACTACTGTGATGAGAAACCAACCAGATCCTCTGGTAATTAATATAATCATCATCTCAAATCAATCGTACTGACAGTGTGAGGATATCATAAGAAGGGGAAGACTCCCCCCTTTTTATTTCTATCCTATTCAGTTCTGATGAATATAAAACCAACTGGGATTAATTAGTTGCAAGTGGAGCTCTGCTAGCTGAGTACATTATTAAAAATGGCAGTGTTTGGCTCATTCTTCTTGATAATAAGGAATGTGTCGAATAGTCTGAGAAAAATGTGTTTAAATACATTCATGAACCTCTTATCAAATCGGCAGGGGAAAATTATGAAATGTCAATTTAATAAATGTGTGTGATTGCTAGATGTGTATCTCTTTAATTATTTTGTAACATATATAAGAGATAAGAAAATATAGAGGCTTAATTGTTATCATTGCTTAAATATCTATTCCATGGCTAAAGAGCCATAAAATTGAATGCTGTTAAGTACTAATACATGGAAAAGCAAAATAAAATCTTATTCTTTCCATCATACCAAAGTAAGATGGTACAAAATATGTCAGATGTTAAAATAAGCTTAGAGAAAACAAATTGGAAACTTCAAATATGTTACAATTTCACAGACATAGAATAGGATAATAATTATTGGGTTCACTCATTGCACTAAGCCATAATGTATAAAACCAACCAGTTTGTATGATGAATCTTCCATTAATTATTTAAATGATGCTGCATTTTATAGTTTAGCAAGATATGCTTTCTTCTGTGAATCAGGGTTAATCAAATCATAGCTTGGTGCAATTTGCAAACCAGATTCAACAGAAACATATCAATGTGAATTGCATCATGAAATTATCAGAATACTTTCTGTTTTGTACAAAATCTGACAAAGGATTATTTAAAAAATTAAGATTGTTGTAATGAATTGTCAAAGACCAAAATGCAGAAGGAATACAAATTTCAGACGTAATAATAGAACCAAAAATATCAGTTTTAAATTATGAAATTTCTAAAATGAGACTACAATAAAATGCATGCTTTACTCATTTAGGATATGCTTCATTAGAAGTAATTGTACAAATATAATTGGATATTTTTTCTTAAAGATCTGGGTTTAGATCAGGAAGAGAGACCTAAGACACTGTTCTTGATTTCTTTTATTACCTTTCTCATGTGAGATTGGGTCCTTTCACAAACAGGTATAAGAAGTCCTTTCTTGCAGCACTGAAAGAATAATCACAATTTCTATATTAGGGCATTTATGATTTAGCATCTTTGTATTGATTTAATAGGCTCCTCAGTATTGCTGACACTTTTTTCTAAGACATGAAATGCATCATCCACTATGTGCCTGTGGGTAGAAATATGTTGACCCAAGATTAGTGATCTATTCAGACCAATTACAGC
The DNA here is from genome assembly GCF_947247035.1 of Vipera ursinii. NCBI lineage: Eukaryota > Metazoa > Chordata > Lepidosauria > Squamata > Viperidae > Vipera > Vipera ursinii. Next base: position 260,024,283 of record NC_139512.1, on the reverse strand, counting down.
TGGAATACAGGGTATTTCACTAACTGTGAGTTGTAGCTTGATCATAAATATTGTGGTATTCAAGAACTGTCAAATGTATTATACCTTAAAAATCCTAGTGAGAGTTAATTTAACTGAAGTCAATCAAAATTACTTCTGAAAGTTAAGGCACTGAATTATAATTAAAATTTCTTTCCTTTAAAGCAGGGGTGTCAAACTCAATTTCATTGAGGGCTGCATCAGCGTTGTAGTTGCCGTCAGCGGGCTGGGTGGCTGTGGCCAGGGTGGGCATGGCCTACTGAGTGGGCGTGGCTAGAGTGCATATGGCCTACTGGGTGGGCGTGGCCAGCTCTACATTGTTCGCATCAAGGGTGCCTATGGGGGCCTGGGCAGGAGTGGGACAGATCTGAGGGTCTCTGGCAGGAGGAGGGTCTCTGGGCCAGGGCCAAGGCAGTGGGGGCCGTTCCCTCACTGTTTCCAGGATGGCTTCGCGGGCCACATGAAACCACTTTGCGGGCCGGATCCGGCCCCTGGGCCTTGTGTTTGACATGTCTGCTTTAAAATGTGCCAGATCATTCTGCAATTTCCTTGATTATGAATCTTCTTCTCCCTTCCTAAGAGTCTCCTTCCCAATTTTCCATTTGATATTGTGAACCTCAACTAAATATCCTTTCTGTCATCCCTGAATCAAGCATGATTCTTCTTTCCAATGAATTGGACAAAATTCAAGGAAACAGAGATCTGGAACTGGACAAAATGCAAGTAAACACAAGTCTAAGGAGGGTCTGGATAGGGTTCAAATACTACAGAGAAGCTCAAACTGATAACCAGGTTCTACGAATAACATGCCAAAACATTGCTAGCCAGAGGATCCAAAGAGACGGCTTTTTTTAAAAAAATTTTTTTTAGCTTTCAACGATAAATATCACAGGACTTTGTGGATCACAGGATCTATCGCTTAGGATTCAAAATATCTCTTACGAGTTTTTCAGATTTTATTACATAACAAAGTAGTGGTGGGATTCAGCTGCTTTGCACCACTTTGGCAGAACCAGTAGTTAATTTTTTTGTTGCCCAGGCCCAGAATGGACTTCTGGAAGTGGCATCCACACAGAGAACCGGTTGTTCACATATTTGAATCTCACCACTGTAACAAGGTACTGTAGACAAAGTTTCTATTTTCAGTTTTAGCCATCATTCCATTGCAAGACTGATTTACAATTAGAGAGCAACATTTTACCACCTACTCTCTCCATCCAGCTGGAAAATAGATGGCAAGTGAATCAGAGGCCATCAGATCTCTTGCTACTCACCTATTCAATAGAGAGGTGTTCACTACAGCTTTGCATTGCATCCATCCTGTTATATTCCACCGTAAATAATGGTTTTAAATAACAACTATAACAATGGACTCAGTCCCACTATATGTTATTAGGATTGCTATATAATTTATATCCTACGTTTCCTCCAGAAACTCTGGATGGGGGTAGAGAAGAAAACCACCCTTAATTTTATCCCAGGTACATGCTGTGAAGTAGATTGCTGGAGAGTTGCTACAGTCCTTAATACTTTTATTGATAGTTTTCATTATATGTATTTTATTTAATGCACATTTTTATTATCTCAAATGGCTCTGGGTTGCTTTCAAAAAACTAATTTGTGAATGAGCTATTGTTGCCAGAGCACACAAAACATTTTTTCTTTTATGTATTTGATCCAATAAATTCCCTCAGCTATAAGTCTGCCTTTTATGAGTTATCAGCGAATACAATGAGATATAAGCAGATCAAGTACATTTGGGCTGCTCTTCCTTCATCTGCAGAAATATCAGGGTCCTTATGACTCATAATGCTTGTTTCAATAAAAGAATATTAAGGACATTAAGGAAGGAAGAAATAATATTAACCAAACACAAAATATCTATGTTCTAACAGTAATTTATTCAGGCAAAGTTATGTTAATCCTATCAGCAACTGGGAAAATAAACTTTCACTTTCAAGGCATCTTTTTTCAATCCAAGATCAGGCTTCTGTCTTTCTTTAAATGTTACCAACCAAGATTCTGCCTGAAAAGTCAGAACATTCCAAAACTTTTCCAGACCCAACCAAGCGAGCACCGTCTATATCAGAGGTCCCCAACCTTTTGGGTACCAGGGACTGGTTCCATGGAGAGAAGATTTTCTGTGGACCAGAGAGTGCATGGTTTTGTGTGCTGCCTGCATCACACGCTTGTTTGTGCAGCCTGGTTGCTGGCATGCTGTGGCCCGGTACTGGTCCACAGACTGGCGGTTGGGGACCCCTGGTCTATATTATACAATACAATACAGTATTTTGATATATTTTATGCATGATTAATATAATATCTTGTATTTTTAAGCAATTTAACACTGACCAGAAGTCTTTCTTCCCAGACTTTCATCACTTCTCTCTCTTGCCTGCTGTTTGCTCTCAAATATCTTCCCCCTCCACTAGATCATTGCTCACCTTTTGGTAACTACAGTAGTAGTCATATAGAGGGTCCTCTGTTTTCATGCTCCCAATTGCTCCCAAAAGGTTCTTGAAAGGCCTACGCTACACTCTCTATCTTGGATCCCAATGCAATGGGCGAGCAAATAGCAGCACTCCTGTCCAGTTTTTTTTCCTGGACTGCATAAGTGACTTCTGATGTACTCTTTAATGGTACTTAGTCCATGTAAGGTGGTCCCAATACTTCAGCTGAATGTTTGATTAGAAGCATTCTTCTTTAGAGGAGAGCTATTTCAAACTTCTTTTGGTCTCCAATATGTAGCTTTTCCAGGAGGAAATTCTGAGCAGTGACATCAGTGACACCCTCATAATTCATTCTTGTTCAGGGAACTGATTAAATACTTCAGCAACAAGTTTGTAAATATCAACTACTTCCCAAAGTCTTTTTTTGAAATGAAAGGACAATAGACTGATGTATAGGCATAGTTTGTTTGCTTCTATCATTAGAATCTATAGCAACAGATAATTTGGTGGAAATGGTAGCATGCCTCTTGATTCATTCATTCATTTATTCAAGCAGGGGATCATACAATCTGTCAGTTCTCCCCACCATCATATTTACTGAAGTGTTTTAACAGGCAATTCAGGAAGATAAAGTACTCCAGTACTAACAGCAAACTCTGGAGATTCCAGAATAGCAGTGAAGTGCAAAAGCAATTTTTAACTTTATTAGTTTAGCTTTATTTGGTTTTAATTGGCTCACAAAAGAAAATAAATGTAAATGTCATATTAGGTACTATCCACATAGCAATGGCAATAGTATTTAGACTTATATACCCCTTCATAGTGCTTTACAGCCCTCCCTAAGTGGTTTATAGAGTCAGCATATTGCCCCTAACATCTGGCTCCTCATTTTACTGACCTCAGAAGGATGTAAGGCTAAGTCAATCTTAAGTTGGTGAGGATCGAACTCCTGACAGTGAGCAGTGAGTTAGCCTGCAATTTTGCATTTTAATGACTGCTCCTCCACAGTTCTAATTATCTAATTATTTAATTATCCAATAATTATTATTAGATAATTATTATTTAATTATTATCTAATTATCAAGTATTAGTAGAACATACATTTTAATAATTAAAAAGTTTATCTTTCTTTAAAAAATCCTGGAAATGTGTGTTATAGGAACAAGAATTATCAAATTGTTCTAAAGCCCTTTGCCAATTTGCCAGACAGGCCTATTTAAGCACTGATAAATAATATATTCACAATCCACTTGTTAAGACCAAATGAAATTTATCTTTCCAGAGTAATTATTTTTGGATACTTCCTCTCCTTGTATATATTTGAAATTTTGAGATTGAAATGTTGGAAGTACAGATCAGAAGAGTGTACTTTTCTTCACTTACTGAGCTGTGAATAATGGCATTCATGTTTTAGAATAATGTTGGAAACAGTTTAAAATATAGGGGTATAGCAGCGAGAGCATTCAGAAAATTGATTTAAGTATCATGTGGACTTGATGAGAATGTAGAAGCCCAACTTTGATGATCTGTTGCAAAATGGTAATATTTAAAATTAAATGGTATTACCTACAGCCTGATCTATTATGCCATTATCCAAAACAATAATAGCAGAAATATCTTCCTGCAGCCTAGCTATCATCATTTAGAACTTCTCTATTGTCCCATTAATTCCATTTTTCCCATTTCATTCCCCACCCTCATCCCCAATGTGTTAAAGATGGATTGCTTGCCTACACCTATTGCTTTACAGCATGGGTGTCAAACTCGCCACATCACATAACATGTCATGACGTATCGTGATATTTTTTTTTTGCATAGCCGGCAATGGGGTGGGCACAGCTTCAGTATGATGAAACTGGCTCATGGGCCGGCAGCTTGACACCCCTGCTTTATAGCATTAAAAGCTACTTGCCTGGATACCCTCAATATGAAGTTGTTAAGTCACTTTGTGCTTTTGAAAGCAGAATCTAATATCAAAATAAGCACCTATCTCAATCAGAATAACACAAATTGAATTATATTTGGCCTCATTATGAGGAATTGTTTTCTATTAGATTGTATGAAACAACTGAGAATTTTGAATTTATAAATGTTGCAAGATAGTACTGAATACAGCCCTATCTTTTTTCAAACTGATTGTGCTTTCTATAAAGCATTTTTAAAGCTATCATTGCTAAAATCAAATGATTCAGCCATATAAAATATGTTCTAGTTTAAATGTTTTCAACTGCATTATACTTGGTTCTGTCTGTATACACTGTGGGAAGTCTCAACTATGGCATCTAACTTGGCTATTAAACATTTTCTGGAGTCTCTTACATGTTTTGTCTATCAGCTTTACCAATAGCTTTTTTAAACAGCGTTGGTAAAGGTATAGGTTCCCCCGCACATGCGTGCTAGTCGTTTCCAACTCTAGAGGCCGGTACTCATCTCCGTTTCAAAGCTGAAGAGCCAGCGCTTGTCCGAGGACGTCTCCGTGGTCATGTGGCCGGCATGACTAGACGCCAAAGGCGCACGGAACGCTGTTACCTTCCCACCGTAGTGGTCCCTATTTTTCTACTTGCATTTTTACGTGCTTTCAAACTGCTAGGTTGGCCGAAGCTGGGACGAGTAACAGGCGCTCACTGTGCTATGCAGCACTTGGGATTCGACCCGCCAAACTGCCAACCTTCTGATCAACAAGCTCAGCGTCCTAACCCACGGAGCCACCGCGTCCCTTTTTAAACAGCATTGCCTTAACACTAAGGCTAGAGTCAGCTCAAGGAACAATATCATCAGGAAATTGATAAACTACACATGGGGAGCTCAGCCATCCACATTGCATATATTAGCTTTGGCCTTGAGCTGAGTATGTTGTTCCAGTGTGGGTCACATATCTTAAAGAATAAAAGAGTCTATTTTAAAGCATTAAAATAAAGAGCTATTTCACTGTTCAGACTGTTTCCTATACACTGCAGAATATACAGTATATGAACTCATTTAGTTTTCAAACAACAATTGTATGGCTTCCTTTATACACTTTACAGGAAAATCTAGTTTGACAGTGTAATCCTATGCACCTGTTAGTCATCAATAAACTCTAATTTAATCACATTTAATTTATTACTCAGATAAAAGTATCCGGGCTGTGGCCTCAGACTCCTTATGTTCATTTTACAAAGGAAACAAAGCAAGGTAAGGTTGTTGTCATGGAAGTTATTCTAGCGTTGATAATTCTGACAATCACCTTTACTGTGTTAGAAAAAGTAGTTTCAATGTGAGCAGTATTTATATCAATAGGGAACTATGCCCACACAACTGAACCTTAGTTATTAGCAAAAATACTGAGGTCAAATGTCTTTTGAAATTGATACTTAATGGGAAAAAAACATCTGTTCCAGTCATTATAAGGAAAGTTTATTTCTTGTCCAATACTGACCTCTGGGTAGTACGGCAGAATTGCATTTCCTTAAGTGGTGAACCATAACTCATTAAATTTGTGTTACCTAAAATTTGTTAATCAGAAAAGATGCTACCAAGTCCTAATACTTGGTACTCTAAAGAATTTTGGGATTGCCTTCTAAAGGCAGAACTAGTAAGAATTAAATTTGAAAGTCAGAATTATGTGACCGTAACCATGACGCACATTAACAGATCAAGGGTATAATCTGTTTATCAACCTATTTGTTGAGGTCCGCATGCGTTCTGTGAAGTGCATCTCTTAAAGCAGAGTGCTTTGTAAACCATTATGAGTACTGTTTCTAATCATCTATTTTTCACTGCCATTGCATTGCGCTTATAGTTCTTTTTCACACTTCCTCTAAGCAGCAGCCTAGGAAAGAGAGGGCGAGTAATAGAAAAGTTTTGTTTTTTAATCAGACGTTCTTTGGGAAAATCTTTAAAGTGTAAAATCAAACATGCATTACAGTTTCCCATGGTAATGTAAGTTCATATCTATGTGCGATTTGGGAAGTAACGGCATAGCCTGCCCTTAATCCTGTCGGGCAAGCTACTACAGTATTTCAGATCATCTTCAGAGCAGAGCAGAGAATAAATAGTAGGTCGCTAGCCCAAAGCGTCTCGCCCAAAGCTCCTTCGATTTGCAGCAACGGACGAACGTTCAGACGTTTCTAATCAAACGTCTCGTATGAACCCAATGCGGGGTTTCAACTGCGTTTGTCTTTCGTGCCTTGCACTGCCTTGAGGGGATTGTCGCCTTTCGCTTTTATCCGAGACAGGCTGTAACTGCTGCTGCTGCTGCATTCCTGCGTCGTTTTCCTACAGACAAGCAGCTTCTGCGAAGGAGTGACGATGCGGAAAAGGACGGGCTGGGCTGGCAGGGGGGGTTAACAAGAACCCGGAAGATTAAGACCTCTCTCTCTCTCTCTCTCTCTTTCTCTCTCTCTCTCTCTCAATTCAGACATTTGACTCTGAGCCCGAGGAGGCGGCGACAGGGCGTTTCTCTCTGGAAATGACGCTCCGCCGCGCTCGCTGCTGCTAGAAAGGAGGGCTGGCGAGTAAACAAGCCCTAGCTGATCTGTCTCGCCGTCTCCATCTTTAAAGGGCCGTCGCAGAGCGAGGACCAAGATGGGGGCAGTTTTGGGCTTGTGCTCCTTGTCCAGCTGGGTAAGGAGGTGCCGCGTTAGGGCCCCCCCCTTCGCTTCCCCCCTCCTTTCCCGGCGCCGATAGAGCTCGGGGTGCGGGCGGCGGCGGGCAAGCAGGCTCTCTGGAGGCGCAGGCGCGCCGCAGGGCTGGATTCTCTTCCCCCTTCCCTCCTTTCTTTGTTAAAATAAAACACCCGCTTTGGGCGTTATTTCCGGTTGTTGGATTATCCCGTGTGTGTGTGTGTGGGGGGGGCTATTCGATCTCTGTCGAGTTAGAACTTAAAATATCGTTCTTCATGGACGGCTGTCATAATAAATGTCTAGTAATGAAAAAGGTGGGCGAAGTCGGGTTTCTCCCTCCTCTGCAGTACCTTGACATTCTTTGTTGCGGAAGAAGCACGTGGGGTTTTGTTTTAGTACCGTATTTGTTCCTACTTGCCCGACCGCCCGAAATACCGATTTTTTACTTTCCTGATGGTGTTGCTGGAGTGATAGGAGAAAAATCCCAAAGACCTTTGGAAAACGCACGTGACTTTTTAGCTCCAGTGTGTTAGAATAATAAGTTACTTGCTTGAGGGCTTTGAGTGTAGTTGGTAGCTGGGCCTTTTTGGAATCGATTACAGAAAGTGTAAGGTATTTTATAATATTTGAGTTCATTGTACAAATTTACAAGCAGGTTGAAATTGTCCCTTGCCAGATGTACACAATTCATGCATCCTGTATGAGATTTTTTTCAAAATGCTGTAGTCTGGGTCTTCCAGAGTCTATTTTCTGTACCAGTTCCATATCCTTTAGAAGCCACTTAAAAGCAGTTATATGTTACTTTTTTAATCTATTCCCCTTAGAATGCAAAGAACAAGGAGTAAAAATCATTATAATTCTTGACTTCATTAGGTTTTTCCATCACAAAAATCCTCTCATCCCTACTCTTCACAAAAGAGAAATTGCTTGGATTTTCCATCCACTTATGTATTTGTCTGGTCATATACACAAAAATGTGTATTAATTTATTTACAGAAATAAATGAAAATCCAACCATTTCTTAAAAGGGGAACTGAACGGGGAAATTATGTCAGATTCCCTTGGAGGATCTAAGGCTTGAAGGCTGGGAGGTGGGGATGAAGCCCTGTCCCTGCAGAGAACAGATTACACACGAGCTCTAAGGGAACAGCAATTTTTTTAAAGGTGTTGTAATGTTGTTTTGAAGATATCACAGTTAAGCTTGGAATAAATCAGTGGAGCTCTTTGGCTCAAAGAGATCTAGAATTGTTTTTGAATTGATGTGGAGACTTGTGTGTGGAAAGGCTTACGGTCTATTAAAAGTTATTATCTTTTTGTGGTCCCCAATATGGTTTAGCAACATACTCTATTGTCAGGTGTGACATGATTATTGTAGGTAGGCCGCAGGCCTTCACTTAGAAAAAAAAGGGGGGGGAATGGTCTTGCCTCTTCTCAGGATAATCTCTGGCCATTTCCCATTCTTTGTTGCTTGACATTTGAATGTCAGGTGTGGAATGACTCCAAAGTGGACATCCAGTTCAGTCCCAACTTGAGTACAGTTTAAACATCCCATCATGATCAGACCCTAATAAGGTACACGTGCACGAAGGTTGGCATGAGAAGTTGAATCAATAACTTTTGACAAAGACCATTTATATCTTAAAACTAAATAATTATAGATAGTAGTATTGGGGAAGAAACAATATAAAACATAACCTAGGACAGTAATTATTTGCCTGAACTGTGTTGTAATATATTCTTGTTTTCTGAAGTTAAGATAAAAGGATCAGATTAGGAAATTTAACAGAATGTTCCTTCAGTTTTTGTTCATATCTGGAAAATTGCTTGTGTTACGATGAGGGCTTTTCTTGGACAGAAAATTCAAATATGTTTACAGACATAGTATCTTGTTGTATTCAAATATTGAAGTACAGGTAGGCCTTGACTTACGACCACAATTGAGCCCCATATTTTATGTTGCTAAACAAAACATTTGTTCAGTGACTTTTGCCCCATTTTACGACCTTTCTTCCCACAATTGTTAAGTGAATCATTGCAGTTGTTAAGTTAGTAACATGGTTGTTAAGTGATTCTGGTTTTCCCATTGACTTTGCTTGTCAGAAGTTCACAAAAGGTAATCACATGATCCTGGGACCAAGCATTTGAATTTTGATCACGTGACCATGGGACTGCTGCAAAAGTCGTATATGAAAAATGGTCATAAGTCACTTTTCAGTGCTGTTGTAACTGAATGAACCGTTGTAAGTTGAGGATTACCTGTATTAGTGTCGTGGAGTAAAAGGTTGAAAACAGGCTATACCTGGCATGCGATTAGGATTATTTGAGTTGAATCTAGATTTAAGACAAAATAAACATTACTATTTAACTTATATGGAGAGCACATCATGAGAAAGGCAGGGCTAGATGAATCAAAAGTTGGAATTAAGATTGCCGGAAGAAACATTAACAACCTAAGATATGCAGATGATACCACTCTAATGGCAGAAAGTGAAGAGGAACTAAAGAGCCTCTTGTTGCGAGTGAAGAAGGAGAGTGCAGAATTTGGGTTGAAACTAAACATTAAGAAAACCAAGATCATGGCATCTGGCCCTCTCAATTTCTGGCAAATAGATGGGGAAGAAATGGAGGTACCGGTAGTGACAGATTTTATTTTCCTGGGCTCCAAGATCACTACAGATAGGGACTGTAGCCAAGAAATTAAAAGACACTTGCTCCTTGGGAGGAAAGCCATGGCAAATCTAGACAGCACACTAAAAAGCAGAGACATCACCCTGTCAACAAAAGTGTGTATAGTCAAGGCTATGGTCTTCCCAGTTGCAATGTATGGCAGTGAAAGCTGGACCATAAGAAAGGCTGAGCGCCAAAGAATTGAGGCCTTTGAACTGTGGTGCTGGAGAAGACTCCTGCGAGTCCCTTGGACTGCAAGGCGATCAAACCGGTCAGTCCTAGAGGAGATTAACCCTGACTGCTCTTTAGAAGGCCAGATCCTGAAGCTAAAACTCAAATACTTTGGCCACCTAATGAGAAGGAAGGACTCACTGGAGAAGAGCCTAATGCTGGGAAAGATTGAGGGCAAGAGAAGAAGGGGACGACAGAGAATGAGGTGGCTGGATGGAGTCACTGAAGCAGTAGGCATGAGCTTAAATGGACTCCAGAAGATTGTAGAGGACAGGAAGGCCTGGAGGAACATTGTCCATAGGATCGCGATGGGTCGGACACGACTTCGCAACTAACAACAACAACAAACATTACCAAGGCTTCCTAAGGGCTTTTCCTCCAACATGGTCTTTTCAACATGTAACATTTGTAATTCAGATTATTTCTTTCAAACCCAGCATAAAATATACATATCTTTAATATTTATTTTACAATCCACTCTGAGCATTCTATATTTTCCATCTTTATAACTCCAATTTAAACAAAAAGGAACTTAAGTTGAAGCAATCCAACATTCACTGCATGAAAATGGTACTTGCTCTATAGTTGAGATTCTGCTTTTTGTTGACTCTGGTGGGTACTTTTGGTGAGGAGAACTCTTAAGAGTTTTTTGTGAGTACTCCCTTCCCCATTAACTAGCAGGCATGGAAACACATAAGAGTTGATATTGCAACATCAACTCTGCTGTTTCTTGCTTGTAACTTAATGCTCAAAGAGCCCAATAAACACCTGCTCATATTTCATATTTCTAGTGCATAAACATAGTTCCTCTAGGAACAAATTGAAATTTCTTAGGATAACTGCACAATAGGTGCCTATCAGATATATTGGACCATAACTCCCATAACTTGCAGCTGCCATATTGTGAAACACGTCCAGATAGCTGTAGGTGGGAAAGACTGATTTAGGTTTGCTGGTCACAGATTATAACTATTTTCAAATATTGTGAAATCAATTAAGCAAAATAGGTGATCAGGAATCTTTGGCTGTGTTGCTACTTGTCTTTTTTTCTTTTATCAGATACCATGTTTGTGTGGTAGTGCCCCCTGCCTCCTGTGTCGATGTTGTCCCAGTGGAAATAACTCCACTATAACAAGGTTGATATATGCATTCTTCTTGCTTCTTGGAGTGAGCGTTGCATGTGTGATGTTAATACCAGGAATGGAAGAACAACTGAAGAAGGTCAGTTCCTTATTGAGACGAGTATGCTAGAATTATTTTTGGTATAAACTTTGGTGTCTTGCATCTATCTCTTCTGAAAAATTCTTGTCCTAAGTAGTATATTATGTTATTGATCAGATATGAGCCATTATCTGTGGTAGTATAATAAAGGCCTTAATGCTTGCTTTATGTTTAGGAGAGTGATAAGGAGACAGTCTTGGAAGCTCAAGCTAAACAGCAAATCTTAAAATGAAAGAGGAAATATCACAGCCCTGCTGAAGCAAGCACTCAATTTCTGGAAATGTCCTGATTTTCAAAGCCTGATTGCAAATGTGTGCTTATACGTGGCTTTTGAAAAGAGCAGAGTTATTTGTTTGATGTGCAGTTTCAATATTATAAAATTTGTGGAATGAATATTCATGTTGGAAGATCTCCAGTTTCTTTAGAGCAAACACAGAAAATAAAGCAGACATTTCGCATTATCCATGAATTCATTTTGATAGTTTTTATGCTGTTTTTTTTAATAGATTCCTGGGTTCTGTGATGGCCAGGTGAATTGTGATGTTCTAGTAGGGTATAAAGCAGTGTATCGTGTATGCTTTGGTATGGCCATGTTCTTCCTCTTGTTTTCCCTATTGATGATCAAGGTAAAGAGTAGCAGTGATCCAAGGGCTGCAGTCCACAATGGGTAAGAAAGAAATGACTGCTTGTCTAAATTTGTACTTAGCTACAAGTGTATGTTTCACTTGGTGCCTTCCAAGTATGTTAGAGTGCACATTCCAGAATCATGCCGGTTGGAAATTTTGAGAATTGCAATCCCAGTACAAGTGGATTATATGAGGTTGGACAAAGCTGCTATGTCACAACTTGAGACATACAGTCACAAATTTAAAACAATTAGAGGTTTCAGCATTTTTCTATAAATAATGATCGAACATAAATTTGATAGAAGCAAAATACTTTCAATAGTCTACACTTTTGGTCTATGAATTCAATGACTAAAATGGCGAAATAAAATGACTTATTAAATGTTACTGCTCTGTAATGGATGCACATTTAAAATCTGTCTCAAAAAACTAGAACTCAACAATTATGTAAATTTCAAAATACACAGAAGAAAATTGGCTTTTCACTTACCGAATTATGGTTATTTGTTATGGCTGCACGAATGCAGGGATCATTGACTGAGTGTTTCTGTAAATTTAAATTCTTGAGACAAAGAAAAGGGATTGCTATCAGTCTGCATCAGGGTAAGCAATTTCTAGCCCTGGCAACTCCCTGGGACCCAAAGCAAAAAAAAAAAAAAATGAGGGAAGGTGCTGCAGAACAGATCTTTCCCTGTCCCCGTCCCCCACTGAAAAATAAGCTTTGAGTAATTTCACTAGGTATGATTGGTAAGCTTTCTCTGATCGTTCAGAAGATACATCTGCCATCCAGAAAGGATGGCTTACCTTGCTGTATTACACCATGACTGTTTGCATGGATCTATTCATCTGACTATCATGGGGACAGTAAGACCAAGCCACTTAATCTGAATCTGAATGGTAATTCTTGTATTTTCACAGCACTGAGTGCTTGTTTCCAATAACTATCCAAATCTTTAGTGCTGGGCATAGCATAACTGTAAGCATTCAAAGTAGTCCACCCTCGGTCATATACATTGGATCAGTCACACTTTCTTTCAGTCTAATCTAAGTCATAGAGTGGTTGGGTGATGGCTGTAGGGAAAAATTGGAGGAGGGAAGACAATGTATACCACCCTGAGATCCTGTATAAAAGTCAGGATATAAATCTAATGAAAGAGAACATTTTTCATTGTATATCCTGTACCTTGTAGATGTAGGCATTTTCTCTAGGGCTACGACTGTGTAGATAAGTTTCTTTTATAGAAAAACCGTAGCTGTGTTTTTTCTGTACCAGGACTCTGTACCTATTGAAACCATAGGAAATGGTGTATAATGTCTTTTTATTTGGGGGATTCTGTGCTGGAGCTCAATTGTTCAGAGGACTACATTATAAAAGTTAGACTTTATCCACTGTACTGCTGTCTACTAAATTTACATGTAGTTGGTTATAGTCCTATAGCATTTTCTACCGTGTATAAATAATGTTGTTGCTATTGTATCAAATATAATGGTGTTGATAACCTAAAATATTTCTTGAATGTTATGGATTTAAAAATGTTAAGTATTACTGTAACTTAGATTAGATATGGTGATTCTTTCAGATTCTGGTTTTTCAAGTTTATCACAGCAGTTTCAATTACAGTGGGAGCATTTTTTATTCCAGAAGGATCTTTTACAACTGGTAAGGTTGCATGCAAACCTTTAATCTTTGAGCAAAAGTAGTTTTCTGGGCTTTCTTAGATATAGAAATCTTATTTGATCATTTTTTTTATTTTGAACTGTTTTACTGATGGATGAATGGACCATTTGGCTGAACTTCGATTCTCATTCCTAATTAAGCTACTTAAAAACATGTAACTGTTTTGTAGCATATGCCTCCTACAATTTTGGTCTCCCTCTCTCTTCCCTTTCCCTCCTATTTCATTTTGTGTTTTCTCTAATGTCCATGAAGGGTACACCTAACTATTTCTTAGCTTATTAGCCTATAGAATGGCACACTGATTGCTCTGAATTAGCGAGAAATGTTTTGATGCTAAAAATAATCTTAATGTAAGATTAATATTTCTTTTATTATTTTTCTTAGTATGGTTTTATGTAGGCATGGCTGGAGCCTTCTGCTTCATTCTTATTCAGCTGGTTTTACTTATTGATTTTGCCCACTCTTGGAATGAATCGTGGGTTGAGAAAATGGAGGAAGGAAACTCGAGATGCTGGTATGCAGGTACGCCACGGTTTGTTGTTAAATATGACAGGATTGGTTGCTTTGGTCTTAAAACTGAAATATATGATGCCATAATCTTAGTTTCAGGAGCTATGAGCTCAGAAAAGTATGCTCTTGGTTTTCATATTCTTGTTTTGTTCCTTTGAGTCTGAACATGTCTCTGCAATTTTCTTCACAAAATGTCAGAAGTGCTTTGCCCTTTTCTGCTTCCTAGGGATGAAAGAGGTAACTCGCCCAAGGTCACCCAGCTGGATATGTGCCTAAGGCTAGATCAGAACTCATGGTTTCCTGGTTTCTAGCCTGATGCCTTGACCACTACCCCAAACTGACTTTACTTTCGTATCTTAGTTACTTGCAAAATAACAATATCTACCCATCACCAACCCAAAATAAGGATTTTGCATTTTTCACAAACCTCATGATACCTGATACAGGAAAATTGTGGGAATGCAGTTTAGCCCCAAACAGGATAAGAGATTTCCTCCCACGTACCAGTTGCCCTGTATGAGTTTCCTCCTGCAGATTTTATGAAAGGCCAGTTGCCAGTGTGCTGAATGTATGCATTACGACTCATGAAGATCAGATGTCATTTTGCTAACCCTTTCAAGCTAGCATTCCTCAGCCTGGTGCCTTCTAAGCTTATTACATTTAAATTTTTCAACTATTATGGGAAAAATGTAAAGGCACCAGATTTCCTTGAGAATTCAGCAGTTATAATAGTAGTGTACTTTTGCTTTTATTTTTAAAGCAGCCCAGTAATAAATTTCTTAGAGATGCTAATACAATCTGAACCCCTTTTTGTTTTTTTTAAAAACAGCATTGCTATCGGCCACAGCCCTAAATTATCTCCTGTCTCTGGTGGCAGTTGTCTTATTTTATATCTACTATACTCATCCAGATGGTTGTTCTGAAAATAAGGCCTTTATCAGTGTCAACATGATGCTGTGTATTGGAGCTTCTGTAATGTCAATTTTACCCAAAATACAGGTATGGGTTGCTGTTTTTTTTTACAAATACTTGGAGAATGTTTGAATATTTTTTTAAGCAATCTTTTTTCAAAGTCCTAATTGGTTTCTTTCTCTCTGTACATAGGAATCACAACCAAGATCTGGCTTGTTGCAGTCATCTGTGATCACAGTTTATACAATGTACCTTACTTGGGCAGCAATGACCAATGAGCCAGGTAAGAAGACTAAACAATTTTGTAAACATATTCTCTATACAGTTTTGGAATAAAATGATTCTAGCAAAGGCTTTTTGTTTATTGCTTTTAAAGATACTTGAGGTATTATACATGTTTATGAGCCTAGACAGATTTCATAGTAGAGGTTAATTGGCACATCATAGCAATATCAATATCAGACTTATATACCTCTCCATAGTATTTTACAGCATTCTCTGAGTGGTTTACAAATGTCAGCATATCTATTTTACCTCATTTTACCGATTAGGAAGGATAGAAGGCTGAGTCAACCTTGAGCCAGTCAGGATTGAACTCCTGGCTGTGGGCAGAATTATTTATTTATTTATTTATTTATTTATTTATTTTATTACATTTATATACCGCCCTTTCCCGAAGGACTCAGGGCAGTTTACAGGGTGATTAAAAAAATTAGCCTGCAATATTGCATTCTAACCACTGCACCACCACAGCTGCACATTCTCTTATTCTCCTCCTTTTTATATAATGTAAATATACACGTTATGCATATTTAGAAGGATGTTCATAAGCATGACTATATTATTTGTGCATTATTCACATGATGTATTATGACTATTTTAAATACTGATTCAAATTGAGATATTCATATTGGATTAATAGCTTAGAATGTCAATTTCTTATATTTATCCAGACAGACAGTGCAATCCAGGTTTGCTGAGCATAATTGGATATAATGCCACAAACCCTCCAAGCAAGGGTCAGCTAGTCCATTGGTGGGATGCCCAAGGAATTGTGGGGCTCATCCTGTTCCTACTGTGTGTTCTGTATTCAAGGTGAGTGGAATTTTAGAAAATCTTTCCACAAAGCTAACTATTAAACTCTACATCAGCTGGATATTTAGTAACTGCCCATTTTTCCATTTGCAGTATCCGAACATCTAATAACAGCCAAGTAAACAAACTTACTCTGACTAGTGATGAGACAACACTGATAGAAGATGGACTTCCTCGGAGTGAAGGCTCCCTTGATAATGGAGATGATTTAACCCGTGCTGTTGATAATGAGAAAGACGGAGTTACTTACAGCTATTCCTTCTTTCACTTCATGCTTTTTCTTGCTTCACTTTATATCATGATGACATTAACCAATTGGTACAGGTAAGTAGATTTATAGAAAATTGGGGAAAGATAACTTTTTTTTGTGGCACATGCATTTTTTTTTTACATATCCCCATTACTCTTGGTTTTGGAAAGTGCTTTTTATTTATGAAGAAGCTTGAAATGAGGCAGCAGATCAAGTACTGAACTCCAGAATTGGATCCAGAACTATGCATATCGAATAGGCAGAGCGCTTCTGTTTTGTGCATCCTGTTCTAGTCTGACCTCCATCAGTTTTCTCTGCTCCCAAGTCCCATCCCAATCTCGGTGAAAATCAGAGAACCTTCTGCAATCTGGTGGGGGATGAATAAAGGGAAAATGGATTGATCTCTGACAAGTGATGGAGGGGAATATTTGTAAATTAAGTAAATTCTGGTAAGAAAACTGATTTCCTTGTTTGCACAAGTGAATCTGAAAAGCCTTTCTACACTTCTTTTTCTTTTCTTTTTTTTTAGTCCTGACCCTGCCTCTGCACAAATGACCAGTAAATGGCCTTCGGTCTGGGTGAAGATTTCTTCTAGCTGGATTGGTATCATTCTGTATGTGTGGACTCTGGTGGCTCCACTTGTTTTAACAAATCGTGAATTTGACTAAGCATCTTTTTTTTGAAGGCTTTTATTGTTTAGTGGCTTATTTGATGCTAATGCTACTCTGTACTAAGAAATAATTGTAAATATGTGTTTGTGTACTTAATACTAGCATAGGTTATCCTGTCTTTATTATGCATGGCTAATTTTAAATCAGGTTATCATTACAATGACTATTTTCCTACTTGAGCTTGATTATGATTGCTGCTAGATTCAGGGCCAAACTAGAAATGTCAACTGTAGATCCACAGGCTTTATTCCACAAAATGCAAGTAGGAAACAAAATAGGAAAACTGCTGCTGCATTCTGTTAGCAGTAATTAAGGTGGTTGTGAAAAAACTTGCACTTATCTGGAGTAATTAAGGTGTAATGAGATGCCAAAGTGCTATAGCAGGGGTGTCAAACTGGTGGGCCACGGGCCAGGTGCGTCATGCACAGGCCACACCCACCCAGGATCTGCAAAGACAAACGTCACGATACACGATCAAGTTTGACACCCGTGTGCTATATCAAGCACATACAAAATCAAAGTATTTGACTTGTTGCTTGCAAGAGGTAAAATTTCAGCAAGTAGCAGCTGTAGTATTTTAATTTTTAAAAAAATATCATTGAAAAGTGAGGTACCTGGCCTTTAAAAGCAAAATGGATTGTGGGATTCACTTGCTTGCCATTTATTTCTCCCTGGGCATCTTCTAGAGCAGTTGTGATATTTGAATATGTCTAAGAGGCAGAATGCAGGCAGAGGATCTAAGAGATTCTAAACTTGTAGCAGAAGCATTTAATTTCCTCGTTGTTGTGTTTTGTTTTTAAAATGGGAATGCAGACTGATTCCACATGAGATTTATCATTTTTAAACATGGTGAGGGGTAATGGTTTGGCAATTTTGTGATCTATATGAGGACTCTTGCTAAAGGAGAAAATTAGGAAAGAAATCTTCCTCTTTAGAAGGACCAGACCAATTTAGATTACCTACAATATTACTAGGGTATTCAGTACAGTCTTTGCCCTCTTGATTGAGTGAACAAGGGAGGATTGGAAATTAGTAATCAGTTTACATGTTATCTTAAAATAGCTGAGATAGCCAGTTTAAAGGCATTAATTTGTTGGATGATCCTTGCCTTTCCTTTGGAAATGTGTTGTGTGGAGGGATAGACTTCAGTTTTACAGAGAAAAGAACAAAGCAAAGATAGCCAATACAGATTGATTGCACTTATAATTAAGAAGCTATTTTCATGGAAGGTTTCTCTTTTTAAACCTTCTGTACTAATAGCCACTCTATTTAGGATTTGATAGTTGTCACACAACCATCTAAGAAACTATTTTTTTGCTTCTTGCTAAAGGAGCATGTTTCTCTACAAAGTTTAACTAGAGCTTATTTTAAAAGAATCTGAAAAATTCATATTTTACTTAAAATGGATGGAAAAACTAGCCATGAAAAGTTGTTGCATTTTTGTACACGTTGTCTTTGAAGTGGAGTGCTGTGTCAATAAGTTATTTTTGGATCCACTGAGTTTAAAAACATACTTTTAAGTATTTAAAAGTATTATTAGGCTGCTGGAAAGCAATTCAAACTGAGATCTAAGGCTCTCAAGTCTTTTAGTGCTAGTAACATAATATAGGAAATGCTGATCAAATATTAAAAATAGGACAAAACAGGTAGGAACACTAATCTTTTTGGCTTAGTGATCATTAGATTGCAAGTAAGAAAAAAATGACTTCTTTTAATAGCAGTTCGCTGGATGTATTGGCAAATATCAACATCCTTAAAAAGCAATTGCATTGTGCAGCTGAGATTTAGTGATGCCATTTGTTTTTTTTTTGCATAGAACATTGAAGAACTTTTAAGAATTTTTGTCATCTCTTGCTACTAGTCCCGTTGGGTGCAGTGCAGGCAGTCTTTACAAAGTGCAAAATCTTAGGACTATATACTTATTGGTCCTGCTTTGCGAAGTGCTTTGAAATACTCAGCTTTTGGTTTCTGTTTGTTTGAAGTGTAAATACATTACCCATTGCTCCAATGTCAAATTTCCCCAGTTTCAACTGCAGATATCTTCTCGAAATTCCTGAGCATTTGTAATTGGTTAAATGTATTCAATTCATTGTAATACACAGGCTGATGAAGTCGAACTTAAATGCAATTACTGGTTTAGTCATTTTGAGTGTATATGCTGTAGCTATAAATAAACATTCATACTGGCTGTTTAATCTTGATACCGCTTAATGTGAACCTTTCGGATTACTTCAATGAAACTGTAAGCAACATGGTAGAAAAGGCTCTCTGTCTGGGCCCTGCCAGATGGCACTTTCTCATAGTTGGGACCTGGATCATTTTGCTTCTGCTGGATCTCACAGAACAGGTAGACACTACTAGGGAGAGATGCCCCAAGCCATTGAAAGACTTTAAAAGTATTTCTCAGCACCTTGAATTGCACCGAGAAGTGTATGTTGGATAGAATACTTTTAAATATAATACTGCATGCTTACTTTTTACACTACAAAGTCTGTCTTAGAAATGAAAACGTAAGTGTGCATCATTAACATATACTTTAGTTTTTAAAATCACTTTGCAGGTGCAATGGTATAATAGCTCTACTCACAATCTTCCTAAATAGTTTAACAGTGTAACTAGAGCTTTTATTAAAAGGTGGACATTCACTGTCATTGGAAAAAGGGGCACAAAATCTCAATTGCATTGATTGCCCATTCTGGCTAACAGAAGCACAACTGCCCCAACCGCATACATAATTTGTTTGGAGCAAAGTGTGCCAAATACCTAGTATGACATCCACTCAATTATCCTTTATACGCATATATTTCAAAGCTATGCGTCTCCACTTTTTAAAATTTATTTAAACACACACAAACTGAAGCTACTGCCTATATATAGTCTTGCATTTACAAACAGATGTTCAGATAAAGATTGTTTTCCAGCACATACCTGGAAACATTTTTCCAACTTTCCAACAGCAGGGTTTTTAGAAAAGGGAAGATGATCCACTAAGAAATGGCTTTCACTTATTAGGACCCGGATATTTGTATAGTTGAAGTTAAAACCCAACTAATTTTTTAGCCTAGGTTGATCCCTCTATCCCACAACCAGAAGTATCTTCATGCAGAACACTTTTCTATGGAAAAGATTAACCCCAGTCTGGGAGCTAGTGTCATTCTCTTTTCCCAATCTTTCTTCTGTATGCAACATTCTAGCATCCTTGAAATATGTAGTGCTGAAATAAGATTTGAAGTTAAGTGACACATTACATAAAGGTCTGGTCCCCCTAACAGTTTTATTTAAACAAGGTTGTAAAAATAAAAAAAGTAATGAATAGAACTTGGAAATCTATGACCTCCATCAAAACATCAAAAACAAATTTGTGTCAGTCATACATTAGGACCAAAAGTGAACATGAGATACCACAGTGGTTAATACAGAGCATCTGATTATATGTATTCAGAAGATAGCTGGTACTTCAAAGTACAATGGCACCAGAATATAATGAATTAGTGTGAATGAACTGTTGATGGTTTCTGTAAATATTTAAACTGCTCTGATTTTGTAGAAGCAATAGAATCTTTTTAAGTCCCCATTAGCTGCTTTGACAAAATGTTTACAAAAGTTAGACCCCGCCCCCCAAACACAATCTAAATAAATAGTTTGTCTTAAACATATTGGGTTAGTTGTTCAACAGTGGCATATCAGTGTCCATTGGCACAGGCGCAAGTTCACACAAATAAAATAATGTAGCTTCACTGGCTTCTGCTTCTGTCAGAGGTTCCAGACGAACGAGTTTACTTTGGGTTGGTTGAGGATCCAGACTGGTTTCAAGGAGTTCGTCCACTTCTATTGATTTATCTACAGAAGATGTGGTTTCTTGTGTACTCTCTGTTGCTGTGCTTGGGTTACCATCAAACAATGCGAGGAGAGGGAAAGCAGTATATTGAACGAGTTGTTTATCTATAGTAGAAGAAAATAAATCAAACCAAAGTCATTATTTTAAACAGACAGAAAAACCATTTTTGTATTTTTACAAAATGAAAGTGAAAAAAACCATGTTCAACATACTGTGTAGAAGGTTACCAGTATGCATTGATTGCATTTTGTTCCTATCTAAAAATAATTTCCATAAACTCTGAATACTGGACAAGCAAACAACTTTACAGTATGAAACCTCAGTCACCTGTTTTAGGGTTTGAATTGGGCACATTTGGTGAGTCTTGTTGAGGACTATGACTTTTCATAGTTTCAATTTCCTTTGTTTCCACCTGCGTAAAAGATGAAATGAAGAAAATGTTATACTAGAGAAAAGAGACTTTCAAAGTAAAATACACGTAGCCCTCAACTTAATAACCATTTGTTCTATGACCAGTTACAATGTCACTGGACAAATGGCACTTTCAGCTGGTCCTTGAAGTTATGGGTGTTGCAGGGGCACGATCAAAATCTAGGTCCTTCGTAACCTGCCTGCATTTATAACTGCAGGGTGCATTGCAATTTCCCCAAACCCACCTATCTCCCCCCCCCATTTCTACCCTTTTACCTGCCCTACACTTCACCGCCCCTCCTCCCTTCGTTCTGCTGCTCCCAGCTAACCTTTGCCATCTTCCTTCACTGCTGATGAGGTGTGCCGGTCTGGCCCTTTGTGAGGCAGGTGCTGGCCACGTGATGCCTTCTTCTCAAGGCCGCATGCAGCCTTCCTGAAGTCACATATAGCCAGCATCTGCCTTGTGAGGGGAGGAAGAAGACAGCAAAAGTGAATTTGAGATGGCGAGGGCAGGACAGTGTAAGGGAACATGTGGGCTCTTCGGCCCCTGGCGGTAGCCCCACTTCCCCCTGGCCAAGGTGTATTAATGTTTGGCCATAGCAGTTACTTAGTTGCACACTGCCCTGCTAGCCTGCCATTGACTTTATTAGTTGGAAGCCACGAGAAAGTTGCAAGGAGATCCTTCCTTAAAAGGCCATGATTCTCATTTAATGAAGACAAAGGGACCACCAGGACCACCATAGCTAAGCTGTCTGCTTTATGACTGCATTGCTTAGCTATGGAAAATTCAGTCCCAATTACTGTAATTAACAAAGGACTATCTGTATTCTGCAGCAGTATTTAAAAATATGTGACATGCTCTAATTAGAATAAACAATAAGAACATTAAAAAACAATGACAAACTAATATTTTGCCATGTACCAAGAAATAAATTTTTGGAATTGTAGAAACCTTCATCTGTATTTCCTCTACGTGCATGAAAAAGAGACTGGGGACATTAATACCATAATATACAAATTGTAATTTTATTCCTACCAGATAAATACTTTACATTAGGATGTGCAAAACATTTGGTGCACAGAACAATTTGTTTTGGAAGGTTTGGTCCTGAACCAAAAACATACATATTTGGTGTATTTTGGTATATCCAGGGAACAAAATGGAGCTGTTTTGATATGGACAAAAATAGTTTAAAGGACTGAGGACAGAAAAGGCCAAGATGTCAGCAGATAAGAAGAGACAGGGAGAAAAGGAGTTATTGGGAGGTTATGAGGCTTAGATCAATCAGTGGAATATGCCGTGGCTGAAGGGAGGGAAAAGAAAAAAAGATCCTGAAAAAAAGGTGGGGGGGGGGGAAAGGCAGGCTGGTGGCATGTGCATGTTTGGGAACAGCTAAAGGAAGGTGGAAGGAGATGGACTCTGCCCAATTTTCCTATCCAGATTTTGTTTCATCTGAAGCTTGAAATGACAACCACATTCAAGGTTTCAGTATTGCAAACCGAGTTTCCTGAAATTGTTTAACAATACTTCTGGAATACAAAATCTTGTTGCAGGTTCAAACCAAAATAATTTTCCCATTTTACAAACACTGCTGTTTTGATAGTTCTAGAAGCATTGCTATGAAATTGTAGCACATTCCTATACGGATGTACTAGATAAGACACAGAAGATGGAATCTAGTAAGCAATGTAAAAAGAAACTCAGATCAGTACTAGAAAGCATGGCAATTGAAACAAACAGTAGTAGTCTTAAATTACGACCTTGCTAAAATTCAGACTTTTAAAAAAACAAACATGTGATGTTGTAACACATTTCACTGATGTGCTAATGTAAACTTACTTTTGTACTACTGAAATGACTTGTAGGGTTCATCTGTACAGAACTTGAAAAAAGCTGAACAAAACAAAATGTCACATTTTAAAAAGAAGATTCTAAATAATAAAATTGGCTATTTTTAAATCACACCAATCTTTTATGAAAATGTCTACATTAAAAATATTCTTTAGAAAATTTAAGAACGGGGTTTTTTTTGTTTTCTCCGAAACGTTAAACTTTGCAGTTGGCATTAATATAGTACCTTGATGAAATATTTTAAAAGAAAAAACAAGTTTTATAAAATTGAAACAAAAAAAGCAGCAAATATTTACATCCACCAGAAGATCCGGATCTATGCTGAACTGCCGTCCTGACAGCATAGCCTGAAAGTCCTCTAAACTGCAATCAATGCTCTCAAGGTAATCCAGGAGTTCCACCCTAAAGGAAAAAGAAGACACTCTAGCTTTTTGAGCAGTAACTTATTCCCTGCTTGCCACTTTGGACTTCTAAAATAAAATCAAGAAAAATATACTCTTTTTCATATAATGTAAAAATGCTTGAGTATTTTTCTCTACAGATTCCAGAATATCAGCTGGTACAAAGTATAAAACCCAAGGGCAGCAGCATATAACCACAACTGCCCTGGACACAACCACCCGGGCTATCTGAAATTCATCTGTAAGTGATCCTTAATATTTATCAAGAATGGAGATACACATTGCCCATGGAAATTGATTTAACAGAAAAACCTAATTATTTAAGAATTTAAAGACTTAAGAGTACCTTTGTTATTGTGAATTCAAATAAGTACCCAATTATTCTAAAACTACTGAATTCAAAATTCAATATTCTATAGTAAGCACATTGGAATCTCTTGAATTTAGCCAGTTCCAAACAGGAAAACACATAATCAGCATATTTGAAATATATGCACAATGTAAAATGTAAGTGCAATTTTAAAAGAGGAAGAAAATAAGATGGTGCATAAACTTTAAAATTAAAAGGAACGTAAGAAAGTTTGGCTCACTTTCCAAGAAGGTTGATATTTTGTGAGATCACTCCATTTTCACTAAGAATAGAATCCATCATTGACACTGGATCTTCTGACGTTAAACTCGATTGGTTGTTTAACTGAACAGCACTAGACATTAATGGGTTTGCACCATCTGAGGAAGGACTCATTGATTCATCACAGGAAATACCAACTGGTTCAGCGATTGTATTTTCTTGAATTATAGGTGTATATTCATCCTCATTATCATCTTCTACTATTACAATGTCAGGACTATAGCTGCAATGAAAATGTAAGATTAGCAAAAAGAAAGTGTTTCTTCTGTAATTTGATTGGAAGTCAAACTATTGTCTTCCTCAGCTTTGCTCAGACAGCATTCCTGTTTCTGTATTTCCCTTTGAATAATTAGAAGTTCAACACATTTTGGGGAGGTAACAGAAGGGAGACTAGAGATTTACACAACCAAATTCCACACATTCCACATGCACATTTTCCTAAAACTGAACAATGTGACATTTTAATGTATATTGTATAGAGTATATTGCATAGACTTTAAAAAAAATCACAATCCATTTCACGAAATCCACAAAGTGTCTGCAACACTACATTTATTAGGCATTTAGAACTTTTGCTTCAAAAATAAAACCCCAAACACAAAACCGGCAGCTTTAAGTTACCTCTGCAAAGCAAGCCAGGATTATTAATACTTTTACTTTAGTTATTTGCTACTAGTAGTAATGGCTGATGCAGTCTGAATCAGGTCTTGCCAGATCTAAGCATTTCTATTTCAAAGAAAATGTTGAGATTCTTCTAACTTATATATAGAAGTAAAAACTGCAGGCATCAATGCAGGATTGCCCAAGATTACAGTTATGTTTATAACATACATAGATGTTTCTTACTTGGAATCTGAAACAGTATCTTCACTGGTTTCTGGAGTAACAGGTGTCTTTTCTTCATCTCCACTATCATCAGTGATGTCATAAATAATAATGTCATCTGACAGTTGTTCTCTTTGCTTTAAACCATCACTCCTGTTATGTGAAACCTGTCCATTTACAAGCGGTAATAACGTTAATTGCATATTAAAGATAAAACAGGAATAAGGATAGAAATATCTTTAAAGTGAGTAAGTAGCAATTAAAAGTAGTACATTCAGATGAAATGGATTTATAAATCATTAGTTCAAACACCACAGCTATGGAATTAAAATATGATTTCTAACAGGATAATCATTCTTAAATAATTTAAGAGTAATAATGTAAATAAAAGAAGTACAACTCAAAATAGTTCATTTAATGATTGATCAAAGTCACAATGGTTCTGAAAAAATGTCACTTCTGACCGTTTTTCACACTTTTAGGACTGTTGAGCATCCCCATGGTCCCATGAAAAAAATTCAGGCGCTTGGCAACTGACACATATTTATGATGGTTGCAGTGTAAGGGGTTATATGATCCACTTTTCAAGACCTTCTGATAAGCGGTCAATGGGGAAATCAGATTCACTTAACAATTGTTACTAACTTAACAAGTGCAGTGATTCACTTAATAACTGTGGCAAGAAAGGTCATAAAACGGGGCAAAACTCACTTAACGAATGTCTCACTTAGCAACAGAAATTTTGGGCTCAACTGTTGTAAGTTGAGGATTACTTTTATTGTATTGTATCTCAGAGGTTCTTAGTTCATTTAGGGGAAAGAAATGAACACACTTGCACCTAATCTCAGCCATCAATGAAAAATATTTCGAATGGTATTTATTAGTTCTCACTTCTGTCCTGGAGACATCAATTTAAGCCTTCATGGGATGATTCTTTCTGTCTTTTTTCTCTTCCATCATCCAGCTACAATCCTATTTACAACTCAGTATGCAAGGAGCAGTGATCAATCTTTTTTCACATCTGAGTGACATCAATTATGAAACTCTAAGAGTGGGATTACAGGTTAAAACAAGGCTTCAGTCTCTTAATATTCTAAGCCATTACTTTAAGAGTCTCTTCTAAGGTTTCTGCCTATTGTCCTGAAGATGCTGCAACCATCAAAATTAACTAAAGTCTATCAATAATTCTATTTTGTAAAGATGGTGAAATTTTGATTACTGGAATTTAACTAACATTTTATTTTTATTTTATTTTTTATTTTAATTCCATTTATATCCCGCCCTTCTCCGAAGACTCAGGGCGGCTTACAAGCTTTATTAGATATAAAACTGCCTTTTTGTCTTTTAAACTACAAAAAAATAATTTTTAACCTAATAATTTAAAGATACTATGCAACCCACAAAGAAATGAAAAATCTTAGTTAGGGAAATGCAAATATGCCACAAACACAAGAATAATTAACCTCATGATCTTTATCATTTTCTTTCTACTTGCATTGAATTGTATAGTTTGGTTTAATATAAACCATTATTTAGTCTTTGTAACTGAAGTCATTATAGTGGAAGGAGGGTTGTTATATTCAACAGAGGAAATAAATATGTTATTCTCTTAAAAACATAGTAATGGGCCCAAACATAGACCAGCCATGTTTACTAAAAAAATGACATGGTCATAGAAAAGAAATGCAATGGATAGCATACAGGCAAGTTTATTCCAGTAGAAACCATTCCTACTGATAAAACCATGGGATGGTGATGCCCTCTTATTTCCTGCATCTTGAAAAAAAAGAGAAAATGCTCAAAGTTTAAGAGCCGATTTAAGGGAGAATGTAGAACATCAGGGTAGAAAAAGTAGACCTGTGCAAAGTGATTTGAATTTGCACAACTTCGATTCTACATACAGGTGGTCCTTGACTTATGACCACAACTGAGCCCAAAATTTCTGTTGCTAGGTGAGACCTTTCGTTAAGTGAGTTTTGCCCCATTTTATGACCTTTCCTGCCACAGTTAAGTGAATCACTGCAGTTGTTAAGTTAGTAACACAGTTATTGAGTGAATGTGGCTTCCCCATTGGCTTTGCTTATCAGAAGGTCACAAATATATATGATCACACGGCCTCAGAACACTGCAACTAAATCGCAAATATGAGTCAGTTGCTAAGTATCTGAATTTTGATTATGTGACCATGGGGATGCTGTAACGGTCATAAGTGTGAAAAATTGTCATAAATTACATTTTTTCAGTGCCATTGTAACTTCAAATGATCACTAAATGAACTGTTATAAGTTGAGGACTATCTGTAATCTGTAGTCTACAGCCACAATGAAAATAGTTGTTAATCTGTTTATAACTGCAATCACTAATCTCCTCATAATAAAACAAAAACTTCATTTAAACTGCTTTTCAACTGTATCTCAAACATCCATAATAAGATAGCTCCTCTAAGGTAGATAACTATTTACTGTTTTATTTTTTAAATGTTTTAAAATTAACTCACATGTTTGTTTTCTGATGAGTCTTTGACAATCTGCTGAAATAAGTTAGACTTTGGAGCCCCATTATTATTCAGAAGCAGTGGGCTAAATCAGAAAAAAAAATGTTAATGCAGTTCTAAAAGCTACATTTTTAAAAAAAAATCCAAGAATTTTAAAAAATGAGCTTACCGTTTGCGTTTCAGACTCACAAGCTGATTATTTTGAACGAGAGTAACAATGAACTGCACAATCTGCAGAAAAAAACAATGCTTTAGTGCATTTCAATCTCAAATAAGATAAGATAGTTAAGATAACCTTTATTGTCATTTTTTTACTGTAGGCACAAAGGCACACATCAAAAAATGAAATTTAGTTGGCCGTGCTCAAAGTGAAACACATCCTTGACACACACTTAAACATACTAATATACAACATATGGACAGACCCACACCCCTACATATACATAACAAATAAATATTAAATACTGTCCAACTTGAATATATAACAGAAGGAGGAAGCTTGAGAGTTCACAAGGTTAATGCTGTATGGAATGAAACTATGGCTGAATCTGGATGTTCTGTTTCGGATACCACGAAGCCTCCTCCCAGAATGTAACAAGGAAAACAGGTCGTGAAGAGGATGTGTAGTGTCCCAGATAATCTCAGACCCTGCTCAAGCAGTGCTTCTGTGCTATGTCCTGGATGAGAGGGAGGGAACTGCCAATTATCTTTTCAGCCATCCTCACCACTCTCTGCACTGCCTTCCTGTCTTGAAGCAGTGGTGCTTCCAAACCAGACTGTGATGCTGTATGACAGGATGCTCTCAATCGTCCCTCTGTAGAAAGTACTAAGGATAGGAAAAGGAAGATGTGCTTTTCTCATCTGACGCAGAAAATGCAGGCGCTGCTGTGCCCGCTTCACCGGTGTCTCACTGTTGACCGACCAGGCCAGCCTACTCATTAGCTGCACACCCAGGAATTTGATGCTAGTAACCATCTCCACAGGTGAATCATTATTGCACAGAGAAGTGTGGCTGTACCTGCCTTTTCTGAAATCGACAATGATCTATTTGTTTTTTCCGGTATTTAAAACTAGGCTGTTTTCTTTGCACCAGTTCACTGACCCCTCAGCCTCCTCGCGGTAAGCATCCACACTGTCATGATGAATATGGCCCACTATTGTTGTATCATCTGCAAACTTCACAATATGGTTGGTGGCAAACCTAGCACAACAATCGTGGGTCAACAGGGTGAACAGCAGCGGACTTAGGACGCAGCCCTGAGGAGAACCTGTGCTGAAGAAAATGGTATTAGAGGTATTTGTTCCAACTCGCACATATTGGGACCTGTTGGTAAGAAAATCAAGAATCCAGTTGCACAAAGGAGAGTTTAAGCCTAAAGGGCCGTTTCTCTACTAGATGCTGCGGAATGATTGTGTTAAACGCCGAACTGAAGTCGACAAACAACAAACGCATGTATTTCTTTCCTTTAAGTGCTTCAAGCTCAGATGGAGAACAGAAGAAATAGCATCCTCCATAGAGCGATTTGGTCGGTAGGCAAACTGAAGTGGGTCAAATGCTGGTGGGAGGCTAGATACAATAATGTCCTTTATCAGCTTCTCAAAGCATTTCATAATGGTGGATGTCAGTGCAACTGGACGGTAATCATTGAGGCCTGTAATTGTGGACTTTTTTGGCACTGGCAAGATGATAGCGTCTTAAAACACGATGCAACCACTGGCTGCTGCAATGAGATTGAAAATATCTGTGAGAACACAAGCCAGCTCATCTGCGCATTCCCTAAGGACACATCCAGGGATGTTATCTGGGCCTGCTGCTTTCTGAATGTTAACTTTCTGCAGTGTCTTCTGGACAGAGGTGACATCAAAGCTTAGCACTTGCTCATCAGGATGGGGCACAGCTTTCCTAGCAGGAGTGCAATTTGATACCTCAAATCTACCAAAAATGCATTCAGTTTGTTTAGGAAGTCTGTGACGTCCTTGAATCTTGATGGAGTCACCTTGTAATCCGTAATGGCCTCAATTCCTTGCCACATTCGCCTGGTGTTTGTTGGGTCCTGAAAAAAGTTCTGAATTTTCTGGCAATGGGCTTGCTTTGCAACTTTAATAGCATTTCTCAGATTTGCTCTGGCTGTTCTAAGTGCCAGCATGTCACCAGATTTCAAAGCCACATTCGGTGCTTTCAGCATCTTGCGGACCTCGTAAGTCAGCCAGAGTTTTTCATTTGCCCTCACAGCAAAGATTTTCAGGACATAAGACATCTTCTATGCACTTTTGGATATATGCAGACACCGTAATGGCACGCTCAACATTTGTATGTTGGTTATCAGTAGCTGCTTCCTTAAACATGCCCCAATCTGTGCACTCAAAGCAGTCTTGTAATGCTTCTATAGATCCCTCTGTCCAAACCCTGACCTGCTTTACTGTAGGTTTCACTCTGACTAATAAAGGTTTATATGCTGGAATAAGCAGCACTGAGAGATGGTCAGAGGGGCCCAGGTGAGGGTGGAGGATAGCTTTGAAAGCCTTCTTGATGTTGGAATAAGCAAGATCCAGTGTATTGTCCCCTCTGGTTGCAAAGTCCACATATTGATGGAAAGGTGGCAGGGTAGCTTTCAAATCCACTTGGTTAAACTCTCCCACTGTAATAAATAAAACAAAACTACATACCTCTATGGAAATAAGTCTGAACTTAACAGAATTTGTTAATTTACATTGAAAATTAAGTTTCTTGTGCATAAGAGAACAAATTGTTTATCAAGTTGCACAAAAACAAAAGAGAAGTCATTCCTAGATGCTTCAGATGGCTTGGACATGTGAGAATAGCTGGTTCATGAAGCTGTCAACACCTCTGTGGTTCCTTGATACTTCTAAAGAAATATTGGTGCACTCCCTTCGAAAGAAACTTTCCCTAAAGTAAGTAATACAAGTAGTCCTCAATTTAGGACCACAATTGAGCCCAAAGTTTGTGTTGTTAAGTGAGACGTTGCCCATTTTACGATTTTTCTCACTACAGTTGTTAAGTGAATCACTGCAATTGATAAGTTAGTAACTTAGTTGTTAAGTGAATCTAGTTTCCCCATTGACTTTGCTTGTCAGGTCGCAAAAGGTGATCACATGATCTTAGGACACAGCAACGGTCATAAACATAAACCAGTTGCCAAGCATCTGAATTTTGATCACATGATCATGGGGATGCTGCACAGGGGAGAAAAATGGTCATAAGTCACTTTTTTTGGTGCCGTTGCAATTTTGAAGTGACTAAATGAACTGTTGTAAGTCGAGGACTACCTGTATTAGGCAAATATTATCCTGTTTCTAATCTTCCCCTTTAAGGGAAGTTGTTGAGAAGGCAATATGGTTCCAGATGCAGAATGCTCTAGATTTAACAGATTATATAGATTATATGGATCTTTTTAATCAATTCTAGAAATGAACAAAATGGGACTGGTCATTTTGGTAGATCACCTTTGACACAGTTGTCTTGGCCTCTTAGGAACTTTCTAGACTGCCTACTATTGTTGGGGATTCCAGTCACTGTTTTACAGTGGTTCCACTCCTTCCAAAACAAGCAGTTCCAGTCAACGGCAGTGGGGAGTAAAGGCTGGTTCCATGGATGTTCCCTTGTCAGCTTCTCTTGTCTCTGTTGTTTGACATGTACATGAGGCTGCTAGGAAAAATCTCCAGATAGCGAGGTAAATTTTGCCCCTCAGAGCAAGGAAGGAACATTTTTTTCTATATTGTTTTTTTAATTGTGCTGTGTACATATTTTCTTAGTAACACCAACATTCATAAATAAAGCACTTGCATCAATAACTTGAGCTAAGGTTTCTGCAATGAGAATAAGTGATGGATAGCCAATATGAAGATACTTGAAAGAATTCCTACATTACAATGTAGCCTAAAGCATCAAGTATTATATAAAAAGACTTCTGCTGAAGTAATAAGGAATATGACTTTTCCACACACATTCCATATCTGCTCTGTTTTATTCTGGAGAATCTTTCAGAGCTTTTGGGATAGTGCTTAAGAACTTACTATCTTGACAAAGAACAAAATGAATGCAACCCAATCAGTCCAAAGATAATGAGTGAGGCTGTATTTTACCCCTACCCCCATAATTTTATTTTTGTTACGTCTTTTCCCCCAAAGAACTAATCATTTACAACATTTGAGTTAATTTGTAGGAACCAATTAATATATTTTTAAGATTCTGATTTTGCAGGAATTTTTACTCTCCAATTGCTGTCAGTAAAAAGTATTTAATCTGTTAATTTGTATTATATTCACTAAAGCCATTTTTCCCCTTCACATAGATTATATATGAAAATGAATCT
Source organism: Vipera ursinii (assembly GCF_947247035.1). NCBI lineage: Eukaryota > Metazoa > Chordata > Lepidosauria > Squamata > Viperidae > Vipera > Vipera ursinii. The sequence goes on along the minus strand of NC_139512.1, from coordinate 259,992,564 downwards.
GAGAAAAATTAAGATAATTACCTTCCGAATAACTTGTTGCTGCTGCAGATGTTTTGCTCTCAATTCTGCTACCTCCCGCCAAAGTGATTCATTCTCTCTGTTTCAAGACATTTATAGTTAGGGCAAAGATTAAAATGTTTGCATATGAGTATTAGAAATGTATCCTGAAAAACAATATTAACAATCACTAGTATGACACAGATAATTCTATTGATATGAGACATAATTTTTAAAGTTATAGAAATTTTCACATTAAAACATTTGATATTAAAAGGCCAGTTTTTCCAGTTTTGATAAACAATAAAGTGATATCATATTGACTAACGTGTATTTACTTCTTCAATGCAGAAAGCCTGGACTCAATAGTTTCTTGTTTAATTTGAACCTTCTGAGCGCTGCTTATAATTTTAGACAGATCTTCTTGGCGAATTTTATTTTCTTCAGGCTTCGAGGAAGAAACCTGTTTAAAAAAAACATTCCAGATGCAAATGAGTAATAATATACAAGTTGATAACAGCTTGAAATAGGTCTTCTGTGATAATGGAAATTGAAATTTGTTTTGGAAATGAATTCCAAAATACTATGATGCCTGTGAGATATGCATAATATAGGTGAATTTCAGCAAAAGGTGTTCAAAGTTCTATAAAACTTTTCACTAACCTTTCTTTTAATATGTTCCAATAAGTCTTCCCGTCCTTGTTTGAAATAGGGATGTTGGAACTCAACAGGACCATCTCTTTCCAATTTAACAATACCAGAATCCACATGGACCACTTTACGGAAACCATCTGAAAAATTACACCCACAATGTAAAAATCAAGAGGAATATTCAAAGGCTTCATTCAAACAAAGTGAAGATTTCCATACTTAAACAATGTAACAAACATTGCAATTCTCATGTAAACAGTTTTGCTAATATATAAGACAAAAAAATTAACATAGGAAGCAGTACCTGATCACTTACTTCCCCTTCTAGCTTCACAGATAATGCTATTTTTCTGGGAAGGATGGGGCAATTGCAAATGCAACTGTTTTGTTACTATACCACTTGATATGTATAAAAAATACTATATATAAACAAGATTTCCTTCCGAAAATTGGGACATAAATTGGCCCTGCTACAACTGAGCAGAACCTAACCTTTCAGGTGATACTTATTATCAATACCATGGAATTTTATTCTCAATATATTTGTGAAAAAATAGTTCTGCTAACTGATGCTTAAGGACATATTACAACAGTTAAGTCTTTTCATAACCCTGAACTATAATATTCAATAATGACACAAAGCATGAAAAAATATTAACTATCCTTCTTGGGTTTTAGTGTTTCAGAGGACCTAGAACACTGGGCATTGAAAATTTCAGCAAATGCAATTCTTAAAATATAGCAACTACATTCCTTAGAAATTTGTTTATGTTCATGATCAAAATTTAATCTTGAATGACTATAGAATGTACTAATGTAAAACAAAAAAAATAAATTTACTTCAAGATTAATAGTATAAAACATTCCACATTTTAAGTGCATATCTAAATATGTAATATTACTTTAAAAAAATCCTCACACATATTCAGCTGCCTCACAAAGCTTGCCATGTTGTTGTGCTTGAAATACTTCGGAAGAATCTCTTTTGAAAACCTTTGTTCATCCAATACGAGGAAACTCTGGCCATTCTGAAATTAAAGAATCACATACAATTATGGTGAGAATCTATATAAAATGAAAAATGTTTTGTATATATTTACAACTAACTTCTCACTGAAGCATTCTTTAATGTATGTGTGTGTGTATATATAATAGAATTTAAAAAATAGTTAATATCAAAATTATGAGAGCTTTCACTGAAAATGGTAATGATTATGAACAAGATTAACACAGAATCTTAAAGAGGCAAGTCATGAATACATTAATGACAGGAACTCAGATCAAAGTACAAAACAGTTTAATATTGTGCTTGACCATATAAGAACTGCCTAACAAAAGGAATTTTGGTTACAGGTTATTTGGTTGGTTCTAAAACATGTAATTTTTATTATTTCAACTTCTAAGAGTAGTGGTGGTGCACTGGTTAGAATGCAGTATCACACGCTAATTCAGCTCACTGCCAGAAGTTTGATTATCACCAGCTCAAGTTTGACTCGGCCTTCCATTCTTCTGAGGTCAGTAAAATGAGGAGTCAGATTGTTGAGACAATATGCTGACGAGAGGGCTGTAAAAGCACTGTGAAATGGTATATAAGTCTTAAGTGCTATTGCTATTGTTTTGCTATTGATGTGTCCTTGGAAAAAGTGTAATGATGGTGGCACACTAATGATAAGGGAACAAGCTGGGAAAGATGTTCTTCCTTATTCATTTGGGGAAATACTAATTGCCTAATGAGATAAGTAACTCAGACTATTGGAGAATATGGTTTTTAGTTTCTATGGAAAAAGCGATTATACCAGTGAATAAATCTATGAGGAAAATTTAAGTTTGGAATGGGAGAATAAAATCAAGATATGAAAGATATAGACAAGGTGTCTAAGCAAAAAGGCAGACTAATTAATAGGCTAAGAATAACAGAACAGCAAATCAATTAAGAACCAAGAGGATCTAACAGAAAATTATCTACTAGAACAGCAGGTTAAGAAATAATAATAAATTTAACTTGTGGACTAGAAAGGAGAATATGAAACACTGGGTAGCAGAAGTAATAACAAATGAGGAGACAGAATCACTGTAAGGCTCAGACAAAGTTTTGGTATAAAAAGACTGAAGAAAAGAAAAAAGAGGTAGGAAGAGACTTGGCACATCAAGAACTAGAGTCAGACAGGGCCCTTGATTGACACTGCATAGCTTGGCATATGTGACATAAATTATTTTTAACTACTGTTTTAAAATAGTAGCTATAGTATCTCTAGCATATTATCAAATATCATTTTTTCCAATTACGCAGATTTTATTATGTGTATGTGAACCAGTTTTGTGTAGTGGTTAAAGTACTAGATTAAAAACTAGAAGGCCCATAGTTGCTATATATTTCCTGCCTTAGGCACAAAGCTAGTTGGGGGATCTTGGACAATTCATGGTCTCTCAGCTCTAGGAAGAAGCAGGCAATGGCAAACCAATCCCAAAGCCTTGCCAAGAAAATTGCAGGGACATGTTCAGGCAGTCAGGAGTCAACACTAGCTTTAAGGTACTCCCCCCTCCCCCACCAAAAGTGTGTATAGTATTTTAAAATGTTTAAATAGTGTTACCGTATATGCAATCACAATTAGCACTGGAATCTCAGTCACTGAGTGAAGCAGTTACTAAGCAAGTTGTCATGCAACTATTTTGTTCTACATCCGCAATCCTGGTTGCGATTAAGTGATGTTGTGGATCATTAAGCAAAGTCATAGGGTACGGACAGTAAGATGCCTGGGGAAGGCTTTGCTCAGGAGCTGAAAATCCTCCCAGCCAAAATCCAAGCAGCATTTTCAGCCCCGAGCAAAGATACTCATCCGTGTTCTGTGATGGCCTTCCCCCATCAACCCAGCTGAGACCCCCCCTGCCCTCTTTTCCTTACCAAATTGCATCTACATTCAATGCTTAGATTTTAGCTTCCTCTCGTCTTCGGGGGTGGCTGAAAGAGCTGCCTACCAAAGGAATTCGGCTTCCTTCTGCACCCAGAATGGAACTCCTTCGCCAGAGTGCAGGAATGGAGCTCCACTTTGGCAACCTGCTGGAGTTCAGTTTCCCTCTGTATGTGGGAAAAAAACCTGTCCAAGTAAGGTACAGGAATACAGCCCAAATATCCAAGTTTAGACTTTTTGTTTCCGCACCCTGCCAAAAGAAGTCAGCTATCCTCCATGGGAAGGAGAGAGTACTTGCGGCAGGGTTCAGAAATAAAGCAAAATCTTTAAGATTCGAGCTGTTTCCTCACGAATTCAGCTCCCCTTGGCAGGCAGCTCTTTCAGCCAGACAGGAGGCAGTTATCTTAGCAAGAAGCAGCAGCTTGCAACCTTCCCTTTCTAGATCAGCTGGCAAAGATTGCAAATAGCTATCACTATGATCATGGGGTTCTTGGCAACCCCCTTGTAAGTGCGAAGAGATTGCAAATACCAGATTGTGATCATGTGACCACAGGAATAGCGTTGCAATGTTTTGTGCTGGCTGAACTGCTTTATGGGCTATAAAACACTGTTTCTGAGGCCATTATAATTCTGGACTGATGTTAAATGAAGGTCATAAGTCAAGGACTGCCTGCATATAAACTAATTTTTTGTAAGAGGTTTATAACACAATTGAATATTATGTATATAACCCAAATGACAAACTAAACATTATGGCTTCCCCAAATTCAGTATTTTAACTTGAGATTTTTCTGGTCATTTCTCTAAATTATATATTTTGGGGAGAGTAATCTTAAATGTGGCTCTGATCCTTAATAGCCCCAGCAACAAAATCAAACACATGACAATGGTTGCTAAAGGAATCAGCATAATAGCAATGACAGGTAACCTGCCTATCATTATGTCCATTATGATTATCAAAAAAAGGTAAAAAGTTCAGAAATTCTACAACAAAATTACTCTATCCCCTTCAGACACGAGGCAAGATGATCATTTTACTTTTATACCAGAAATGCCCTGCCACTGTATGTAGCTTACTAGCATCAATGTAAAATCATACCGATATAGATTTAATATACCAGAGTATCATGGGTTCTGACAACAAAGGGGATTTAGAAACAATTATATTCTAGAAGACTAGGATTTATAGACCTATTTTTATATCATTAAGATGACCTAATGGCCTATTTTACCTACTAGTGATTAATCCAAAATTCAACATTAAAATAAAAAAACAATAAAATATCCAATTAATGCTAAAAATAGACACATGCAAGTGGACATGACATAAAGGCAATGTAAACTATGAATGTCTCCTAGGATCTGCTCAATGTTTGCTTTAGTCATCTAAAGAATATGCATGAAAATTGATCACCCTAGTTTCCAATCCCTATTGCAACCTGTACAGAGCCAAAAATAACCTTACAAATCTTATTCACTATGCCAGCGGAAATAAAGTGGTATAAGATAATTTCATAAGTTTTTCTAATATTATTTATATTCCTTTGAGAAAAAAAACAACTTTGAAGTTGTAACAAGGAAACAATTACAACATCTCCACTTTCAAACATAATTATTTGGCACAGGAACAGATATGCTTATAAATTCTCTTGCCCTTAATATCTAGGAATTCTTTTGTAAGCAATTTCTTCAAAATAGTAACTTAACCGTTACGTTGTATTCTCTGTAATATTTTTGATACCAAATACTGATCTATGAAGCAACTCTCTCTCCTAATACCATATTAGGCTATATATGAACTATTTCCACATATTAAATTAGACCCAAGACAAGGACATTCTATGTTGAAAATACTCCAATATCTACAGAAAAGTCTACTGAAATAAGCCCTACTTATGACACCTAAATCTACTGATATTATACAAGTTTTCCCACATGGAGCTGATGAAGCTACAGTATCTGTTTACAAAAAGGTATGGGGCAGTATTATTGCCCCAATTTTTTTGCAGTCAATAACTAAATCCTAAATGGATTTGCTTGCATTTTCTTTACCACATTTGAACTCAACCACTGTAACTTATGGAATAGAGTTACTATATCTGACCCTATTTTATTTAGAGTAAGAAAACGTATGAATGCATATTTACATTTACTCATATTAGAGTGAAGCAAAATCGGGACACTTCAACTGACCTTGCTGACTATTTCTGAACCTATTTAAATGTTAATAGTAAATACATCAGCGCTAAGGTAGCTAACAATCAAAAGATCAGATAGGCCTGTGGTGGTGAACCTGTGGCACACAGAGCCCTCTCTGCCACTGCCCTAGTCCTAAGGCTTCAGCTGGGTTTTATAAAACCTTTTCGCTTTAGGCCTCTGCCGCCATGGGCAAAGAAAAAAAAAAGCTCAAATCAATTTCAACTTCTCATAGGAGAAAAAAAAATCTTGCAAAGTTGGAATTGCTTGATTGAACTTTTTAGTCCCACCCAGTCTGCCGTTACTACCGCAGCCACACCCACTCAATGGGCCATGCCCACCAGGCACCCAACAATACATAAGTTGGTTTTGGGTTGCAGTTTGGGCACTCGGTCTCTAAAAGGTTCGCCATTACTGAGATAGGCCATGAAAACAAGAGTGATCTAAGTACTGTTCTAAACAACACTCCTAGTAAATTGCTTCCCAATTCCAACAACCACTGACAGAAAATTAGCTACCAAGAGTAAATTTTGAAATTTTACCTTCCAAGAAATATTTAATGAGTGGCCCTGTCTGGCTGTGCAATCAACACAGGTAAAATCAATCAATGGTGGGTTCCAGTTTAAAAATGGAAGAATGTGGGGCGCAAACTCCACTTCCTGTTTATTACAAGGACAACCCCTCAAACACAAATATTTTTCTTGCAAAAACTTTGAGGCAAATACCTTCAGAAAAACTTTCAAATAAAATGAAAAACTGACTTGGTGAACAAGCAAAACAGCATAAACTGAGCAGCCTGATGAGACTTATTGAAAATGCAGAATTATATCCTACTTGAGAAAGAAACGATGATAGCCTAATATAAAAGTGAGTTCTTTGGGTTCAAAAAAATTTGGCCAACTATAGGGATAGGACAATTACTGCATTCTTGGTCTATCACTGCATTCTTGGTCTATCTTAAAGACCTTGAAGGCAATTTCCCCAGGTGCATGAGCAAGGAGGAGAGGCAAGTCCAGCTGGTAATGTGGCTTTTATTATTGAAATTATAATTTACCTCAAATGTCAGCCAGCCACATAAATTTAAATAAAATAGCTCAGCCAGAGGTTCAGGGCATACAATCAGTATGAACATTAAATTGATGAATTTAACGAATTAACATTAAATTCAACATCCTCTTTTGGGTACCAAATTAACACTATTGGAAAGTACAATAGTACATATCTGTTTAAGCAATCCGGTCTGGTCTGACGGGTTCTGTTTTAATTATTGTTTTAAGATAACTATTTGTGCATTCTGTTATTTATGTTCACTGTTCACCGCGCCCTGAGTCCTTAGGGAGAAGGGTGGAAATAAATAAATAAATAAATAAATAAATAAATAAATAAATAAATAAGTAGGTAAAAAAGGTAAAGGTTCCCCCGCACATGCGTGCTAGTCGTTTCCGACTCTAGGGGCCAGTGCTCATCTCCGTTTCAAAGCCGAAGAGCCAGCGCTTGTCCGAGGACGTCTCCGTGGTCATGTGGCCGGCATGACTAGATGCCAAAGGCGCACGGAACGCTGTTACCTTCCCACCGTAGTGGTCCCTATTTTTCTACTTGCATTTTTACGTGAAATAAATATTCCCCAAATCAGACTGTTCCACGCGCACATCCCTTACTCGCAGAAGCAGCTTGATTTGGAGCAGGGGGTGTCAAGAGGGATGCTTGATTAGCTTAAGAGATCAGCTTCCTCACTCAGGACTACCGGGCATGTCAGGATTCCCGCACCCAGGGATCTCTCTCCAGTTCTGCATAGAGCCCCAGAGACGTGCCCCGTGCCGGTCTCGGTCCAGGCCCTTCTGCAACGATGCTTCCCATTCGGAGGATTCCCCCTTGGCGGCCTTGCAGTAGTCCTCTTTGGACGCCATGTGACAGTTGGGGCCTCCCAACGGCCTCGTCCCCGGGAAGGACGAGGGCGCTAGGCGAGCCCGGGGAAATGACCGAGGCGGGGAACCGGGGCGGGAGAGTTTACACGGGGAGGTGACAGGATCCGATAGCCGTCGGTGATCTCGGGACAAACCTTCACCCGAAAAAAAATAAATAAAAACCGTGACTCACGCCGGATCACGCCCCCTTTCCTCTTACAAGCGCCGCCTGCCGGGCCTTTTGTCCCGCCGTACGGGCCAGAGGGAGCCCGGCCGCGAAAGCAAGGCTCCAGGAGGGCAAGCAAGGGAAGGGAAAAGGCCGGTTCCCTTCTCTCTCTCCCCCTCCCTCCGCGGCGGGCCCCTCTCCAGAACGCCTACCTGGCTCCAGGTGATGAGCTGGTTACTGGGTGCGTCGCCCACCAGCGCCCAAAGTTTACTTAGAAAAGCCGGGACTGCCGTGGCGGCGGCGGCGGCGCCCGTGCTGCCCGCCGACATGACCGGCTGCTGCTGCTGCTTCATTATGGCTCCGCGGAGTAAGGGAGGGGGGGCGGCAGAGCGGAGGGAATCCGGACCGGCGATCGTTCCTGGCCTGGCGCGCCTGCGCAAGCTCGCGAGACACACGCGCGCGAGGGCCGGGAAGCCGCTTTCAACTCTGCCTTTACATAACGGGACCACGTGCGCGGCCCTCACGAACCACAACAGCCAGAAGCTTTCGCCGCCATTGGGTAAAGGGCTCGCGGGCTCGCCATTGGCGCGGCGCGGCGGGAGACGGAAATTTCCACCGACTGGAATGCCAAAGAGAGAGCCGAGACGGCCAATGAGAGAAGCGTTCGCCTAATAAGAATGAAAGAGACGCGCGCGTCGGCTGAAAAAGGGGAGGGGGGGGTTTGCCTAATTACTGGAGCTGCGGAGGAAAAGTTACCATAGCAACAGAGGAAAGCAACCACAGCAGCGTTGGAGAAAACACACCGGTGCTTAATGGAAGATTAACTTTCATTCCGCTGTTCCTCTGTTTACGTGTCCAATCCTATACTTTTCTAATCCCCAGGAACTAAATTGGACCTGTTGTTGTTGTTAGTTTCGAAGTCGTGTCCGACCCATCGCGACCCTATGGACAACGTTCCTCCAGGCCTTCCATCTTCTGGAGTCCATTTAGGCTCACGCCTACTGCTTCAGTGACTCCATCCAGCCACCTCATTCTCTGTCGTCCCCTTCTTCTATTGCCCTCAATCTTTCCCAGCATTAGGCTCTTCTCCAGTGAGTCCTTCCTTCTCACTAGGTGGCCAAAGTATTTGAGTTTTAGCTTCAGGATCTGGCCTTCTAAAGAGCAGTCGGGGTTGATCTCCTCTAGGACTGACCTGTTTGATCGCCTTGCAGTCCAAGGGACTCGCAGGAGTCTTCTCCAGCACCAGAGTTCAAAGGCTTCAATTCTTTGGCGCTCAGCCTTTCTTATGGTCCAGCTTTCACTGCCATACATTGCAACTGGGAAGACCATAGCCTTGACTATACGCACTTTTGTTGACAGGGTGATGTCTCTGCTTTTTAGTGTGCTGTCTAGATTTGCCATGGCTTTCCTCCCAAGGAGCAAGCGTCTTTTAATTTCTTGGCCCTACTCAGCCTTTGTCTGTAAAACTCAGGAGTGAACTGTCAGCACTGAAATATTTAATATTTATTCCAGTGAAGATTTGGAAAATTTGTAATGCTGTGGTCAGGGACGTGGTAGGCCAGAAGGCCAATTTTTTTTTTCAATCGAAATGCTAAAATGTATGCCGGGATCAGAGTTGGGGTTAAATTTCATGCTTAAAAATGATGCTGTTTTTTTGAAAAATCGACTATATGGTCCACAGTGCCAAATATTTGTGCAGCCAGGATCAGAATTGTTAAATTTCATGGTATAGAATGGCTCTCCACTTTTATTAACAGGAAGTAACTAAGTTTAAGTGGCCTGAGCTTGAACACATCTATAGCAAAGGTGAGAATATCAACTCCATAAGCATTTGGTTTTGCTGTTTAGCTTTTTTTCTCTAAACATTAGTTAGAGATTTGGAAATCACCAGATTGTGATGTAAAAATTAGAAAGTTGAATAAAGATGTTCGAGTTCCCTTTCCCATAAGCAGATGCCATATCTATGTGTGTTTAGAACTCTGGCTCAGTCATTTATATTATCAGATCAAGATCAGCAAAGGCAGGCATTTTCTTATTTATTTTGCATATTACAAATAGCAAGCCACTTTTATTGAGGAGATTAAACACTTATCTTTTCTTCTATATATAATCAGCCTGCTTTTAGCCCTTTGTCCCTTTCAACCATGCTCCTCATCCAAATGACTATTCACTGTTTTAAAAACTTTTAATTTATTTATGACTAGCTGCCTACTTTTATTAAGGGCATTGCTTATTAATGGCTTAGCACATATGCCTTCTAAAGATATGAATAGGAGATGCGTATATCTAGTCTAGTGAAAAGAAGGATTGGCGGGGGAATAGAATAGAATAGAATAGAATAGAATAGAATAGAATAGAATAGAATAGCAATTTTCCAGTATTTGAGGGCTGCCACAAAGATGAGGGGGGCAAACTATTTTGCAAAGCACCAGAAGGCAAGACAAGAACCAATGGATGGAAACTAATCAAGCAGCAACCTAGAAATAAGGCGAAATTTCCTAATGGTGAGAACAATCAACCAGTTGTTTGCCTTCAGAGGTTATCGTTACTCCATCAGTGCAGGCTTTCAAGAAAAGACTGGATAGCCATTTGTCTGAAATGGTATAGACCAGGGGTATCAAACTGCTGGTCTGTGGGCTGTTTGCATCATGCGGAGACCGCGCCCACCCCAGCTCCAGCAATGCAAAAAAAGTTGAGATACGTCACAACACATCATGTGACTCAGCAAGTTTGACACCCGTGGTATAGACTGTCTTGCTTAAGCAGAGAATTGGATTAGATGACCTACAAGATCCCTTCCAACTCTTAGCAAAAATCATCTTTAGTGCATAGCAGAGAAATTTGCCCAATGTTTTTCTACCATTTTTCATTCAGTTTAATAAAAGAGGTTACTTTCTAAATTGTTTCAATGGGGAAACTCTCATAGGAGGAATGTGGCATTCTAGCACTTATTTACTTACAGGATGGCCAAGAAATGTAATAGTGGCTTATTAAGATCATAGACCAGAATACAAATAAAAGTGGATGGACCAATAAGTTTCAATTAAATTTACAACAGTTTAATTTATTTCAGCCTTATTCTAAACATGCCATCATCAGATAAGTTCTTGTCACTAATGAGCAAATTTTGCAGCCATACATGTCACATCTATTGGATGGAAAATAGTTATTGTAACATTAATTCTGGCAGTCTGGCCAATTTTTTGGAGTGGGAGGTGAAATTCAGGGCAGGGACGGAGTTAACCTAGAGTCCTAGATCAACTATCAGTCAAATGATATGATGAAAACTCCATAATCTCACAACACGTGTACAGACTCAACCACAGTTTCAACTGGGAATTGTGAAATCCTGGAATGGGTGGGCAATTAATTTCCCCAAGAGGACTCATGAGAAACTGGGACTGTTGTAGAGGGCCACTGATGCCGCCCTGCCCCCTGCTGATGCCCCCTCACCATTGACACTGCACTAACCTCTCACCTCCACACTGATGCCGTGGGCCAGATGGGGACTGCCTGCAGGCCTGATGTGCCCCACCAGCTGTAAAATGGCTAGGTCTGTCTTAAAATTCAAGCGAGTAAAGCTTCATCTGCGCATATGTGGGATCTAGGTAGTGTACAAAACCACTACCATCTCAGTCTGTGGAAAAATTGTTTTTTACAGAACCAGTCTCTGGTGCCATAAAGGTTGGGGACAGTGCCATAGAGGCACACTGCTCAGCAGCTGTAAGAAAGAGTCTGTCCTAGTGTAGGTCTATTGTAACCTACAAAGATTCTTCCTTCATGTGGCATGTAATGTCCTTATGACAGATATTCTGTTGTGATGTTTGGGAAAACACTGCTTTCCTGCTGAAACATCTTGGGATGGCTTCATCTTAAATTAATGTTATGTGCAGGTTACCTGCTTGAGTAAATTTTAGGGTAATTTTTTTTCCGTTCACATTAGTATGGCATTTGCTTAGAGTTAATGTAATATGACATTTATGGTTAATTGTAAGTGTACAGTAGAAAATTTCTGTTAACAATAGACTGAAGGTAAGGTCAGGCTTTGGCATTCTGATGTTCTGTAGTTTAGCATTAGGGTTAGATTAATAAAAACTACTGGAGGTTTATTGATGAATCAAAATGATTCTGGATTTCTCTTGCAATCCTCCTATCTCTTTTTTTTTCCATCAAGGTTGCGTTCTTGGGAATGTTATGTTTTCAAATTGTTGGTATTAATCTTTTGAGGTGTTTTGTACCAGAAATTCAATTATTTGACAATCACGATCACAGTTTATGCTCTTGTGGGCTCAGCTCAAAAGTTCAGTTAAAACGTATTAGCTTTTTCTCCTGTTAAAATTGCCACCCATAGACAGCAATCTTGCCAGCTATGCTTTTTCCTGCAAGGTCTTCATGAAGCTGGAGAAACCTTCCTTTTCATCTACTGTAGATTTATGCAAAAGTTGTGATAATATTAGGATTGCTTATATTGGTTATTGTAAACTGTACTTTTGATTCCTTATACATAATTTTATTATGATATTGGTTTATGTCATATATCATTTGAATTCCCCTATACTGAGCTTTTTTAAATAAGCAGACATTAAATAAAACTAACATTACTACTAAGAGGGAGGCATGAAACAATATACCATAGAAGGGATGTTGGCTCAGAAAATGTTGAAATTTCAGGTGAAATTACACAGGTTCAGAGCAGTTTTGTGTGTTTAAAAGCAGCTGTATTACTGAACAATCTACAGCAGGGGTGTCAAACTCAATTTCATTGAGGGCCACATCAGCATTATGGTTGCCCTGGGGGGGGGGAGGCGTGGCCAGGTGGGCGTGACCAAGTGGGCATGGTCAGCTCAATGCTGCTCACTCAGCGCAGCTTACTCGAAATGAAAGAAAGTTGGCAGCAGTGCCCCTGAGGGGCAGGCAGGGTGGCAAAAACAGTTTTTAGCGCTCAGCTCTACTATACCAGCAAATCAAGCAATCGCACCAGGGTTACCCTTGTAGGTAGGTGCACTTGAAGCAGGCAGAGTGCCACTCAACCTGGTTCCCAGAGGGCCAACTTCCCCCTTCGGCCTTGAGGCCCCTGAAAAAGCCCTAGTGGGGTGGGGGCGGATATTGGCTCATTGCAGGCACCCCGATGAGCATTGCATACCCGTAAGATAGGTAGTCCTCGTTTAGCAACAGTACAGTTACAACAGTGGTGACAAAGTAACTTTGCAGCCAATCCTTGCATTTAGAACATTTCAGGTTTGTGTGGCAAATGGCAGTTGAAGTAAGATCCTAAGTCAGTTGCAGTTTCACAGAGTGACTGCATTGCTTAACAACCGAGTGGCTGGTCCCAATTGTGGTCGGTAAATGAGAACTACCTGTATTTCTATGTCCTTTTTGGTGGGGTAGAGAGCTTCAAATTCAGGAAACCTTCCTAAAAAAGGACCAGAGAGTTACTTTCCCCAGGCTAGGAGTGCCCCTGAAGTACACACACTTGAACAGCAATTCAACACATAATCTCACTTCTGTACCCATGCCAGCTTTTCAAAACCACACGGGCAGCAGGGGATCCCACTTCAGTTTCCATTTTACAGCTTTACCCTGTGCAGCAGAAACCCAGCAGCTGCAAAATTACCCATAACACAGCCTGGAATTAAAGGATTCTGCCCTCGGCAGCGATAGGTAGGCAGTTGAAGCAACCAGTGAAGGTCTACTATAATTTTATGTTATACCACCATTTAACACAAATTTTGAGTGGGGCTTTTAGTTCCAACAAAATGGGCTGGCTCAGGAAGATCTCTCATGACTTCAGACATATGCCCAGAATCTCATTTTCTATGAGCTGAACATTCTTGCCTGGACGTGATCCTTGCACTTCAAGCACCTGGCACAGGAGCCTGTGCATGAAAAAAGCCCGGCACAGGAGCCAGAGCGGCTCCGCTGCTGGGGGCGTGTCTCAGCCGGGCCTTGCAGGATCTGGGCTGGGTGCCTCTGCTCGCCCTCAGCAGCACCCGGCAAAGTAGCTCACACGCAAAACAAGCCTGGGAGCGGCGAGCAGAGGCGCCCGGCCCGGATCCTGCAAGGCTCCGGCCAAGACGCGCCCCCAGCAATGGAGCTGTTCTGGCTCCTCTGCTGGGCTTATCTCGCGTGCGAGCTACTTTGCCGGGCGCTGCTGAGGGCGAGCAGAGGCACCCAGCCCGGATCCTGCAAGGCCCGGCTGAGATGCGCCCCCAGCAGCGCCAGGCAAAGTAGCTCACAGACGAAACAACCCCGGCAGAGGAGCCTGTACGTGAAAGAAGCCCGGCAGAGGAGCTGGAGCGGCTCCGCTGCTGGGGGCGTGTCTAAGCCGGGCCTTGCAGGATCTGGGCCAGGCACCTCTGCTCACCCTCAGCAGCGGCCGGCAAAGTAGCTCGCATGCAAAAGAAGCCTGGCAGAGGAGCCAGAGCGGCTCCGCTGCTGGGGGCCCGTCTCAGCTGGGCCTTGCAGGATCCAGGCTGGGCGCCTCTGCTCGCCCTCAGCAGCAGCCGGCAAAGTAGCTTGCATGCAAAAGAAGCCCGGCAAAGGAGCCATCTGTGGCTCTTTCTCTGGCCGCCTCAAGTCTGCCTTCCTACCTGGGCACCTCTCCCCCTCACTGGCTGGGTGTTGCTCGTCCTCCCCCCCCCAGCATCCCACCTTACTCCCTCCTACCTCCTACCTCCTCCTCCTCCACTTTTTTTTTGGAGCTGCAGGAGACTAATGAGCTGCAAATGGTGCTGGGCTACACCAGTCCATGTGCACTTGCCGCCTCCTACTGAGCAACTGCTCAGCCGGGCCGGTGCCAAGGTGGTGGGGGCCAGACCTTTGTAATTTCTGGGAGAGTTGTGCGGGCCGGATTCAATCATGTGGCAGGCCGTTTGTGGCCTGCGGGGCTTGTGTTTGACATATCTGATCTACAGTATCTATACGTGAGAGGTCTTGTTTAATCTTTCTGGTATTTGTGTACAGGATCCTAGAATAGATTCTTGCGACAGGGTTAGCTGGTGAATTCAGTTTGCTTTACTGAAAATATATCTGTGATATTGGGTTTGTTATTAGTCCTCCACACCAAAATAATCCAAGCCAAGAAATAAAGGTAATGTGAACAGACTAAAGCCATACCAATGGATACTAATCTATTGTCAGTCACTCTAGTTCAGGTGTCTGGATATTGAGTAGATTATATAGCCTGCTGACATTTCAGGTTGCCAGCTCTGAACTGTGAGGACTAAAACTGGCAAGACAGAAGCAGAAAGCTGAAGATCAGACAAGATAATAATAATAATAATAATAATAATAATAATAATAATAATAATAATAATAATAATAATAATAATAAGAAGAAGAAGAAGATGGAAGGGACCTTGGAGGTCATCTAGTCCAACCCCCTGCTCAGGCAGGAAACCCTATACCATTTCAGACAAATGGCTGTCCAGTCTCTTCTTAAAAACTGCCAGTGTTGGAGCATTCACCACTTCTGGTTGTTCCACTGATTAATTGTTCTAATTGTCAGGAAGTTTCTCCTTAGTTCTATGTTGCTTCTCTCCTTGATTAGTTTCCATCCATAGTTTCTTGTCCTGCCTTCGAGCGCTTTGGAGAATAGCTTGACTCCCTCTTCTTTGTGGCAGCCCCTGAGATATTGGAACACTGCTATCATGTCCCCCCTCGTCCTTCTCTTCATTAAACTAGACATACCCAATTCCAGCAATCGTTCCTTATATGTTTTAGCCTCCAGTCCCCCAATCATCTTTGTTTGCTCTTTTCTGTACTTTTTCTAGAGTCTCAACATATTTTTTATATCATGGTATCATCAAACACAATTCAGGGACTCTTCATATTCAATGCTGAGAAATGAGTGATCAAAAAAAATCTATTACAGGGATAGGAAAAGGAGAAAGGATAAAATAATTAAATCTCAGGGTTGATATAAATAGAAGCTTTGATTCTTTCTTTCTTTCTTTTTTCTTTTAATGGGACTTATATGCCTCCCTATCTCCCGAAGGACTCAGGGTGGCTAACAACAATAAAAATACAATAATGCAAAAGTTAAAAAGAATTAAACTAACAGCCCCAATAAAATAATTAAAATTAATAAATTAAAATTTAAAAACATTTTAAAAATCCCTATCGTCAGTCCAGGTCAGCCTGATGGAAAAGGAATGTTTTGAGGCCACGGCGAAAGGACCGGAGATCCGGGGCCATCCGAAGCTCAAGGGGACCCAAGCCATTTAGGGCTTTATAGGTCATCACCAGCACCTTGAATCTTACCCGGAGGGCAACCGGGAGCCAATGCAGCTCGCGGAGTAGAGGTGTTACATGGGAGTATCGGGAAACCCCCATCACAACTCACGTGGCCGCATTCTGCACCAGCTGGAGCCTCCGGGTGGTCTTGAAGGGCAGCCCCATCTAGAGAGCATTGCAGTAGTCTATACAGGAGGTAACGAGTGCGTGAGTGACTGTATGTAAGGCATCTCGGTCCAGATAGGGGCGCAACTGGCGCACCAGGAGAACCTGGGCAGATGCCCCCCTGGCCACGACTCCTATATGATCTTCAAAACTGAGCCATGAATCCAGGAGAATACCTATGTTGCGTGCCCTATCAACGGGAGGTAACACCTCTCCTCCCATAACCAAAGATGGAACCTCTTGGACTAAACGAGATGACGGTATGTAAAGCCACTCAGTCTTGGCCGGGTTGAGCTGGAGCTTGTTCTTCCCCATCCAAATCCGTACCACTTCCAGGCAATGGGACATCAAGTCGAGGGCATCGCTGGGTTGGTTTGGGGTGGAGATGAAAAGCTGGGTATCATCAGCATATTGATTCTGCAATAGAAGATCTGTAGGAATTCTTGTATCAGTAATAAAAGCAATTCATCTTTCCAAGACTTGTTTTTGACATTTCATTATGAGTGTGGGTTTCAGTTTGTGCAGAGAAATGTATTACAAAGCCCTAGGTAAAGATCTGGCATGAAGAATTACTAACAGTTTACAGTTCCCTCTGGATGGGCCTCTGAAATTCAGAGGCAAGAACAGAAGGCTTTAATTATTGCGGTGCACTGCAGCAGATGCACCCTATTTTGAAGCATTAAAGTAAGACTATTGTTTCAGAAGGTAAAGTTGCTTGGTGTGACTTTCCTCTGACATAACCATGTATGGATATTCACACTTTGCCTTATCCCTGACAGTCTGATTGAAGGAACAATAGAATTTCCTTATAAATGCCCTTCAGGTACATTGGGATAATGCTCGGAAATTTGGAGAACTGTAATCACTACACAATTTGAGGATACCTGAACACAGAAGGGCAGACTATTTTTTGGAGGGGGAGGGAAATAATCCCAGGCATTTTCTTATTTGGTTTGATCTATACCAGGGGTCCCCAAACTATGGGCCACAGCCCGGGATGGGGCTATGGGCACTTGGCCACCAGGCCGTGGAAATGGCTGGCTGGTGCACGCAGGAGTGGGCATGCATTCCACCCACTTGCGCTAGCACCCGCGGGCCCATTTGCGTATGCATGCATGCGTGAATGAGGCTGCTAGCGCCGGGTGGGTGTGTGTGGCGCATTTGCACTGGCACGAATGGGACCGCTAGTGCTGGCTGTGTGTGCACGGCTGTTTGTTCAGGCACAAACAAGGCTGCTAGCCACTGTGGAGGGTGCACGGCCATTTGTGCATGTGCACAGTGCCAGTGCATGCAGCATGTGTGAATGGCCTCGTTTGCATGCTCATGTGTGCGTACACCAATTTGGAAGCCGCTCTCCTTCCCTCCAGGCTGCAAGCCCAGAAAGGTTGGAGACCTCTGATCTATACCATAAAGCTACTTGAAGCTACTCTATAGAGCAGAATCTGTATCTGTGAATGGAGGAAGGTGTGTTTTACCTTTTCTGTTCTCTTAGTTGGAATTGTATCCTGTTTTTACATGATAGTGCCCACAGTTATGGATTCAATTAAAACCTGAAATGTTTCTATTATGCTGCTAAGAGGTGATCGCGATCACATTACTATAGCATAAACTCTTGCCTAGAAAGAACTGTCCAAATGAGGGCACTAAAATTATATAATTCAGAGGTTATCAAAAAGAGGCAAATCTTCTGAGAAGAAGAATTTTTTATAATTTTGAAATGCTATGAATAAAAGTCCAATCTTACTGTATTCTTAACTGTAGCCTTTAGATGGCAGCAGAGCCATTCCTATCTATCTATCTATCTATCTATCTATCTATCTATCTATCTATCTATCTATCTATCTATCTATCTATCAAAATTTCAAAAAATCTTGACAGAAATATAAATTTCAAAAAATCTTGACAGAAATATATTTGGAATAAACTATATACTATAAGTAATAATTCTGAGTTGTGGATGTAAATGCTGCTTATTAGTCATCTTTACTGAGTAATGTACAGGTGAAACTCAAAAAATTAGAATATTGTGCAAAAGTTCATTTATTTCAGTAATGCAACTTAAAAGGGGAAACTAATATATGAGATAGACTCATTACATGCAAAGCAAGATAGTTCAAGCCATGATTTGTCATAATTGTGATGATTATGGCTTACAGCTCATGAAAACCCCAAATCCACAATCTCAGAAAATTAGAACATTGTGAAAAGGTGCAATATTCTAGGCTCAAAGTGTCCCACTCTAATCAGCTAATTAAGCCATAACACCTGCAAAGGGTTCCTGAGCCTTTAAATGGTCTCTCAGTCTGGTTCAGTAGGAATCACAATCATGGGGAAGACTGCTGACCTGACAGTTGTGCAGAAAACCATCATTGACACCCTCCATAAGGAGGGAAAGCCTCAAAAGGTGATTGCAAAAGAAGTTGGATGTTCCCAAAGTGCTGTATCAAAGCACATTAATAGAAAGTTATGTGGAAGGGAAAAGTGTGGAAGAAAAAGGTACACAAGCAGCTGGGATGACTGCAGCCTGGAGAGGATTGTCAAGAAAAGGCCATTCAAAAGTGTTGGGGACTTTCACAAGGAGTGGACTGAGGCTGGAGTCAGTGCATCAAGAGCCACCACACACAGATGGATCCTGGACATGGACTTCAAATGTATTCCTCTTGTCAAGCCTCTCCTGAACAACAAACAACGTCAGAAGCGTCTTACCTGGGCTAAAGAAAAACAGACCTGGTCTTTTGCTCAGTGGTCCAAAGTCCTCTTTTCTGATGAGAGCAACTTTTGCATCTCATTTGGAAACCAAATGAGGCTGCAGAGTCTGGAGTGTTATGTATCCAGTTGCAGGGATCTGCATAGCAACAGCCACTAGGGGGCGTTGGCCTGGACGGTTTTGGCGGGAAACCTAGTTTCGGCGGGAAACCTAGGGCCAACCCCATTGGCTGACCGCCTCCCTGGCCGGGTATATAAGGAGGCTAGGTAGCCCTTGTTCCTCAGTACGCACCCCCCACAATAAAGAGCTGAACATGTACTCTGGCTGGCGTCTCTTCCTTGCGTCAGACCCACTACATTACAGTGGCGACGAGGATGGGATCAGGCCGACAGAAGAGCTGAAGTCACTAGAGGAACACACTGCATGCTGAAGGAAAAGAGGAATCTTTTCCTTTTTCCCCCAACGCGACCGCTAGCCACCGCGAGAGACCCGAGAGCGGCTCCGGCCACCGCAACAAGCATCTTGACCACATGCCGCAGCAACCAACGGAAGGGCGATGGCACGAACAGGGCAACCCCACGAGTTCGACACCCGCCACCTGGAGAAATGGGCCCGATACCTGTCGCATGCCAAGCTGTACATGAGATTTAACAAAATCTCGGAGGACGGCTTGAAGGCGGCAGCCCTGCTCTGCATAGGCAGACCCGCAATCCTTGAGGTCGCCGCAAACCTGTTTGCCCCAGAGGCCATAGAAACCGTCTCTTACCGGGACCTCGTCAACAAGCTTAATGCAAATTTCCGGCCCCGCATGTCCAAACTGGCTTCGAGGTCTCAGTTTGAGAAGAGGGACCAGCGTCCCAACAAGTCTGGGGCCGACTACATCGCTGCCCTGCGAGAAGCCGCCATCGCCTGCAAATTTTCGAACCTGGAGGAGCAGCTACGCAACAGGCTTGTTTGCGGCCTACGAGACACGAGGCTGCAGGAGTGCCTGTTTGCGAAAGATGAGGTCTCGCTCCAGGAGGCCCAGGACGCCATCCTGGCCCATGAAGTGGCCTGCGGGGCTGTCCAGGCTGTCCAGGAATCCAGAACCAGCAGCCAGATGGCCAGCATCCACCAGCAAGTCATCTCAGCCGAGGACGAGGAGGACGAACAAAGCATCGACCTCCTCCAGCGGAAGTTGACCCACGGCCAACGAGGAGGGTGCCCGGACAAGCCCAAGCCGGCCAACAACTTGCAGAAGTGCGCAGGCTGCGGCGGAAACCATGTGCGCAGCCTCTGCAAGTTCCGGTCAGCCACGTGTCGGGCCTGCAAGAAGACAGGCCACATAGCCGCAGTCTGTCATAGTCGCTGCCCCCGAGAAGAGATCCACGAGCTGCGCCAGGATGAATCGCCGTTTAGAGGTACTGGGGCCCCGATCAAATTACGAATTGGCTATGTTGAGAGCCGGCTGGCCATCCACCACACGGGTAGCCACCAGCTGCTCAAATCAAAAATTAAATTAACAATCCGCTTGCAGGGCGTCCCCTGCAGCATGAAGCTTGACTCCAGATTGGCAGTCTCCATCATTTCAGATGAGACCCTTAACTATATTAACAGCCGGAGCAAGCAGCAGATTCAATTACGGCCCTCAAATTTAGCCCTGACCGAGTTCCAAAACTCGCCGGTCAAGGTAAAGGGGGAGGCCACCATTTCCATGGGGTTTAAGAGTCACGAGGAGCACCTGGAGGTCTTAGTGGTAGAGGGCTGGAGAGCCAGTCTAGTCGGCCTAGACTGGTTTGAGGCCCTGGGAATCACAGTCTCCGGGATCCACCAGATCCAGGGAGAATCCATCGAGGCCGTCTGCAAGGAGTTTGCAGACGTCTTTGATGGGAAGCTGGGCAAGTACACAGGGCCCCCCATCTCATTCAAGTTGAACCTGAGCATTTCCCCCATCAGGGTCAGGCCATGGCGAGTCCCTTTCGCGTTCAAGCATAAGATCGAGAGCAAACTGGACAAGCTGGTGGGCCAGGGAATCTTAGAGCCCGTAGATGGGGGAGAGTGGGAGACCCCGATAGTCACCCCACTTAAACCCAATGGGGAGGTGAGGATCTGTGCCGACTACAAATGCTCGGTGAACTGTGCCCTAAACCCGCACGCTTACCCAGTCCCCACGATCAGCCATGTTCTCACTTCCCTCCAAGGCGGTGCCATCTTTGCATAGCTCGATCTTGCGCAGGCATACCAACAGCTCACGGTGACCAGGGCAATGGCTGACACTCAGACGATAGTGACTCACAGGGGAGCTTTCAGGGTAAACAGGCTGCAGTTTGGGATCAGCGTAGCTCCTGGCATTTTTCAGGAGATCATGGAGAAAACTCTCAAGGGCATCCCAGGGGTCTGCCCTTATTTTGATGACGTCCTGATCACAGGAGCATCAGCTGAAGAACTGGCAGGCAGGCTAAGGGAGGTATTAACCAGGCTGTGCGCTGCTGGCCTCAAACTGAAGAGGGAAAAGTGCAGCATTGCTGTTCCCTCCACTGAATTTTTGGGATTTAGGATAGATGCCAAGGGAATCCACCCCACGGAGTCCAAGGTAAGGGCAATTAAACTGGCACCCACACCTAGGAACAAGGCAGAGCTTCAGGCATTCCTGGGCCTGCTCAATTTCTATCACACCTTTCTTCCTCACAAGGCAGCAATTGCAGTACCACTACACAGGTTATTGGACAAGAAGGCAGCATGGGCCTGGACTCCTGTCAATGACCAAAGTTTCAGAGGCTTAAAGGCACTACTGTCTGACAAGTCCACAGTAACACACTTCATAGAAATGAAGCCCATATGCATCGCGTGCGATGCATCCCCTTATGGCGTGGGTGCTGTACTAAGCCACCTTGAGTCTACTAGGGCTCAAATACCAATAGCTTACTATTCCAGGATGCTGTCTGGAGCAGAGAGGAACTACGCCCAAATAGATAAGGAAGCCCTGGCAATCGTGGCAGGGATTAAGAAGTTCCACGATCATCTATATGGCAGGGAGTTCACCATTTACACAGACCACAAACCACTGCTAGGCCTGTTCACAATGGACAAGCAGACCCCCCAAATACTCTCCCAGAATGCTCCGGTGGTCCATCTTCCTTGCAGCTTACAATTACAAGCTGGTGCACAAGCCAGGGAAGGAGATGGGCCACGCAGACGGCCTGAGTAAGCTACCCATAGACACCACTGAACCAGATCCGGCACCAGCAACACAGATCCTAGCTCTGCAGGAACTACCAGAATGCCCAGTACATGCCAAGGACATTGCAACCAGCACAGCCTCTGACAACATCATGAGCAGGGTACACTCGTGGGTTTGCACTGGTTGGCAGGACAAGTCCCCGGGACCCGAATTCCAGGCATACTTCACCAGGCGACATGGGCTCTCCACACACCAGGGTTGCCTCCTTTGGGGAAGCAGGGTCATTATTCCCACAGCATTCCGGAGCAGAGTGTTGGAGTCCCTGCACGAGGGGCATCCGGGGGTGGTCAGGATGAAGGCACTGGCCAGGAGTTACCTCTGGTGGCCAGGTTTGGACAAGGACATCGAGGAGCGGGTGAAGGGCTGTTACACATGCCAGAGATCCAGGCCAGAGATGACACACGCCCCCGTGCACAGGTGGGAGGCCACACACACACCCTGGTCCCGCATCCACATTGACTATGCAGGGCCATTTCAGGGCCAACTGTTCTTAGTAGTAGTGGACAGCCACTCCAAATGGCTGGAGGTAATCCCTGTTCCCAACATGACCTCGGGTAGGACAATCCAGGTGCTCAGAGCTCTCTTTGCCACACACGGCCTCCCCGACATAATTGTGTCTGATAACGGGCCTCAGTTTACCGCTAATGATTTCCAAGCGTTCTTGAAGGCGAATTGGATTAGACACGCCACCTCTGCACCCTTCCACCCATTAACTAACGGGCAAGCTGAACGGATGGTAAAGACGACCAAGGACGCACTCTGGCGCATCATCAGCGGGGACTGGCATCACAGACTGGCAAAATTTTTGCTCGCCCAACACACCACACTGTGCGTTGCCACTGGGAAGAGCCCAGCAGAACTATGATGGGGATGGCGCCTCATCGCCAAGCTTGACTGGTTGCACCCTGATCGAGTGGCGGCAGAGACTGAGAGGCCCTCATCACACAGGGTACTCAACATGGGGGAGCTGGTTTGGGTAAGGAACTACGGGACAGGGCACCCATGGATTCCGGGGATCGTGTCTGAAAAAACGGGGCCTCTCTCTTACATCGTGGGGGTGGAGGGGGATCGACACATCAGGCGGCACATCGACCAGCTCAGAGGAAGGGTCCCTGAGTGAACCACCCATGGCCAACGGGATAACCACACCCCAGAGGAGTCCAGACTAACCGGAAACGGCTTGGACCCTGAACTAGAGGAGAATGGCCTCCTGCAGTCGGCCCTGCAGCAGCAGCAGGGCACCTTAGGAGGCAGGAATCCAACGGCCGGACTCAACCCAGCACAGGGGCATCATGAGCCAGACGTTCAAGGCCAGGGTGAAGCCACACACAGATGGTCCACCAGGCCCCACAGGACACCAGCGTATTTAGCGGACTATGTTTGCAAGTGATCCCCAACTCGCTGCATATGTATTGGCACACATTGTATATAGTTATGCATGTACATAGTTGTAGGATGGTTCTTCTCTAAGGGGGGAAGGGTGTTATGTATCCAGTTGTAGGCATCTGCATAGCAACAGCCACCAGGGGGCGTTGGCCTGGACGGTTTTGGCAGGAAACCTAGTTTCGGCGGGAAACCTAGGGCCAACCCCATTGGCTGGCCGCCTCCCTGGCCGGGTATATAAGGAGGCCAGGTAGCCCTTGTTCCTCAGTACGCACCCTCCACAATAAAGAGCTGAACACGTACTCCGGCTGGCATCTCTTCCTTGCGTCGGACCCAGTATATTACATGGAGGAAGAATGGAGAGGCACACACTGCAAGATGCTTGAAGTCCAGTGTGAAGTTTCCACAGTCTGTGTTGATTTGGGGAGCCATGTCATCTGCTGGTGTTGGTCCACTGTGCTTCATTAAGTCCAGGGTCAACGCAGCCGTCTACCAGGAGATTTTGGAGCACTTCATGCTTTCTTCTGCAGACGAGCTTTATGGGGATGCTGACTTCATTTTCCAGCAGGACTTGGCACCTGCCCACACTGCCAAAAGCACCAAAACCTGGTTCAATGACCATGGGATTACTGTACTTGATTGGCCAGCAAACTCGCCTGACCTGAACCCCATAGAGAATCTATGGGGCATTGCCAAGAGAAAGATGAAAGACATGAGACTGAACAATGCAGAAGAGCCACTATTGAAGCACCCTGGTCTTCCATAACACCTCAGCAGTGCCACAGGCTGACAGCTTCCATGCCACGCCGCATTGAGGCAGTAATTGCTGCAAAAGGGGTCCAAACCAAGTACTGACTACATATACATGCTTATACTTTTCAGAGGTCCAATATTGTTCTATGTACATTCCTTGTTTTATTGATTGCATGTAATATTCTAATTTTCTGAGATTGTGGATTTGGGGTTTTCATGAGCCATAATCATCACAATTATGACAAATCACGGCTTGAACTATCTTGCTTTGCATGTAATGAGTCTATCTCATATATTAGTTTCCCCTTTTAAGTTGCATTACTGAAATAAATGAACTTTTGCATGATACTCTAATTTTTTGAGTTTTACCTGTACTCACACAGACACACACGCACACACACAATTTATATAGACAGCCATTTTACTTTTGTGCACAGGTGAGGGGTAAATATTTTGGAACCTAGCTTTGAAGATGCTAAAAAAAATGAGGTTGGCAATGAGAAACCACTTCCATAATGCTGGAAAGAAAACACTAGGAACTTGTGGTCACAAGGTAGATTCCATCTTTCTAACACACAGTAACTTACAATTTGCAAGAATGCAAAGAATTTTTGCACAGAACTTAAAAGTGGTATCTAAATGCTTTTAATATAAATATGTTTATACTTACCTGAAATATTCCTATCCTATGACTCCTAAGGTTGGGCTGAAACCCTCTTCTAATTTTCTCAAAGTATTGTCCTCTGTAACCAATGCTGTAAGGGGGGAAAAATACCAGATATTTCATCCCACCTCTTTCTACTTCTAACTGCCCAAACAATTAGTATGGGTCCTTCCTAAGTTTCTATCACTGACCATTAATCCTTTGGGGGCTCCTGTCTCTCTTGTTTGATTGTTTCCTAAGCAACATCTCTTCCTCTTGTCGCCCAGGGTCATCCGCACATTACATTGCAGCCCCAGACTCTCTCATACTTAATTTACTGAGGTCAAATTGAGACATATTTTTTCACCCATTGTCAGAACTGGCTGGAAACAACAATCTTGCTCTCTTTTGACCCTCCAATCACTCTCAAAGCAATTTCCACATATGTTTTTCTGCTCCAAAAATGCAATTTTTCTCTTTATGTCGATATTCAAGTATTTCTGTCTACTTGACTGGAGCACTTCAGTTTGCTGCAGGCTAATTTCTGAAGCTTATTGACTATGTTGTGGAGGAGAAAATGCCCCTTCAACTGAGCCAGTGCTTATCATGCAGTTTAATGGCTTCTATACCTTCCCTAGCAGCACTAAGAAAACAGTATAGCAGTTAAGATCTTCACTTATCAAGTTTGAAACATTTATTTTGGTTGTCTTTTTAATTAGAATTTTTCTGGAATAAGTTGTGTCCCTACACTCTTTTTTTAATCAAGTATCTCCAGAGTTTTACTCTTTTACCAGTTTTTCAATATCTGAGGTAGGAAGATTTAACTCCCAGCTCCCAAATATTCCAAACAAATCTATGAATTTATCTGGAATGAAATTACATCTTCTCGTCACTGTTTTCCATCACTGTATAGATATAGCCGAATATTTGGGGAAATGTTTTCAAAATATACTTGATCTATGAATGGCCGTATATTAGAAAAGCTTGTAAAAATGCATTTCTATAACAAGGAAGCTATTCAAGTAGTTTTACCCAATTTGGATCATCCTTAAACTAAGTACTATAGGCAGTTTCTGTGATGCTGCATTTAGCATCCTTTATCTTTATTCTCTGTAAAACAATGACCATTGGTAGGAGTCTGCATACTCATCTTTTCTTTTTTTAAAGTATTTTATTAATTTTCTATTATTACAATTTGTTAGTGCTTAATGAACAATGTGTTGTCTGGGTTGATTTTTTGCATAGTCACAAATGTTAAGTTCTTACTCTCTGTCTCGTTTTTCCAGCCACTGATAAAACAAGTTCCATGTTTGTAAGTATTCTGTGCCTCCTTTTTCTTTGATTCTCAATGTAAGACTATCCATTCCAGCACAGTCCAATATTTTCTTAATTATCGCTTCATCCAATGGTGTTGTCTCATTTTTTCCAGTGCTGCGCAAATACAATCCTCGCTGCTGTTAATACATGTAATGTTAAATATACATTTTGTTTATCAATTTTTTCTGGAATTATACCTAATAAAACAATTTCAGGCTTAAAATCTACGTGTTTGCATACTCATCTTTTCTGACTTATTCTAGTTTTTGTCTTTTCTTGAGTCCATTTTCTTTTTTTGTTTTTTTTTTCAGTGTGGAAATTTTCTTTGTTTAAAATGATAGACACAATGCTCATGATCTTGCCACACAGGTCCTAGCACAAAGGAAACAAAATATATTACAACCTTGATTGCCTTCTCTTGTGGCTATTTCTCTCATTCCCATTTTTGAAAATCAGGGAGAGGAAGTCATTTGCAAATGAGCTCCACCTAGTGGCAGTGCAGGCTTATGTGGGTGAGGTCAAGCTGAATATAAATTAATCTTGTAATGAAATATAACTTGCATATGCAAATGGTAAATATCATAGAGACAGTAATTATTTCTGACATTGCCATAAGCTAATGTAATATAGTCTGTTTTATGTATTGTCTTTTTCCAGCAGTGTCTGCAGGATATGATTAAAAAAATGACATCCCCAATGATGCAATAGCCTTGATTCCTTTTTATCTGTGTTGAATTAAGATACATAGTCTGCTGAACTGAAGGAGAATTTTGTTTCTGATACATAGATAGGCCTATCAAAATCTGTATGGCTCCCTTTATTAATCCCAATCCTGAAACTTTTTTCATCATCACAGCAGAAAATATTCCAATCTAATAATGTTATTTTCAATTCAGTACCAAGTTACTTTGTAATATTGCAGTATTGTTTTAAAACAAAATATCAATATGTAAGAATGACTAAATGTGGCTTACTCTAGCTAAAGTGAGTGTCCTTTTATGGAGACATCTCCAAGGAACTGATAACTGCTTCCACCAAATATTGTCCTGATCTGAAAACAAGACTCAACGGAAGGTAAGGAAGGTAGAGAATAGCAGAGACACTTTGATTAAATGTCATAAAATTTATGGAAATTTATTGCTATTTAATAACTTTAAAAGAGATGCAAATATGTCTTCTGAAGATTATTAAATTCTAAAGATTAACTTCTTTACAGTATTCTCTTAATGTACAGCAAGGTAACTGCTAGTAACTTAAACCAAAAAAATATTCAAGCTACAAATCTTTGTCTTCCTAGGTAATAAATATTTATTTCAAACCTATCATTCTCCATGTGATTATATAGAAAGTTTTGTAATAGGTTTACACAAAGACCCAATAATAAAGCATTACAATTGTGAGAAAAATAAATACACAACCCTTCCCAAAAGCAATAATGAATAAATTGCCTAGTGAGCTGATTGTATTTTGATTTGAGCTAAAAAATCTCCATAGAAATTTACTGTTTGAATCTGAAAAAAATCTGAAGCTACCAAGGCATTTCAATGGATCCACTTTGACTTTTTCGAGTTTGCCAGTAAAGTTTTTTTTTCCCTTCTTAGCTTAATCATCATTCGATCTACCCAGATTCTCATCCTATAAATATTCAGTACTGGCTGTATGAAATGGAAAAGTACTTCATTTTTTTTTAATTTTTAATTTTATTGAATTTATATACCGCCCTTTCCCGAAGGACTCATGGCGGTTTACAGGGTACTTAAAACATTGATACAAAAATTAAAAACGATTAAAAAGATTAAATTTAATCCCTAAAAATATATAAAAAACCCCCAATTAAAACTCTCAGACTGGGCCGGAAAGCTCAAAGAGCCAGGTCTTCAGGTCCCGGAGAAATGAACGAAGGTCGGGGGCAGTCCTAAGCTCCGCAGACAGCTGGTTCCAAAGGGCAGGCACACCCACAGAGAAGGCCCTCCCCCTGGGTGTTATCCGCCAGCAATCTTTTACCGCCAGCACCCTGAGAAGGCCCTCCCTATGGGAGTGCACTGGACAAAGGGAACATGATGCCGGCAGCAGGTGTTCCCTCAGATATCCCGGACCCAAGCCATTTAGGGCTTTATAGGTCATCACCAGCACCTTGAATCTCACCCGGAGGGCAACCGGAAGCCAATGCAGCTCGCGGAGTAGAGGTGTTACATGGGAGTGTCGGGAAGCCCCTTTCACAACTCGCACGGCCACATTCTGCACCAGCTAAAGCCTCTGAGTGGTCCTCAAGGGCAGCCCCATGTAGAGAGCGTTGCAGTAGTCTAAACGGGAGGTCACAAGCGCATGAGTGACTGTGCGTAGGGCATCTCGATCCAGGTAGGGTCGCAACTGGCGCACCAGGTGAACCTGTTCAAAAGCTCCCCTGGTCACGGCTCCTATGTTGTCTTCAAAATTGAGCCGTGAATCCAGGAGGACGCCCAAGTTGCAAGCCCTATCAACGGGGAGTAACACATCACCCCCCCCATCGTTAAAGATGGAATAGTCTGGTTAACCCGAGATGCCGGTATGCACAGCCACTCAGTCTTGGCAGGATTGAGATGAAGCCTGTTTCTCCCCATCCAGACCCAGACCGCCTCCAGGCAATGGGACATCACGGCGAGGGCATCACTGGGTTGGTTCGGGGTGGAGAAAAAAAGTTGGGTATCATCAGCATACTGATGATACCCCACCCCGAAACCCCAAACGATCTCACCCAGCGGCTTCATATAGATGTTGAACAGGAGGGGAGAGAGAACCGATCCCTGAGGGACTCCACAAATGAGAGGCCTCGGGGCGGATCTCTGCCCTCCCGTCAACACCGACTGCGAGCGGCCCAGGAGATAGGAGGAGAACCACCGTAGAATGGTGCCTCCCACTCCCAACCCCCTGAGATGCCGCAGTAGGATACCATGGTCGATGGTATCAAAAGCCGCTGAGAGACCTAATAGGACTAGGACAGAGGAACAACCCCTGTCCCGAGCCCACCAGAGATCATTCACCAGCATGACCAATGCCATCTCCGTGCTGTGCCCGGGCCTGAAACCCAATTGGTATGGGTCCAGATAATCAGTTTCCTCCAGGAACAGAGGAAGCTGATGTGACACCACACTCTCAACAACCTTTGCCAAAAAGTGAAGGTTGGACAATAGTTATTTAAAACAGCCGGGTCCAGGGCAGGCTTCTTGAGGAGGGATCTCACCACTGCCTCCTTCAAGGCAGCGGGGAAGATACCCTCCTTCAAGAAAGTAGTTATTACTGCCTGGAACCAGCCTCGTGTCTCCTCCCGGGCCGCATAAACCAGCCAGGAGGGGCACGGGTCCAACAAACAGGTGGTGGAGCTCAGCCTCCCCATCATCTTGTCCACATCATCAGGGGAAACAGGATCGAACTCAGTCCAGATAACATGCTCAAGACCGTCCAATTCCTCCACGTCAGACTCTGCCCAGTCAGAGTCCAAACCGGCCTGGATCTGAGCGATTTTGTCCATCAGATGATGACTAAACTCCTCGGCCCATCCCTGTAAGGGATCCTCCCTCACCTCCTGGTTAAGAAGGGAGCAAGTCGCCGTAAACAGGCCGGCTGGGCGATTATCTGAGGACACGATGAGGGCAGAGAAGTAATTAGCCTTTGCCGTCCTCATTGCTTCAAGATAAGACCTTATAAAGATTCTTAACTGCAATCGGTCAGATTCGGATTGGCTGGACCTCCAACAGCTCTCTAGACCTCGTCTCCTACGCTTCATCTCCCGGAGCTCCACAGAAAACCATGGAGCCCACCGGGATCTGTGCAAGGTCAGGGGTCGCAAGGGTACAACACGGTGGAACGCCTCAGTGGCAGCCCTTTCCCAGGCATCCACCAAGGTGTCGGCTGGGTTGTGAGTGAGGGGGATAGGTATAGACCCAAGCGCCGTCTGGAACCGTTCTGGATTCATTAGGCACCTGGGGTGGAACCACCTGGTCGGTTCCGCTGCCCAGCAGCAGGGGGTGGCATAACGGAAGACCAACTGCAGGAGGTGATGATCGGACCATGACAGGGGGACAATAGTTGGCGAGCCCCCTCCCAGATCATCAAGCCACTGCCCAGATAAGAAAACTAGGTCGAGAGTGTGTCCCCCCATGAGTCAGACCCCAAATTACTTGGGTCAGGTCCATAGCCGTCATGGAGGCCAAGAACTCCCAGGCTAACTCAGATGATTCTCCCAGAGAAGGCAGGTTAAAGTCACCCAGAACTATAAGTCTGGGAAACTCAACCAACAACCCTGAGAGGGCATCGAGAAGCTCGGGCAGGGCCGTTGCCACACAGCTGGGTGCCAGGTATGTTAGCAACAAGCCCAACTGAGCCCCAGGGCCACACCTCAGGAGGAGGGATTCACTCCCGCCTATCTGTACAACAGTGGACTCCCGCAGACATAAGGTCTCCCATATAACTACCGCCACCCCACCGCCCCTGCCCTGAGCCCTTGGCTGATACAGCACACCGAAACCTGGAGGGCAAAGCTCAGTCAGAGGGACACCTCCCTCTGAGCCCAACCAGGTTTCTGTAATACATGCCAGGTCCGCGCGTTCCTCCTCGATCAAATCGTGGACGAGGGGAGCCTTGTTCACCACAGATGAGGTGTTAAAGTACACCAGCCTGAGCTCAGGGACCTGATCCCCCTCACCCCTGGATAAACGGGTACCAACCGGAGGGTTGGAGCACACCACCGCTTGAAGACAGTGGGGGCATGATCCCAGATGTCGATATGGCCCTCCGTGTAACCGCCTGCTGCAATTCCCAATCGTTGTGGGGATTTGAAACCCCACCCGAATGCCAGGAGAACCAGAAGACCCCAACCCCAACCCCATCTCGCTGGGAACCATCTCAGGCCCAGACTGACAACCGGTTGAGGAAACACATCCTAATTCCCTCCTGACCCTACCATTCCCCCCCTCCCTAACCCTTTAAAACAACTGGCTAAAAAACATACTAGGGGCCTCTTAATGCATTTCCACCAGAGGCCCCTATCCATGCCCAACCACCTCTTGGGGTCCCAAAAATTGGGCCCGTCATTAAGGCAATTACAGAAAAAGGCAGCAGGTTGTACCTAGGAAGGAGGAGCCCCCCTGAGGGCATACAGGTCAGCAGTAGAGTAATGCAGATGAGCCATATAGTGCAAAAGATATCCACATAGGGCAGTTGTAAACAAGTGGGTAGTCAGATGGTATTAAGTTAATATCAAGATGACGTTGATATTGAGTCCGGAAGTACCTCAAGTCCACCAATCTGGCTCCGCTCTCACCCGAGCTGGTAACCAGGCAAAAGAAACCCCAACCGCCCTCTCACTACAGCTGAGGAATCAAGCCAGGGGTGGACAGAGTACAACTACCGGGGTAAACCTACCCCAACTGGTCTCTCACACCAGAAGGGTGGTTGATGGCCAATCCAAAACCGCCTTACCACCACAGTCAGGTCCCAGGTCGATTCCGGACTATCAATAGGGAAGTTACAGGAGCAGGGGCATGAACCATGTCCAAATAACCAGCTTAATGTTAAAATAAGCAGATGAGCAGGAAGGTCCGGTGTCTAAACACCACAGTTATAGTTCCGAGATCATGTCCGTAGCCGATCTCCAGGCCACTGTTGTCTCCTCGCTGCTTCTGCATTTGCTGAAGGGGTATGGGGGACCACCATACCGAAATACGGCGCCCACCAACTGCGCCCTGCTCCAACCTCCAACCGGGCGTTAAACGCAGCAACAGCCAATCGTCAGGCCGCCATAATCTCCCGGCCATTGCTGCCGTTCCAAAAGGGCGGGAGGCCTCCACGCCACAACAAGGACGCAAGCCAGTTCAGCCAAGACGCTAGGCCAGGCCGCGGCCGATTCATATTCTTTCTTTTTGTGTTTGGAATGTTCCTGGTAGGGATTTTATGTCTGGAAAATACCAATTCTTGCTGAGGGAAAGACTCAGTAGGATTTTTTCTTCTTCAACTAATGTAAATTACATGAGTAAACCACACAGTTCAGCAGCTGCAACCAAGCATATATTCCATTATTGCAAATTCATCTTTAGAAATAGTCAAATTTTCAATATGTTTTTGTGACCCAGATATGTGTCAACAGGATTTTAACTGTTTCTTTTGCATAATTAGGATGGCTGCAAAACTAAAAATCCAACTAACCACCTTGTGCAGGGATGCACATTTTTTTTAGATTTTGAATATTTTGATTAACTTCTAAAATCAACAAATATCTGCCAAATTTCGTATGAAAATCTATGCAAGCAATGACCCTTAGGCACAAAGCTAGTTGGGTGACCTTGGGCCAGTCCTTCTCTCTCTCAGCCCTAGGAAGAAGTAGACAACAGCAAGCCACTTTAGAAAAATCTTGCCAAGTAAATTGCAGGAACTAGTCTAGGCAGTCATCAAGAGTCAGCACTAACTTGAAGGCACCTATTTTAGGTACACTTATTGTTATGTACTGGGCTCTTAAAGAATACCATGTGGGTTGCTGGAGCAGCTAACGGCTCTCCAGCAACCCAGACTACAAGTCTCCTGTGCTGCAATTGGCTATCTCCAGGTGGCAATGGTTGATTCAAACCTATTGGCTGATGCCTAGGGGCTAGACTATATATTGCGGCTAGTTACAGCCTTTTCCCCAGTACAGTTTTTGCACGAAATAAACGATGAGTTACCTTGTTCTCAGCTTCACGTCTTCGTTCCTGCGCCAAAGAACCCACTATTTAACAGTGGCGACGAGGGTGGGATCCTGCTTCACTGATTAAGAGTTGAAGTCTATAAGGAAAAGGCAGTGCATGCCAGAGGGAAAAGGCATTCTCCCCCCCCTCTCATGGTCGGCTAGCAAGCTACGCTAGCGACCTCATGCTCAGTGGACTCATTCCCTGAGCCTGGAAGCAGGATCCAAAAGAATGCAGGAACCAGCAAAAGAATGCCGAAGGTTGGGAAACTGAGAGAATTCGATGTGAAACACGTGGAGGAATGGCCATCATATCTATCACAAGTAGAAAACTACCTCAGGGCCAATCAGATCGCAGAAGAAGGACTGAAGGCCGCAACACTACTCTGCGTGTGTGGCCCAGCAACCTTTGATTTGGCTGAGAACCTTTTCAAGCTGACCCTTATTGAAGAAGTCTCCTACGCTGACCTCAAAAAGAAGCTGGGCACTTCCAGCCCAAGATGTCTGAAATGGCTTGGCGCTTCAAGTTCGACCAAAGAGTGCTGCAACTGGGTGAATCAGCTTCTGAGTTCATAGAAGGCTGAGGCAGGCCGCACACCTTTGCAAATTTTCAAATTTAGAACAGTGACTACGAGACCAGCTCGTCTGCGGCCTACGGGACAGAATGCTTCAGCAGAGACTCTTTGCTAGGCCAAATTTAACGTTTTCTGAAGGACAAGACGAGGTGATGACTGACAAAGCTGCCAGGGGTGCCATTCAAACAGTGCAGCCTGCCAAATTGACAAAGTTTGAAGAAACGGTCCACCGTGAGGACGCCAAATGCACCGAAGAATTCTCTGAGGAGGATGAAACTGAAATCAACCAACTCCAAAAGCAGCGAGAGGACAATTACAAGGCAGTTCTCTTACCGAGATGTAAGGGGTGCGAAGGCAACCATTTTTGCGCCAACTGCAGATTTCGATCAACCATGTGCAGAGCTTGTGGAAGGACAGGCCACATCACAGTGGTTTGCAGACCCCGCCAGAGGGTCCGGCCACCCAAACACCAGTTGGAAGAACCGACTAGGAGAGGTACTGGGGCCCAGGGTCTAGTTAGTGTGGGTTTTTTCAGAAGCCGTAGAAGCATATGCCGCACTGGGGCTCGACGCCCCCTCAAACCCAAACTTAAACTCATGATAGAGCTACAAGGAGTTCCATGTAAGATGGAATTGGACTCTGGCTCTGCAGTTTCAATTATTTCTCAAGACACTTTTAACTTCGTGTGTAGGCGCAGTAACAAATGGGCCAAGCTGAGGCCCTCAGACATAATCCTAATGGATTTTCAAAATGCTCACATTAAAGTTATTGGAGAAGCCACTTTGTTGGTAAAGTTTAAAGGGTTTTTGGGGCACCTGGATGTAATAGTAGTAGGGGACCATAGAACAAGTCTCATTGGACTCGATTGGTTTGATGCCTTAGGTATTCAGATTACAGGCATAAACTGGACACAAACTGCAGACCTCTTCTCAGTATGTGAGGAATATGCAGATGTTTTTGATTCAACCCTAGGAACATACACAGGCCCTCCTATCTCATTTAAGTTAGATTCCAATGTAGTCCCAATCAAGGTTAAGCCTCGTAGGGTCCCCTTTGCCTTAAGACATAAAATTGATTCCGAAATCGATAAGCTCATAGAACAGGGTGTGTTGCAGACTGTTGATGGTGGGGAGTGGGAAACTCCTACAGTGACCCCACTTAAAGCCAAAGGGGAAATTCGTATTTTTGCAGACTATAAATGCACCCTAAATAAAGCCCTCAAGCAACACGCTTACCCAGTCCCAGTGGTCAATCATATTTTAGCCTCCTTGCAAGGGGTACTATTTTCGCTAAACTTGATTTAGCACAGACCTATCAGCAATTGCTGGTTGATGAAGCCACAGCCACAGCTCAAATGATCGTGACTCACAGGGGTTTTTTCAAAGTTAAACGCTTACAGTTTGAAGTCAGTGTTGCACCAGGTATTTTTCAGGGAATCATGGAGCATACACTCAAGGGTATTCAGGGCATCTGCCCTTATTTTGATGATGTTCTTATTGCAGGGGAATCCCCAGAAGTGTTGGCCAGTAGGCTCAGGGCTGTCTTGCAGAGGCTTCATGAAGCAGGCCTCAAATTAAAAAAGAACAAGTGTAGTATTGGGGTTTCTTCAATAGAATTCCTGGTTTTCCAAATTGATGCTAATGGCATTCACCCCACTGATTCTAAAGTGAAGGCCATTAAAATGGCTCCTAGGCCCAAATCAAAAGGAGAGCTACAAGCATTCTTGGGCCTCTGAAACATCTAGCACACATTTCTACCTCATAAGGCAGCAATAGCAGAGCCCCTCCACAGGCTTCTAGATAAGAAAGCTCCATGGAAATGAACTAACTTACATGAAAAATGTTTCCAGGACTTAAAACACTATTGTCAGAAAAGTCCACTGTAACTCACTACAAAGAGTCTAAACCTGTATGTCTTGCATGTGATGCATCTCCCTATGGGGTGGGGGAAGTTTTAAGTCACATAGAAAAAAATGGGAAACAGGTTCCTATAACATTTTATTCAAGGACGTTGTCCTCTGCTGAACACAACTATGCTCATATTGACAAAGAGGCCCTGGCCATCGTTGCTGGAATAAAAAAATTCCATGACTATTTATATGGCAGGGATTTCATGGTATACACTGACCACAAACCTCTGTTGGGACTTTTCACAACAAACAACCCCCCCCCCCACATACTATCTCCAAGAATGCTGAGATGGTCTATTTTCCTATCTGCAATTTTAAATTAATTCGCAAACCAGGCAAGGAAATGGGCCATGCTGATGGCCTCAGCAGACTACCACTGCCACTAATGGATCCAGATCCGGCTCCAGCTGCTGGAATATTGTCCATACAGGACATACCTGAATTTCCCCTCCATGCAGGGGACATTGCTGCTGAAACTGCCACAGATAAAATACTTAGTAGAGTGTTGTCATGGGTATACATGGGCTGGTTGGATAAAAGTCCAGGCTCAGAATTTCAGAGTTATTTTGTCAGGAGGCATGAGTTATCTGCCCATCCATAAAGGGTGCATTTTATGGGGAAACAGAGTCATAATTCCCACTTCCCTAAGAGACAGGGTTTTACAATCATTACATGAAGACCATCCAGGCATTGTCAGAATTAAAGCTTTAGCTAGAAGCTACCACTGGTGGCCTGGCCTTGATAAGACCATTGAGGGTCAAGTCCATGGTTGTTATACATGCCAGCAATCTAGGCCTGAAATGCCACAGGCTCCAGTTCACAGGTGGGAGGAAATGCACACTCCCTGGTCTAGGGTTCACATAGACTACGCTGGGCCCTTTCAGGGACAGCTCTTCCTTATAGTAGTGGATAGCCACTCAAAATGGCTGGAAGTAATTCCAGTTCCTAACATGACTACTGCTAGGACCATCCAGGTGCTGAGAAAACTCTTTGCCACACATGGGATGCCAGATGTCTTAGTTTCAGACAATGGGGCCCAATTCACTGCTGCTGAATTTCAGGCCTTCCTGAGAGCTAATCTCATCAGACATGCAACGTCTGCGCCTTTTCATTCATCTTCTAATGGCCAAGCTGAACGCATGGTGAGGACAATGAAGGAAGCACTCAGGCGCATTGTCACAGGTGACTGGCATCATAGATTGGCAGATTTTTTACTCTGCCAGCATTCTACACCCTGCACTGCTACAGGCAAAAGTCCTGCAGAACTATGTTGGGGAAGGTGTTTGATTACTAAACTGGACAGGTTGCATCCAGATAGAGTGGCAGCAGAAGCCTCTCGACCAAAACCTCTGAGGGTGCTGCACATGGGCGATTGGGTTTGGGCCAGGAACTATGGTCATGGGAATCTGTGGGTTCCTGGTCAAATTACCAAGGCATCTGGACCCCCCCTTATGAAGTGGGGTTGGAGGGAGGGCGAGTTGTCAGACGATACATTGATCAGCTCAGGATATGGTTTCCAGAATGGCCACTAAGTGAGGACTGCATCATAAGTCCCTCCCAAGGTTCTCAAACTTGCAGCCAAGCCAGTCCTCACATGGACTATCAGGACTTTTCTTCTTAACTGAGGCAAAACCAGAGGGAGAACTGGGGAGCCCTGGAGTGCAACATGGGTCCCCTGAAGGAGCAAGCAAACCGAACTTCAGCAATCGCTGTGCCTACTCTGCCGAACAGTCTGACTCTGGGGTGGGACAACCTGGAGAGGCCAGCCAGAGTGCATCGAATCCCCTTGACTCAGGAGCACAAAGCGACACAAGTCTACCCAGCCCACTGGGTAAGCTGGTAGACCACAAAGTGATGGGAACTCCAAGATGTTCCTCTAGGGCACACAAGCCTCCTTCATATCTTGCAGATTACGTTGTAAAATAAAGAGCTATATATTGTTGTAATTCCTGTTGCCACTACACTACAGGAACTAGTGCTATGATGTAACTGTATAATAGTGCCATTTTTGAAGCCTATTCATTGAGACATTGTTTAATAACATTGTAACCTACATTGGTTTTTTTTTACTTTTATTAGTATTATCACTTTTATTTTAGTGTGTTGGATAATGAGTCTTGACAATTGTTGAGACTAATTGGTGTTATTATGGTCTGGTCTAAGAGGGGAGGAGTGTTATGTACTGGGCTCTTAAAGAATACCACATGGGTTGCTGGAGCAGCTAACGGCTCTCCAGCAACCCAGACTAGAAGTCTCCTGTGCTGCAATTGGCTATCTCCAGGTGGCAATGGTTGATTCAAACCTATTGGCTGCTGCCTAGGGGCTAGACTATATATTGCAGCTAGTTGCAGCCTTTTCCCCAGTACAGTTTCTGCACAAAATAAACGATGAGTTACCTTGTACTCAGATTCGCGTCTTCGTTCCTGTTGCAAAGAACCCGCTATTTAATCATAAGCAAAAATGGTGCCATCTGAACATTGATGTGTACCACTTATAAGAATTGGAATAGGTATTTATTATATGGTTTGGCCTAGCAAGTGAGGTTCACCTTCCCAGTTTGGCATGTTATATGTGTATAATTTTTAGTTATAGTTTTATATATATAGTTATAGTTAGTTTAGTGATTTAGGGAAAACAGGTCTTTCCTATAGCATTTTCTCAAAATATTACACTAATATACTGTAATACCTGCCTTGTGCCTTGAAGAACTGGAATGAAAAGCTGGCGAACAGATGCATAATTGTACATTGTTTAACTATATTACTCCTATCCTAGGCTAACACTACAGTTTTCATGTTTTCTCTCTTAAACTTTTGTGAAATCATAAATCACTGTTGTAGTAACAGATGTTGTAGAGCCCATTGAAAAGGTCAAGCACTCTAGGAGCTTCAAGTGAGAATAAAAGGCCTTTGGATCCTATCATTTCAGCTACTGAAAGTTTTGCTCTTGTTTTCCAGATGAATTCAAGGTGTTGGTCTTAAGCCATTAAAGCCTTACAAGACTTTCCTGGATGTTGGTGGGACTTTCTGTCTTGTTCTGAGTCTGCCTGGATATTATAATCTGCGGGACAGGCCTTTTTGAAAACACCTCTACACAGAGAGGTCTGGCTGTCAGGTTTGTGGGAAAGGAATTTCAATATTCCTCCCAAACGGTAGGATGCATAAGGTAGCAGAACTTTCATTTTGCTTTATTTCCAATCTATAAATGAAGGCATTTGCAGGGAAGGAAGACATCCCTAAGGGATGCAACTCATGGGAATGGTTTCTTTCCTCAGCCTTCAAAGAAAGAAAGAAAGGCATCAGGTCCTTGCCCTATAAACAAAATCAACAAAACAAGAATTAGCAATAGATGACATTGCCTGCATTTTGTGCTTGGGTTAGTTTATAGTACAATGAAGGATTGCTGCTTGCTGTGGCATAGATGTCAGTCATTTTAAGACAAGACATTATCAACTTGTAAAATAAAGTCTCATTAGTAGGGTTCTATTTTCAGCTTAAGGAGATATTCCATGCTATTCAAATTGTTTTATTTCCAGGAAGGGATAAACTCAATAACATGTGATGAAAGTGCTTGATACTGGTAAAAAATGATTGTCCATTTGATTACAATAATACTGTAAATAAAAGTGTAACGTATAAAATAATGGATGAAAAGAAATGTAGTTGGTTGGCTTGCTTTAGTATTTGTATTCTTAATATTTCTCAGCCCTGCTCAGGAAACAAACCATCCCTATGAGTTGCATCCATTAGGGATTTCTTCCTTCTCTGCAAATGCCTTCATTTATAGTTTGAAAGAGATTGCCTAGTAAATCATTGCTGTCCTTTCTCAGTATTTTAGTATCTTAATTTTTTAATTCAGTCCACTTGAACATAAGACTTGCCTGCAGTATAAATAAAGAATATAAAATTTGAAAGTGGCAATGAATTATGCACTTTATGCCACCACTTTATGGTTACTCTTATTGTCTTTTGTGCTCCTATAGCAAGAAAAATTGCCAATTAATTTGCTATCTTTACACATCTTTAGGATCCCAATTTCTCCTCTGAAAAATATTGTGGCATGTATATTGTGGCATGGTAGAGGACAGGAAGGCCTGGAGGAACGTTGTTCATGGGGTTGCGATGGGTCGGACACGACTTTGCAGCTGACAACAACAAATTTTTGTATAAAAGAAAAATTAGTCAAAAACAGAGAGTCAAAAACATTATTTAATTTGTGCTAGATTTTATTACTGGAAATTGACAGTTTTATTTTAAAAATGAAAAATGGGCTATCTATAGAACACCCAAAAGCACTGTCGCAGCTCCTTATGGTATATAATGGTAAGTTCAACAACAAAAAATCCACATTTCTGTGTTCTCAGTTTTCACATGATATTTTCACATACAATTGGATGAAGTTAGGGAGATTTCTTTTTCTTACCATAGGTAGTTAGATGTTAGCTTCCAACCAATTTCTTTGTCTTTAGAGCCTATAATAATGCTTTTATTGTTGGTTATTGTCTTTCTCCAGATTCACCAGGTAGAACTTGGTTATGAGACAATCCCTTTCTGGCAAGTATTTTGGGATTATATTGCACAGAATACACTATATACATTTCAAGTGTTGTTATATCCGCAGACTGTAAGGAGGCGCTGAAGAAACCATTTCTGAGGAAAATATTTCAGTCAGGGCTTTTTTTCTCATAGAACGCTCAGAACGGAGTTCCGGCACCTTTTTTGGATGGAACCTTGTAGGGTAGGCAAGGCGGGTTGTATGACATGTGTGAGTTCCGGCACCTTTTTCTTTTACAAAAAAAGCACTGTTTTCAGTCATTTATTTTGGTATGATTTTATGAGGACAAAGCTAATTTTTGTGGTCAGCTGTCTACTTTTATTCTAAGACTTAGTTTCAGGAGCTATGAAGTGGAACCACTGCTGCTTAATAGTTCCCAGACACTGGAAGTGGTAAGTTCATTTTTCATAATTTTTCATGCGGTTGAACAGTTAAGGCTCAAAGCAAATGTTATACTTGCTTAGTCAGGATTCTAAAAAGACGTTCTTCTGTTCTAAAATGCTTTCCAGTGATTTTATATATATGGTATCCATGCCCAGTTCACTCCAGTTATTTTACTTGTCAGTTTTGTACAAACGCAAAATTGCAGTGGTATTTTTATAGGAACGATTGAAGCAAAATGGTATATGTTTAATGTGTACATTCTTTTATTGACACCTTGGCTGATTAAACATTGCCTGACCTTCAAAAGGCCCAACACTGAATTTTCCTTGCCAGTTATGTATGGAGAATTCTTTGTATGACACCACAGCATTTAGTCTTTTTTTTAGTTATCCATTGAATTTTGTTTGCTTGTGGCCCACAAGCAGAATCGCCTTGAGATGTGTATGGATGAGACCAACTCTTTCAAGTAACATCAAGAATCTTTTATTTGCATATTCTTATTGACATTGTTGGAGAGCAAGTTAAGCAAAAGGCTGATCAGTGCCAAAGAATTTTTGTGTGTAAAATAAGAGATATAATGTATAGAGCAGAGGTTTTCAATTTTTTTAGGCTGCAGAACCTGTTAATTAAAAAAAATCTTAGAATCCTTGATCCAAAGACAAAGTTCTAGTGGTAAAAAAATTGGCCGCATTAGAATTATTCTCTTTCTTTCTTTCTTTCTTTCTTTCTTTCTTTCTTTCTTTCTTTCTTTCTTTCTTTCTTTCTTTCTTTCTTTCTTTCTCCTCCCTCCCTCCCTCCCTTCCTTTCGTCTCCCTCCCTCCCTCCTCCCCCCCTATTTCTCTTTCACACACACACACAATCTCATCAAATTCTTGGAAAAGAGTTTGAAAAATCCTGATTTAGAAAACTATCCTTCTTGTGTCTGGTAGCAAAAAAAAAAAGGGGGGGGGGAGGAGAAACAAACATTTGAGAAGCTAATTGAATGACTTTGGTACTGCCATTAAAGATGACTCAGGTGATTCAGCAAGTTCAAATGATAGTTCAGCCATATCTCATTTGAGGATTTTAAGAGAGACTACACATTATATTCAGCTTGTAACCCTTACACTTTTCTACTGATTCCATGTTCTTAGTGTACATATAAAAAAAAAATCTTATAAAAAGAAAGGCAATATAACTGCATTGCTGCTTATGGAGTGGAAAAACAAGGAATACCCTATCAGGAAGAGAGTACGGGTTAGTCTGCCTTTACATTACACTTCAGAAGAGCTCTTAATAGAACTCTCTTGAAAGTACTGAACCAGCATGTGACTTACGTTAAAATAGAAAATTGGTTTGTTCCACTCATATACCCACAACTACAGTTATTAAAGTTACTAATGCAGGCATGGTCTTAGTATCTAGTAAGGCTTCTGTGGCAGGTTCTAACAAAGGAGTTCCATGTGTTTCTGGTTAATTCTTGCATGTGTGTGACTAATAAGCTCTTTCAAGGTAACCCCCCTCCTCTCTTTGTTGGCCACAGGCCTTGCTGTACCAGTTCTTGAATCTATATCCTGCATAACATTCTGCTACAAGGATCTTATTTATTTATTTTATTTTATTGAATTTCTATACTGCCCTTCTCCCGAAGGACTCAGGGTGGTGTACAGGGCAATAAAAGTACTACATACAAAGTTAAAAGTAAGATTAAATTAATTTAGCCCTAACAATAAATAGTTAAAAATACCTGAAACCCTTAGACCAGGTCGGCCTCTTCAAATAAGTAGGTTTTCAGATCACGGCGAAAAGAGCGAAGGTCGGGAGCCATCTGGAGCTCAACCGGTAATTGATTCCAAAGGGCTGACGCACCCACAGAGAATGCTCTCCCCCTGGGGGCCGCCAGCTGACACTCTCTGACCGACGGCACCCTGAGGAGGCCCTCTCTGTGGGAGTGCACAGGACGAAAGGAAGATGACGCCGGCAGCAGGTGCTCCCATAAGTAATCTGGACCCATGCCATTTAGGGCTTTATAGGTAATCATCAGCACCTTGAATCTCACCCGGAGGGCAACTGGAAGCCAATGCAGCTCACAGAGAAGAGGTGTTACATGGGAGTATCAGGAGACCCCCATCACAACTTGTGCGGCCACATTCTGCACCAGCTGAAGTCTCTGAGTGGTCCTCAAGGGCAGCCCCATGTACAGAGCATTGCAGTAGTCTATACGAGAGGTCACGAGTGCATGAGTGACTGTACACAGGGCATCCTGGTCCAGATAGGGTCGCAACTGGTACACCAGGCAAACCTGAGCAAAAGCCCCCCTGGTCACAGCTCCTACATGGTCTTCCAAACTGAGCTGTGAGTCCAGGAGGACACCCAAGTTGCGAGCCCTATCTATGGGGGGGGTAACACCTCACCCCCCATGGTTAAAGATGGAATGGACCGAATTTCCTGAGATGCTGGCACGTGCAACTACTCTCTTGTCGGGATTGAGCCGAAGCCTGTTCCTCCCCATCCAGACCCGAACCGCCTCTAGACAATGTGACATCACATCGAGGGCATCACTGGGGTGGTTTGGGGTAGAGATGAAAAACTGGGTATCATCAGCATACTGATGATAACCCACTCCAAAACCACGAATGATCTCACCCAGTGGCTTCATATAGATGTTGAACAGGAGAGGCGAGAGGACCAACCCCTGAGGAACTCCACAAACGAGAGGCCTCGAGGCCCTCCTGTCAGCACCGACTGCGAACATCCCAGGAGGTAGGAGGAGAACCACTGGAGAACAGTGCCCCCCACTCCCAACCCCCTGAGACGCCGCAGTAAGATACCATGGTCGATGGTATCGAAAGCCACTGAGAGGTCTAATAGGACTAGGACAGAGGAACAACCCCTGTCCCGAGCCCACCAGAGATCATTCAACAGCGCAACCAATGCCGTCTCCGTGCTGTACCCGGGCCTAAAGCCCGATTGGTACGGGTCCAGATAATCAAGGATCTGAATAGATGGTATCGGTCTTGTATTGGCTCTTGGTAGCATTGTGTGATATGATACAGCTTGAACGCTTGTTAGATGAAAGCTGCCCCTTCAGGTTATTAAAGTTAATCCACATAATTGCTCTTTTGGAATTCATGCAAATTGCAACAATACTCTGATATTCTGACAGAGGTAAGGATCTGACACTTAGAAGGAAGACCATAGACATTCTGTACATAGTTTTGTACAAAAACACAACACTGTTGAGATAGAAAAGATGATACAGACAAGAGGGATGGATGGTTTTAGAGATTTTTCCAAGGCCATATAGGAAATGTATATGATGATTATCCTTTTGTGTATGATTGGCCAAAGCTATTATGTATAAAATGTGTTTTCACTGAAAATAATCAGGATTAGTGAACATAATCAGTACTGTAGAGCCATCGATTCTTCATGTGGGATATATTGAAATAGTTGTGATAAATATCTATTAACCTTGCTTCCTTGTGTGGGTGTTTGTATGTGTGAGAGCTAGCTGTCTAAAAGGAATATTGTTATTAACCCTTTTGTATTAAGAAATACAAAGAACAGTTTCATAATGCTTCAAGACATGAGCACTGTTTATTAGGAATGAATGGCATATTACATTAAAAGTCTTGAAAAATGAAGTTTAAATGGCAGTAATTGCCTGCTTTTCTGATTTTGAAGCAGACCACGGAAGGAGCCACGGAAATGAACTTCAGCTCACCTTATAAAATATAAAGCAAATTTGTATTGCAGTTTTGGACTTCAGGGCTCATATACAATGCCTGTGCCATTGTGAGTTTTTACAATAACACTCTAAACCAGTCTTCCCCATCTGCCTTCCAGATATGCTGGAGTAAAATCCCAGAATTTCCAGCCAGTTCTGGTGAAATAATACTTGCAGCTCAACTTTCTCTGATGGTTTCAGTTTATCTCCCCAGTGGCTGTTTTCCATCAGTCAACTGGGGAATTTTTGTGCTTCCAATGTTTTTGCAATCTT
The DNA here is from genome assembly GCF_947247035.1 of Vipera ursinii. Taxonomy (NCBI): domain Eukaryota; kingdom Metazoa; phylum Chordata; class Lepidosauria; order Squamata; family Viperidae; genus Vipera; species Vipera ursinii. Next base: position 259,948,220 of record NC_139512.1, on the reverse strand, counting down.
TTATGTTCTTTTTCTTACTGCAGACTCCACCAGTTGTGGTGAAGGTAGGGAATATAAAAAGTGTTCTTCTTGTTAGTAGTATTTTATATAGATGCTAGAAAGTTTTTATATAAATGCCAAAATTCTTCTCTACAGCCTGGCTGCACATTTTACTTTGTTTGTCTCATTTCATTAGCTTACAATTAATTCAGTACAGAAGAACATAATCCTCTTTTTACCTATGGCTATATGTGACATCTAATTAGCTTTCTTGAGATTGGTGTGTATGTGTGGGGGGGCAGAGGGGGGGCAAAATAAGTACTTATATGACAGAAACAACTCTGGCAAATGTTTTCATATTATCATTATTCTGGGTGGCCTTTCTCCTACACCTGGGAAGTTTTGCTGGATAAGATAACTGACTTAGCTAATCTGTTCCCAAATAGACACTTATAGTAAGCATCTTATTGCAGGTGTGCAGTAGTATCCCTAGTTTGTCTTCCCTAGGAATTGATATTAGAAACATGTTGCCTATTTTATGTATTGATTAAATTTAGAAACTGATCTTCCTCCAGGAGTTGGGGGAATGTAGAACAACGTACACACCTTTTCCTTTGATTTTTCACTACCACAACAACCCCATGTGTAAGTACGGCTAAGAGAAAGACAGAAACTAGCCCAAAATCACCCCATGAGATTTCATGACTCAAGAAAATCTGAATCTCTCTGGTCCTAATTCCATATCATAATCAGCACATCCTGCCTAAGATACTGGAGTCAAATAAAGTTGCCCTTGAAAAGCCAGATCCACCATGAAATCCAGACTTTACTGAAGGTGGCTTGTAAAACAAAGCTGACTTTCCTATTGCAGATCTCAGAACTTTGTTTTCTGCATTCCTGAGTGACTCTCTAGCAAGAGACTCTAAAACACATTTTTAAAGCTTACTGAAATAGTGCAGCAATCCTGATTTCAGAAATTTTTCTGCTTTTGATCCTGTTATGGAAAAGGATAACTTGTTTCAATCATAGAAGATGTGTGCAGCTAGGTCAGGGGTGTCAAACTCAATTTCATTGAGGGCCGCATCAGCATTGCGGTTGCCCTCAGGGGGCCGGGTGGGTATGGCCATGGTGGGCGTGGCCTACTGCATGGGCGTGGCTAAAGTGCGAATGGCCTACTGGGTGGGCGTGGTCAGCTCTACATTGTTTGCATCAAGGGTGCCTATGGGGGCCTGGTCAGGAGTGGGACAGATCTGAGGGTCTCTGGCGGAAGGAGGGTCTCTGGGCCAGGGCCAAGGCAGTGGGGGGCAGTTCCATCAATGTTTTCAGGATGGCTTCGCAGGCCACATGAAACCACTTCGCGGGCCGGATCCGGACCCCGGGCCTTGTGTTTGACATGTCTGAGCTAGGTGTATGGTTTTAGGCAATATTTTTTTTGTTTTTTGTTTTAAAGACTCCTTTTTCTTTCTCTTGGTTTACTGAGTAGATGGAGAGTTCACAAACATTATGAGAATAATTAGTATCAATTATTGGATGAAGCATGGGAGAAAGCTGAAAGAGAAAATGAACAGAATGTACTGGCCAAGATTTCTGTGTATTGCCTCTGTATTGGTGTGACAGAAAAGGAATTAATCTGCGATGAGCATAGCGTTCTTTCCCTTTGTAGAAAGTCCTTTTTCCTTGTTCATAATTTGGACACTGTAGCAGTGATGAAACATGAGGATCTATTTTTTTTAAAAAAATAATAATAATAACTGCCTTAATTAGAATGTATTTAACCTGAAAAGCTTTGCATGCAAAGACATAGAGATGGATCATTGTGGACCTCCCTGAGTTCAGCTTGACTTCCAAGTGTTTTTGTTTTTTCAGCAACAGCTTTTGTTTCACAGTTCTTCCTGACAAATTGTCCTCATAACTTGGAGAAGGCATCTCTGGATATAATGTAAGGGTTCCTAAGGATAGGAACAAGTCATTTCCCAGCATCTGGAATGTCTGGAGCAGTCAAAACAGTTTCTCTCTTGTCCTGGGAGCCAGAAAAGTATAGATATGTGCATGTCACTCTCACTTACTCACTCATTCTGCTTTTGCACAATACTGTTTGTGGCAAGGTAGATGGTCAATGTAAAAGCAGGCAATGCCCCAAACTAGATTGTCAATAAAATAAACTCTTCAGCCAAACATGTGCTACAAAGAGACTATGATTTATGCATCAGTTATGCATTTGCAATGAAGGCAAAAGCCCAACTTTCTGTGATAATTGCAACACAATTCTATTTTTGTCATCTTTCAGTTCCTTGAATAGGTGTGGACCTCTTCTGAGTTCATGCCTGTGCTTTTGGCTGCTGCAAAAACCAAGAACAATTATGATTAACTGGAATTGCAAATAAATGAGGAAATGTTTGATTTGGATCCAGTCATTTGGTTCCAAAATTAATATATTTGACACTGCTGAGACTCTATGATTCAGTATTAGTTGAGTGATCAGATAATGTGCTGGTAACAATATCATTGGAATAAATGGTTAGCTTGCTAAGTGTGTCACAAAGTTGTTTGCTTGCTATGCATTCTGGGAGAAAATACTTCATTTCTTCCAGTCACATGTTTTAGGAATTAGTGTTGATTTTGGATATTTCTATTCTGCCCTTTAAGCAAAGCACTTGAAGATGCCATCTCTTAAATAACAAAGTTTCTAGGCTGGCTTGCCAACATTAAACATAACAGTGGATATGAAGCAATTCACATGAAGCAATTTATCAAAATGAGTGAGAAACAAGCAAACTCAGCCATCTTTAAGCAACTGAAGTAAAGCAGCTAAGGACCTTCTTTGGGGATGCAATTCTTCTAGATGGATATTGCTAGTGCTAACAAGGTACTCCAATTCCACCTCAGAGGCTTCAGACAGCAAGCTTATACAAGAGTACTGTAGCCTCTAGATCAGGGGTGTCAAACTACTGGCCTAAGGATTGGTTGCATCATACAGAGGCCATGCCCACCCCAGCAATGCAAAAATAATAATAATTGCAATACATTGCAAAATGTCATGTGATGTGCTGAGTTTGACACCTGTGCTGTAGATGAAAACGCCGTATTAGGAGTTCCTTTAACCCCTCTTGTGATATAGAGATGCTCATTAAATTGTTCTTTAATATGGAGTAAGGACCTCTGAATTTCCCTGAACTCTTACCCAATGTGCTATTCAACCCCATTAGTAATCCATCAGCTTTATTTTTTAAATAGTATTTTCCAAATAGTTTTCAAGAACACCACCATGCAGAATGCACAGCAGCAAACAATAAAGAAATGGAGGAGTAGAGGGGGAATATTGTTAGTTTTATTGATTGATACCCCACCTTTCTATTCATATGAGTATTCAAGACAGCTGGAAAATTATGGGGAGAAGCACAAAGAGGTCAGTCAATATAAATAGAGAAGACTGTTACATTGATCAAATGGAGAACTTGACTACAGCTGGGATTTGTTAGCTGGATACATATTGGCTGATATGTAAGAAGCTTTAATTGAATTTTAGGTGGAGGGAGTCTTTGATATGTACTTTCTTACCACCATTACCACTTCCCTTCCACTGTCATAGTGTCTCAGTTTTCAGCTGTTCTATGTAAGCCAGTCTTCCTGGACAGCTATTAACTTCCATCTGTTTTGCATTATATCCAATACAATTCTTTAGTCCATTGTCTGTTGCTTGAGTTTTGCTCCACTAATATCAGTCGGGCTGTCGATTCCTTACCAGATTTTTTTTTTCTTATCTACAGGTAGTCCTTGACTTTTGACCTATTGTTTATTGAACATTCAAAGTTACAATGCCTTAGAAAGGGTCCTTTGTGGCCTGTAAAGAACTTCTAGTCATCATAAAATATTGTGCAGTCCTGTCTCTGGTCACATGACTGCATTTTGGGTGCTTGAATCTCATTTATGACTGGTTGCCAAGTGCCCAATGATCATGTGAAAGAGTATCACAGGAAGAGCCTCATTCATCCTTCCTCCCAATGTTCTTGCTCCGGGTAGTTGCTCCACACAGTCTAATTGCATGGGTGATCATCCAGCTGGCTCAAATTTATAATTTTTGCAGGCTGAAAGAAGGATAACCATGGGTTGTGATTGCCCCATTCCCCATTCCATAGGAAAATGAGTTTTTTTATGAAGTAGATGACAACAGCATATAGAGGCAGATATAACTGAACTATGGAAGGCTTGGCCAATTAACTATTTGAGATTGTAAACCCCATTTTCCACTTTTGGTGGAAAGTTCTAATTCAGGCTTTGTTTCTTTTAAATAATCCTTCACACTAATCCTTCAGGCTGACTTTTTATCTCAAGAATAAAACGGAATGTGCAAACAGAAACATGTGGCATTTTATTTCAGTATTTATAAATGAGAAGAATTCTTTTCAGTCTCCAGCTCTGAACATTTAAAAGAGAGAAATGAATGTGCTTCCTTCTGGAGTGAACAGGGTAACCTACTGATGACCTGTAACATTCAGGGAAAATGTTTGAAAGAGAGGTAGGTGGAGAGATGGGAGATTATGTGCAGTCTTTGTGTGAGCATGTGTAGTTGATTGAAAGAATTCTATTTAAGTTTGTATAGCCAGTTGAACTATTTTCTTGCCATGGATAAAACAAAATTTGCTCTGAGCTATTTAAATCAAATACATAGGATAAACTATGTTTCTCTCCTGCTGCATGGGAAACAGTTTGTGGGACTAAAAAAGGTTCAGTCAGACCTTCCAACTTATCGTGAGATTTTTTTTTTTGCAAGAAGTTGGAAGGTCTGACTGAACTTTTTTTAGCCCCACAAACTCCATCATGGTATAAGCCACAGGAGAGTTGGCGGAGGAGGAGGTGGAGGCGGCTGCCACCAGGCAAGTGATCTGTGGGGTGAAGCATGAAGAAATCCCTTTCAGTGGCACACAGCGGCAGCAGAGCCTTTTTTTGGCACTCCCCCTGTCTCCAAAATGGCAGAGGAGTACTGTGCCTAGCCCGCCCATCATCCATAGCATGGCAGTCTGGCTCAGGAATGACCTGGCGGGGGGCCCTGAAGGAAGTGGGTGCAGGATGGGTGGGGCAGCTTCACCCCCTCCCCCATCTGCCTCATCTCGTTGTGGCGGCAGTGGTGTGACACACGTTCTCCTGCCCCATTGTGGCAGCGAGGTGGGGTGGAGTGGGCGGGGTCTTAACTAGGGCTTATTTTGGGGGTAGGGCTTATATTAGGTGGTTTAGCGGCAGGAAGGACGAGGGAGACGCGTCTTCGTTTAACTGGTTTATTTAGTTAGCCCGGACAACGGAACAAGGAGAAACATGCCTTATATAGGCGGCTGCCAAACGGGGCAGCAAATCAGCTGGGTGTATTTTTCCCGCCAGTATAGGGGGCCAATCGGTCAGCTGTGGGTGCAGAATCTCCCTAGTGACAGCTAAACATGTTTAGTCGGGGAGGGAATTCCGTCAGCTGGTTTTGGCGGGCACCCGGCGTTTTGACAGCTCGCTGACGTTACAGCGCATGCGCCAATTCTGACAGCTCGCGGCTGCTGCTGGGGCTAGCCGCGGTTTTGACAGTTCGGGTCGCAACGCGCATGCGCGGCGTTTGACAGCTGTCAAACGGCCGCGTGTACTTGGTAGGCCGCAGGAGCGACTGCGCGTGCGTTGCCCTGTTTGACAGCTGTCAGTGCGGCCGCGTAAAAGCGGCCTATGACAGCTGTCATTATGTTTGGAGTATATTGCACCCCTTTCCCCCCCATTGAACTGAACTCAAACTTGGATCAACTTTTAACTGGTGTTGGAACTGGTTGGCGAACTTCCGGCCCATTCGAAATCTGTCAAGTATGCTGGTGGCCTCTTCTGTCGCGTGGATCTGCGAGGTGCAGGCTCTTCTAAGGTTGCGGGGGCTTCCACGGGGGGGATGGCCGGCAGGTCTGTATGACAAGGGATATCTTCCGGGTAGATGGTGCTGGGGGGTTCGGAATTTTCTGTCGCCGCTTCTGGCGTGGTGGTGTTGGGGGGTGACCGGGGGCGAAGCTGGTCTGCATGTCTCCTAAGTGTGAGTCCCCCGCCCACGTTAATGGTGTATGACAGGGGGCCGGTTTGATCGAGAACCACCCCCTGGGTCCATTTATCCCTTCCCCCATAACTTCGGGCCCAGACATTCTGCCCCTGAGTGAATGTTTTGTGTGGCAGATTGTTGGTTTTTTTGGCTGCTGGCCTGTCTGGGTGCAGTCTGTCAAGTCGAGTGACCAGCCGGCGACCCCATCTTAGTTCTGCCGGGGATTTCCCGGTGGTGGACACGGGGGTGGTGTGGTGTGCGAGGAGGAAGCGGGCGAGTCGACGGTGCCAGTTTCCGACGATCATTCTGCGCAGAGAGTCTGCGAGGCCATTACTGGACGGGTGGAACGGGGCCGATGTTGCGTGTCTAATACAGTTCCTCCTCGTGAAGATCTGGAAATCACGGGAGGTAAATTGAGGTCCGTTGTCAGTAATTATGACATCTGGAAGACCGTGGGTTGCAAAGACTCCCCTTAAAGCTTGAATGGTGGCCTCTGAGGTGGTGCTTGAAACCGGGAGAACCTCCAGCCATTTAGAGTAACTATCTACAATGATTAAAAAGGTTTGTCCCTGGAATGGTCCTGCATGATCGAGGTGGATGCGGGACCAAGGATTGGAAGTGATTTCCCATTTGTGAACTGGGGCGTGTGGAGGGGCGGGTCTGGTTTGCTGGCAGAGATAGCAGCCGGCTACATGCTGCTCGATGTCCTTGTCTAAGGATGGCCACCAGACATAGCTGCGTGCCAGGGCCTTCATTCTTGAAATGCCAGGGTGACCTTCATGTAGTGTTTGGAGAACCCTGGCCCTGTGGCATGAAGGGACTATTACTCTGCATCCCCAGAGGATGCAGCCTAAGTGTGTGGAAAGCTCGTGTCGTTTTGCAAAATATGGTTGGATGGGGGGGCAGGGGCAGGATGATTGCCATCCCGACGTGACCCATGAGAGTACCCTGCTGAGGGTGGGATCCCTGCTTGTGGCGTGTGCGATGTCTTTTGCTGTTACTGGGCATTCTGCGAGTTCTTGTATGGCCAGGACTTGGCCGGCTGGGTCTGGGTCTGGGTCTATTTGAGGTAATGGGAGCCTGCTGAGGCCGTCAGCATGGGACATTTCCTTTCCAGGCTTGTGGATTAGCTGATAAGAGTAAGCAGATAGGAATGTGGTCCAGCGAAGCATTCGCGGGGATAGAATTTGCGGGGTTTGGCGGTCCCATGTGAATATGCCCAGGAGAGGTTTGTGATCTGTATAGATTGTGAAAGGTCTGCCATAGAGGTAATCGTGGAATTTCTTAATTCCAGCTACTATAGCCAAGGCTTCCTTATCTATTTGCGCATAGTTGCGCTCGGTTTTGGAGAGTGTCCTAGAGTAGTATGCGATTGGGGCTTGCGTGCCATCGTTAAGGGAGTGGCTGAGGACTGCCCCGATGCCATAAGGTGAAGCATCGCAGGCGATGCATAGTGGTTTGGTTTCGTTGTAATGCGATATGGTTGTATCGCTAGAGAGTAATTGTTTTAGCTGTTTGAAGCTGTCGTTATGAAGTGGGGTCCACTGCCAGGGGGCTCCTTTGTCCAGGAGCCTATGGAGTGGTTCCGCTATTGTGGCTTTTCCGGGCAAAAATGAGTGGTAAAAGTTTAGGAGCCCTAGGAATGCCTGGAGCTCCGTTTTATTTTTTTGGGGGGGTGCGGCTTGTATTGCTTGTATTTTTGCATTGGTGGGGTGAATGCCTTTGCTGTCTATTCTGTACCCCAGGAAGTCTGCGGAGGGTACTCCAATTGAGCACTTCTCACGTTTTAATTTTAATCCAGCTGCACGGAACCTTGTGAGGACTTCGTGCAGCCTGGTTGCTAGTGAGTGGGTGGAGTCGCCCGCGATGAGAACGTCATCAAAGTACGGGCAGACTCCAGGGATGCCCTTGAGAGTTCGTTCCATGACTTCCTGGAATATTCCAGGTGCCACGGAGATGCCAAATTGGAGGCGGTTCACTTTGAACGCCCCTCTGTGCGTCACTATGGTTTGGGCTTCTGCGGTTTCCCTGGTTACAGGGAGTTGTAGGAAAGCATGTGCCAAGTCTAATTTGGCAAAAATGGAGCCGGACCCTATTTCCGAAAGAACATCTCTAACTGATGGGACTGGGTATGCATGGGGATTGAGCGCGCGGTTGAGGGTCGCTTTATAGTCCGCGCAGATTCTCACTTCCCCGTTGGGTTTGACAGGTGTCACGATGGGGGTTTCCCAAGTTCCGCTGTCAGTGGGTTCTAGGACTCCTAATTTGAGCAAACAGTCTAATTCCCTGTCTATCTTTGGTTTTAGGGCGAAGGGAACTTTCCTGGCTTTAATTCTAATTGGTCCGACCTCCGGTTTGAACTTGAGGTCGATGGGGGGGCCGTTGTATTTGCCCAGTGAGCCGTCAAACACATCCGCAAATTTTTTGCAGATATTTTCTAAAGAGTGGGTGTGGATGCGGTTTGTCCCTTTGAGGCGAATGCCTAATGCCTCAAACCAATCTAACCCGATTAAGCTAGTTCTTGGTTGTTTTGTTATTTGGGCTGTTAAGTGGCCTGAGAATTTTTTAAATTCGACCTTCAGAACGGCCTGTCCCTTTAAATCTATCTGTGCCCCTTGAAAATCTGCCAGCATGACCCTGGAGGGTTGAATGGGGATGCGGTGACTCGTTCTGTTGGCTATTCTCTGGAGAGTGTCCCCTGACAGGATGGAAACGGAGGATCCTGAGTCAACCTCCATTTCACAGGGGATTCCCTGAATTTTGACCCACGCTCTTACTTTGGCTCTGGGGATGTTGTTAGCGGGAGCTTTTGTTAGGGAGCATACGGACCCTACAACCCCCGTGGGAGGGCGGGGAGGGGCAGTCCTACCTGCGGGGATCTCATCAAGGTCGTGGAGGGTCTCCCGGTTTAGGCTGCGACAAGCTGATCGGATGTGTCCGGTCTTGCCACAGCCGTGGCACTTCGCGTTCCTAAACCTGCAGGTAGCTCTGGCATGGCTTCCGCCGCAGCTTGCGCACTTCGCCCTGGCATTGGTCGGCGTTTTCTTCACGTTGGGGGCTGTCTGTCGGTCTTGGTTGCGGTTTCTCTCCCGGCCGGCGACCATCCGGTTGAAGCGGGAGAGGATTTCATCGACCCCGGAGTTAGGCTCCGAGGGTCCTTGGTCAAGCTCCCGGGCTTGATGGACGGTGGTGCCCGGGTTTTCTCCGAACGCCTCTGTCTCGTCGCGATGGCTGTCCTCGTACGCCATTATTTCAAGAGTGAGCTCTGCGAGGTCCATTGTGGGCCTTGCCACAAGCTTCCTCTGCAGACGCGCGTTTTGGAGACCGGCGATGACCTGATCGCGAATTTGGTCCTCCAGGTCGGGGAAATGGCACTTGCGGGCGGCGTGTCTGACGGCCGCGATGAAAGCGGTGGAGGTTTCACCTGGTTGCTGCTTCCGTCGGGCGAAGTAGAGCCGCCAATACAGCTCCGACCGCCTTGGCATGAAATGTTTGCTGAGGCGGTCAGTGAGCTCGGCATACGGTATAGTGGCGACTGGGTCTGGGCTGCAGAGGCCGACAGCGATGTCATAAACTGCCGGCCCGCTGAGGCACAGGAGCGCGGCGGCCTTGTGGCGGTCCTCCGTGATTTTGTTTACGAGGAGGTACCCCTCAACCTGGCCCCAATGCGACTCCCAACCTTCGGGGTGCCGGACGTCGAACTCCCTCACATGTCCTAGATTTGCCATGCTGGGTCCGCGGTACTTAGGGCGCCCGGATGGTTAGCTTGTCCGGTCGGTGACTTAGCTAGTGACTTCAGCGTTTGACCGGACAGCGACTTCCAGGGCTGTGACTTCAGCTAGTACCGGGATCCCATCCTCGTCGCCAGGTGGTTTAGCGGCAGGAAGGACGAGGGAGACGCGTCTTCGTTTAACTGGTTTATTTAGTTAGCCCGGACAACGGAACAAGGAGAAACATGCCTTATATAGGCGGCTGCCAAACGGGGCAGCAAATCAGCTGGGTGTATTTTTCCCGCCAGTATAGGGGGCCAATCGGTCAGCTGTGGGTGCAGAATCTCCCTAGTGACAGCTAAACATGTTTAGTCGGGGAGGGAATTCCGTCAGCTGGTTTTGGCGGGCACCCGGCGTTTTGACAGCTCGCTGACGTTACAGCGCATGCGCCAATTCTGACAGCTCGCGGCTGCTGCTGGGGCTAGCCGCGGTTTTGACAGTTCGGGTCGCAACGCGCATGCGCGGCGTTTGACAGCTGTCAAACGGCCGCGTGTACTTGGTAGGCCGCAGGAGCGACTGTGCGTGCGTTGCCCTGTTTGACAGCTGTCAGTGCGGCCGCGTAAAAGCGGCCTATGACAGCTGTCATTATGTTTGGAGTATATTGCATTAGGCCCACCCCAAAAAATCAGGGTAGGTCTTATTTTTGGGGTGGGGCATTTTTTTAGGGAAACACGGTAGTATTGAGGGGCAAGATATATGCCACCATCTATAGTTAGGTGTGTTTTAAATCCCATCAACTGTTCTTGTGTCTGATACAATCAGTACTGTAAATCACTAGAAATGTGTTCAGTGGATGAGCAAATCCTAGGAATGAATCACTGACATGAAAACAGACTGTGCCAGCCCAAATTATATTTGAGCTGGGAATGTTGCATCCTTTAACTAGATTGAGCAAATAGAATGGCTTTATTCATAAAGAACAGACTTTATCTGTGCTCTAATAATGGGAGACTAGGATGGATCTCTTCATGCTTTCAAAGAAGGTGACAAACAAGCAGCTTGTATCTGTATATTATGTAACACACATATAATTGTCCTTTTTTCATGGTACCATTTGGGGCAGAAGGACAAACAGGTTTCTTCAATGTCTCTAAGCTTGGACTCGATGTGTATCTAGATCAAATGTATAGTCTATATCATTTATTTAATAGTTAATATCAAGAATTTTTTATAATTTTCAGAACAAATTATAATGAATGGCCACATTGTTAGACATAAACACATATGACTAAAATATACTGTATGTTACATTTCAAAGACATTCCATACTGGATTTCTTTTAAAAAATATATGATTATATACAAGCATTTTAACTTGAAATGTTTTATTTAAGAAGTGGGGAATAATACTTTTAATGGCATAAACCTTTTAATATGGGTTGTATCCAGTGACCAAACCATTCATTCTCTTAAACATTTGCATCTGTTTTTCATTTTATAGGATGTCGGTCATAAATCCCTTGTATGTAAAATCATGTCTATCTGGTGATTAGGGCTAGAAGCAAAGAGACTGAAAGCCAGCTGGGTGACCTTGGGCCAGTCACTCTCTCAGCCCAACTCATCTCACAAGGTTGTTGTGGTGTGGAAAATAGGAGCAGGAAAGAGTATTGTATGTGCCTGCCACCTTGAGTTATTCATGAAAACTAATAAAGATGGGCTATTAAATAAATGTCTATGGATTCTTCATTTACCACATCCCAGTAGTATTTATTATAGACAGAAGTGAATGACAATTAGAGAACTGAAAGAAACAAAAAAAGATTTCCCCACTCTAGTTTCCTTCAGATGTGCCAGACTTTATTTTCAGATTTTATAGCTGGGATGACAGTTGACCATGCTAGTTGACAAATGTAGGTGATACAATCCAAAAGGGCTGAGGCCTCTCCATTAAGGAAGCCGATATTATAATGCCCATAATCTATCAGTTTCCTGTAAATCAACACTTACTGAATTATCAAATCATGAATTTTTCAAGAAACCCATTTCCATCGGGATAGAAAAGGAAAGTTAAAAGAATAATAAATCAGAAGTTGAAGAACCATTTGCCTGTCCTGTTTGTGATGCATTTTCTGCTACTTTGAAACAAGCAATATTCTAGTGAAATATAGATTAAGATGGGACTTCTTCTAATATATCACATTTATTTTTTTTAAAAAAATATTGTATTTAAAGCTGTATATTCAATTGTATATTTAAAGCTCTATATTCAATTGCATCTTTAAAACCAGAAAATTGGCCTAATTCATTTTTTAACATTTTATTCTTTTATAACATAAAATGTGAAAATATAAAAGCAAATATTAGGGGACAACAATAGAAAAAGGGAAAACAAAAAAGGTTTGAAGAAAGGGGGGAAGAAACAAAAGGCATTGACTTCCGACTCTCTCTGTTGCAGTAAAATCAGACATTAATCAAATCTCAACTTTTTACATTTCTATAGTAGTATGCACTAGCCATTTCTATATTGGCAAATGTCAAAATCATAATATCATTTTTTTCCACCTCAATCACAAAGTCCACAAGTGGTTTCCACCAGCTTTTGTAACAATTTGTCCATGGTAGGAATCGAGGAATCCTTCCACTTTTGTCCATACAACAATCTTGCTACCGTCACCATATATAAAATCAGAGTTCCAATTTTTCCCCCCAGTTCTCTTTCCACTAGGCCTTTCAAATCAAGCAGCCTTTTATTCTGGAGGCTCACCCACTCTTTCAACCACACCAACAGTATGCATCAAAATACAATTTCAAATCTGGTAAACCTGGACCCCCCTCTTTCCCTGGCATCTTGCAATAACTTATATTTGATTCTTGGTTTCTTTCCTTGCCATATGAATTTAGAGATATCCCTCTGCCTCTGTTTAAATGAAATGTCCGTTGCAAGGATTGGTATTGTCTGGAAAAACTTTCATTTTAATTACTGAAATTCTGCCCAGTAATGATAAATGTAGTCCCATCTTTGTACATCCTTTTTTATATCATTCCAAAGAGGTACATAATTATTTTTGAAGCAATTTTGTGTTTGTATTTGTCACCATAACCCCCAAATATCTCATCTTTTTCTCAACCTTGAAACCAGATCTTTTACTCAATATATCACCATCCTGGGAGGACATATTTTGATCACCATTGTTGTTTTCTGTTTATTTTAAAACCTGCTAGAACCCCAAACTCATTTAATTTCCTCAACATATATTCTATCTTATTTTTTGGGTCCTGAATTGGCCTAATTTATGACATTCATATACTTATTTTGATCTGTAGATGGCAGCAATCTTCTATAGAAATGATATTTCAAATATTATGGAAGTCTAGACTGCCTGCTTGATTTGTAAGGACAAGAAATCCAGAGGATGCCTTATTTTATTATTCATTCTCTCTCTCTCTCTCTCTCTCTCTCTCTCTCTCTCTCTCTCTCTCTCTCTCTCTCTCTCTCTCTCTCTCTCTCTCTCTCTCTCTCTCTCTCTCTGTGTATCTATGTGTGTATCTATGTGTGTATGTATGTATGTATGTAGGTATGTAGGTATGTATGTATGTATGTATGTATATTTAAGGCTGGCTTTCAGCTTGAAATTTGCTTCCACTGCAAGTTTAAAGGTGAAGTTACTAACTGTATGTAACTATGTATGCATATTTCTGTTTCCGTCTTGAAAATGTCAGTTGACAGTTCCTGGTCTTCTCCATTATTTTCAGTTTCCTTTGGCTTGTAAAGGTTTACTTCTCCAATTTTCAAAACAGTTTTCCAACAATTCACTTTTATGGATAGTTTTTGCTTTTGCTGCTTTCAAGATGTTTCCTATATAAAATGCAATGAGCATTTTCTCTTTGCTTGCTTAATCATTTAGTCCATGTTTTCCTTCTTCAACTGCCTGTTTCCCTGCAATAAACCTCACCATCCTTTTTTTCATACTAAGGATAGTCAATATCACTTTCTGAATGTAATATGTGATTAGTTTTCAGAAATTTATCTTAATTTTCCAATTCAAGCTGTGCTCAGTTTATCATTTCAGCAGCATATCCAATTACTGGTGTTCATACAGTATGTGTTTATGGCTTTGATTGTATTTCACCAAATAACTTTGAATTTATAAATTTTCACACTAATTTTATGTACTACTAGTAGTTAAACTGGAAACCATTTAGAAATGTTTGCCATTTAACATTTTATTTTTCTATTATATTTCTATGGCTTTCAATTCTATTAATATTACTATTTCAAAACTTTATTTTGTATTCTAAAAGAATACTTTATAAGAAATAGCACAAAAATAATTCAGGAACAGATACTGAAATACAGATAGAAAAACAACAACATTGAAATACCATAAAACTAATATATTTCAATATATCCTTAGAAGCTTACAGTATTATGAGGTAATCATATTAATTTCCTAATTTAGAAAACACATATCTATGTGGATTTAGAGTCTGGATAGTCATCAATCAAGGATGGTTCAGGGAATCCTCCAATGTGCAGGGAGTTAGACTTGATGACTTTTGCGGTACTTTCCAACTCTATGATTCTGTGATTCTGTTGAGCTTTAAACCAGAATTAAACCGGCAGTGGGCCGCAGCATACAGGTTGGGGACCCCTGCTTTAAACTATTAAAAAAGTTGCTTAACACTGTTCAAATCAGGAAGAGAAACTAAAGTAGTAGTAGATAATGCATTCCACTAATACTGTAAATTTAAACAGGTTAATTTGGCATATAACTCCATTGACAACTGCCAAGTAAGACAAATTACAAAACAATAGATCCTGGATATGCTATAAGAAAGCAGGAACATTCTATCACATTTGGTGGTCATCCAAAAGAAAGGGGAAAAAAGAGAAAAAGTACCAGAAAGAAATACATGAAAATATTGAGGGTGCCACTAGGAAGATACAATTACTACTACTACTACTACTACTACTACTACTACTACTACAGTTGGAAGGGACCTCTGTACCATGAACTCCATTGGTTGCCAGTTTGCTTCTCTGTACAATTTAAGGTCCTAATTTTGAGGTTTAAAACCCTACATGGCATAGGACCAAGTTATTTGAGTGACCACTTCTCCCAATTACATCTACCTGTCCCACCAGGCCCCAACTGCAAAGGAACTCCATTTGGTGGGACCCAAGTGGCCTGTCTTTCCAGTTGGGGCCCCATCCTCTGGAACATCATTGTCCCTGAGGTAATATTAATCCCATCTCTATTAACTTTCTGGAAGGCCCTTAGTGCAATTTTTTTTCCACCAGACTTGGAAGTCCCAGGGAAAGCCTGCAAGGTGGAATTATGAGATTAATTTGAATTAAATTCTATATGAGATTTACTTTTAAAAACAAAGCTATTTTAGAAAATCAAGGCGTGGTTCCACATTTTTCTCCTCCTCCTGCTGATAAAGAATCACTTCTAGACTTCTATAATTAGACTTGAATGGATGTGAAGACTAGTGGTGGTAGAGATAAGACACCTTTTTAAACCTAGTATAGGTAAAGGTAAAGGTTCCCCCGCACACGCGTGCTAGTCGTTTCTGACTCTAGGGGCCGGTGCTTATCTCCATTTCAAAGCCGAAGAGCCAGTGCTTGTCCGAGGACGTCTCCGTAGTCATGTGGCCGGCATGACTAGACGCCAAAGGCACACAGAGCGCTGTTTACCTTCCCACCATAGTGGTCCCTATTTGTCTACTTGCATTTTTATGTGCTTTCGAACTGCTAGGTTGGCAGAAGCTGGGACGAGTAACAGGCGCTCACTCTGTTACGTGGCACTCGGGATTCGACCCGCCAAACTGCCGACCTTCTGATTGACAAGCTCAGCGACCTAACCCACTGAGCCACCACGTCCCTTTAGAATCCCATAAATGCAGATGTAAAAACACATTTTCCCTATAGTTCCCATACTATCAACAGATTCAATTAGGATGATTATCTTTTCTAAAGATCTGTTGCTTTCCTGACCACACAGCTAGGCCTTTTTATCCTGCTGGCTGTGATCTTCAGCCTACTCTGTTTGGCTTTAGGAATTTCGCCTGGTGATAAATTCAGCACAAGCAAGTCAAAAGAGGAGTCAGGACAAGTCTTTCTATGAAGCCTCCCAGGTCTGGCCTCAGTTCACAAAACAAGTAATGTAACCTACCCCCAGCTGGGCTTCCCAAATTATATGAAGCAAATTTTCTGGTTTCCTTAGCGGGAGCCAGAAAAGATCCCCCCCTTTTTCAGGTTCCCAAACTTCTTTAGAAAGAACTTGTAATCAGCCTTCCTTTGGTGGTGGTGGGGGCAGATAGTAATCTAAGCAGAATCCAATTCTTCTGCACTCTTGCTGGAGGGTGAAAGATTTAAAGTCAGCAATAGTTTTGTGAGATGGATTAGGTTGATGGGTAGTGACTAGCCCAGTAAATGTCAAGCTTGACTGAGGATTTGAACTTCTGCTCTCAGCTCCTAAGCAAACACACAGATTGTTCCACCACACTGACTTCTGGGAATCTGTCTTTATTTTCCCATTTGTGTTGGGGGACTAATTCTGCAAAAGGAGGGGTGTGTGTTCATGATGGCTGCATTTCTCTCTCATCTGCTCTCTTTAAAACATTTTCTCTCTTCAAAGTAATTTCCCAGAGATTCTTCTTGCCTGGAGTTCTGTTCAAACAAGAGGATCACTGAGTAAGGAAGTTACTGAGTCCAACTCTTCTCTCAGGGCAGAAAACCTCTCCACTTTTTGGCCTGTTGTAGAATCAAGAAATGTGACAGAACACAATCTTCACAAACAGCAATGAGAACTTTGTTAAGGCATTTCAGGATTAAACGGTTCAGATGATAGATAATTATAAAGTATCAGACCTGCCCACAAATTTCCTTAAGAAAATTCTGTTTGTATTTTTTGTGCTACTTAGGGTGCTTCTCTGTTGCACTTCAGTTGGGCTTATGTTCCTCTATTGTTCTGGAAGGGGCTCAGCCTTCAATGGCAAAAGAAATACAAAAGTCCTGTTCCTGGGCTAATGGGAAAAAAAACCAAAACCAAGGTTAGATTGAAATTGTGAGCTGTCTTCCAGGAATACTCTTCTAAAAATAAATCCTTCTTCTATTATGTTTTGTGGAGAGCTCTTAAAAAGTCATGATAATGTGCTGCTCCCATATTCTGAGGGAGGCTAATCCAAATTAATGAAGTATTATTTCTGCTCTGAACTGGCATTATCCACACATTAAGTCAGTGGACAATATATATGATTGACACTAGGACAATATCGTGTGTGGGACAGAAAGCCACATGGTACAAGTGGCATTGTCCTGTCTATATACTGGTTTTGGTTTATCTTAGGGATATCAACATGAAGCAAAATAAAAAAAAATGGTTATCTGGTGATGTGACAAATCTCAACAAACCCTCCATCCTACCACACCATGTGTGTGGTGTAGTTGGTTCACATGGTGTGGTAGGATGGAGGGTTTGTTGTCACTGTGTTTTGGGGGGTGAGAGCATGGGGGGAGGCTTAGCTAATCTCAATGTACACATGTTGTACTTTGACAATAAAGGTTTATTATTTAGCTGTGATTGGTAACTCTGAAATCAGCAGCAAAGAAAGAAGACCCTAAGATAAAGAAGCAACAATTACAGAAGGTGTATGAGTGAAAAAGTGAAATGAGTAATGAATGGTGAGATTTTATTACCATAAAATCTTTAATCCTACCAGTTGGGTAAAATAATATGGATTAAATGGAGCCACTTTGGTATAGTGGTTAAGATGCTAAACTGGAAACTGGGAGATTGTCAGGTTAAGTCCTCTCTTGAGTATGAAAGCTGGCTAGGTGACTTTGGGCCAGTCATTCTCTTTCAGTCCTACCCACCTCACAGGATTGTTGTTCTGAGGAAAATAGAATATTTGCCACTTTGAGTTAAGAATAAAAATGTGGGATTAATAATTATGGTAATTCATTTCTTTGTGTTACGATGTTACTGGTTTGTCTTTGTTCCTTTGGACATCTTACTGCTGTGCTGATGTCTGTTATTTTAGATCTTACTGTGGATGTTTTATTATTTATGCATGTTGTATCATGTACATTTTAATCTTTGTTGTAAACCATATGAGCCTTTATGCAATTGGGAGCTAACTAACTAAATGCCAAAATCTAGGGTAAATAAAGAATTAAAGTAGAGATAATTATAATAATAATGCATTCAACTTAATTAATTAAACTTGTGTGCTACACAACTCTCAATGACTCTGGCAGCTCACAACAATATAATAAGGAAATTAAAATAAATAAAACATGAAAAATAAAGATAAAAGATGGAAAGTGCAATTAAGGGAGGGGGCCTCACTATAGGAAATGTTTCAGAGTAACTTCATAATTAAGAAATGTAAATTATACCTTCTAGCAGATATAGCCTTAGGGTAAAATGACATATTTTTCCTACAGATCTTAGCAGCTCTTCAGAGTGCATTTTAAAATGCCTCTGAGAAACCTTGGTTAAGGCATCAGGCTAGCATATTTTTCCTTAAAAAAAATCAGAGTAATTGGATTTTGAGTGGTAATAACACTTCAAAATTTATCAAAACTAACACAGTTGAGTTAACAATGGAAAGCTCTAAACTGCTGTTGCAGATGTGTTGGAACACAACTCCAGGAATTCCCAAACAGCTTAATAAGAAATCCTGAGAGTGCAGCTCTAAAGACTGACAGTTACTAGGCTACTTTGCTGAAAGTGAGCAGCTTACAAGTAGTCCTTGATTTACAAGCATTTGTTTAGAGACTGTTCCAAGTTACAACAGCACTGAAAAAGTGACTTATGACTGGTCCTTGCACTTACAACCTTTGCAGCACCCCCATGATCACATGATCAAAATTTGGGTGCTTGGCAACTGGAATGTGTTTACAACAATTGCAGTGTCTTGGGATCATCATCATCATCATCATCATCATCATTCCTGGCTGGCTTCTGACAAGCAAATGGGAGAAGCTAGGTTTGCTTACTGACTGCATGATTCACTTAACAACTGCAGTAATTTGCTTAACAACCATTGGCCAAAAAAGATTATAAAATTAAGATTATAAAATTAAGAATTGTCTTGCTTAGTGGAAATTCTGTTCCCTTGATTGTAAGTTAAGGACTATCTGTATGTCCAAATTGGTCCAGGTAAAATATGAATGGTATCTTGAACTTCATGGAAGGATCTCATAACTTGTTTCTCATCTATATGAAAATAAAGATCAATAGTGAATAGCAATGCCGGGGCTGAACTCACTGGGTGAAAAGTTGGAAACCTCTCTCATAGACTTTCTCCCAGAATCCCTTGGTGCTATCCTCTTATTAACCCCACCGACTCCCATTTCTTACAGTTTCCAGCCTAAGGAGGGGGTTGGACTAGAAGACCTCTAAGGTCCCTTCCAACTCTGTTATTCTGTTCTATTCTTCCTTAATCCCAATGGTTTCTTTGTGTGCTTTGCAAATGAAGGAGTTGGAGGCGGTGGAGTTAAAATAAATTCTAGCATATATGGAGAACATAAATATCTGAATCTATAAAACATTAACTAGCACAGGCAGAAAATAAATAAACCTAGGACAGTTCTCTGCTAACTTTTCCCTTTGCCTCTGGAGAGTAGAAAGCCCTTGAAACCCATATTACTTCTGCACCAATTTAATTATCCAGCTTCCTCCAAATGTTATCTTAGAACTAAGGCTGAGCAAAGATGGTAATACCAAATTCTACTTAATTTTCAAAAAGACAAGTCATTGTTCTAGTCAGAAGAAATTGAGGAGTTTAGGGAAGATATGTATAATTCATATTTGCATATGTATGCTTTGTGTATTCCATGTTTTGGAAGTAGCTTTAAATTTTGTAGATGCCCAGTGGCAATACAACAATAGCATTGTGTTCTTTTGGTTTTGTAGTTATTAGAAAGAGAGATGAAGCAGTCACAATTTGTTTATATCTCTATTTCACGTAAGTTTTATATCATCATAATTCTCCACATGAACACTCAAGGTAAAGGTTCCCCTGCACATGCGTGCTAGTCGTTTCCAACTCTAGGGGCCGGTGCTCATCTCTGTTTCAAAGCTGAAGAGCCAGCATTTGTCTGAGGACGTCTCTGTGGTCATGTGGCTGGCATGACTAGATGCCAAAGGCACACAGAACGCTGTTACCTTCCCACCGTAGTGGTCCCTATTTTTCTACTTGCATTTTTACGTGCTTTCGAACTGCTAGGTTGGCAGAAGCTGGGACCAGTAACAGGCGCTCACTCTGTTACGTGGCACTCGGGATTCAACTCACCAAACTGCCGACCTTCTGATCGACAAGCTCAGCGTCCTAACCCACTGAGCCACCGTGTCCCTTCATGTTCATTACTGTGTTGCAAAATTCAGTACGCTGTACAATTGAAAGGACAGCTTTATTTTAACTCCATATTTGAAGGGCTGTTGAAATTAGGCCAGCTCAATTAAAAATATGGGCCAAATGATATTCTCATTTAGCCGAAGATATCAACTCTCATGGCAATGAAATATCTTGTGAAGTTGCTTTGCATTATGGTATATTCACTGCCTAACATAACATCAACTCTTAAACCATGAAGGAAAAGTGTACAATTAGAAACGCAGGGGAGAAAGTGGCAGTAAGGAGTTTACTTCATCTCTTGTATTGCAGTGGTGGCAATAGTCCTCGACTTACAACAGTTCATTTGGTGACTGTTTGAAGTTGCAAAAGGATTGGAAAAAATGACTAATGACTGTTTTTCACACTTACGACTGTTGTAGCATCCTCAGGGTTGCATGGTCAAAATTCAGACGCTTGGGAACTGATTCACATTTATTACTTTGCAGTGTCCTGGGGGTCATGTGATCACCTTCTGTGACCTTCTGACAAGCAAAGTCAATAGGGTACCCAGATTCACTTAACAACCAGGTTACTAACTTATCAACTTCAGAGAGTCACTTAACAACTGTGGCAAGAAAGGTTGTAAAATGGGGCATAACCCACTTATCAAATCTTTCCCTTAACAGAAATCTGGAGTTCAACTGTGTTAGTAAGTCAAGGACTACCTGTAATGAAACAGAATGATAAGATTTTTATGATCACAAAAAATAAACCTTTGCAAGACAACTTACTTCAGCAGTGAGACTCAAGTGTTGTCCAATCATTAAGATGTAGAATTAGGACTATGGAGATCTAATTTACAAATTGTTCAAAAGAAACAGAACAACAAAAAGAGGAGGGGGAGTTGCACTATATGTAAAATAATACTACATATCTACAGAAATGCACATGATCAAAGATAAAAGCCTTCCAGAATCTATATGGGTTAATATAAAAGGGGGAAAAAGTGACATTGCCATAGGGGTATACTACAGGCCATCCAACTAATCAGAAGAAATAGATGGACTCTTTTTCAAACAGTTAACAAATGTATGTAAGAAGCATACCACAGTAGTAATGGGAGACTTCAACTACCCAGATATCAGCTGGGAGACAAACTCTGCAGTGAGTGGGAGATCAAACAGATTCCTAACCAACCTAGCCGACAACTTTGTCATCCAAAAGGTAGAGGAGGGAACTAGAAGTAAAGCTATACTGGACCCAATTCTTACTAATAGAGAAGAAGTGATAGAGGAAGTTGAAGTTGCTGGAACCTTGGGGAAAAGCGACCATATCATATTGGAATTCAATATAATGCAAACACAAGGAATAGAAAATAATTCAACCAACGTTTAAACTTCAATAGAGCTGATTTTAACAAACTCAGAGAAAATCTGGGAAAGATTCCATGGATGAAAATTCTAAAGGAGAAAACAACTCAAGAAGCATGGGAAACTCTGAAAAATGCTATCATAAAAGCCCAGTCCAGCACAATACCATTAAAAAAGAAAAACAAGAAAGTCAAGAAGAAACCAACATGGCTGCACAAAGATCTCTCAGACAAACTGAAAGACAAAAAGGACAAGTACAAAAAATGGAAAGAGGGACACATAACTAAGACTGATTATCAGCAGACAGCCAGATCATACAAAGATGAGGTCAGGAAAGCAAAGGCTCAGAATGAACAAAGACTTGCAACAGAAATCAAGCATAATAAAAAAAGTTTCTTTCAACATATTAATAACAAGAAAAAAGTCAAGGAAACCATAGGTCCACTAAAGAGAGAAGATGTCAAGGAAGTAACAAGCAATAGGGAGAAAGCAGAATTGCTTAACTCATTCTTTGCATCAGTTTTCACACAAAAAGAAATTATAGCTCAACATACCCAAAACATACTGCAAAAAACAAACTAGAAACAAAAATTAAAATAAGCAAGAAAAAGGTAAGAGAACATCTATCTGACCTTGATGAATATAAATCACCAGGACCCGACAGATTACATCCCAGAGTTCTGAAGGAGCTGGCAAATGCTATCTTGGAACCATTGCACCATATCTTTCAAAATTCTTGGAGCACTGGGGAAGTACCTGAGGATTGGAATAGGTCTGATGTGGTTCCCATCTTCAAGAAAGGAAGAAGAAAAAAAACCAGACCCAGGAAACTACAGACCAATCAGTCTAACATCAATACCTGGGAAGATCCTGGAAAAGATAATTAGATGGTACCAATTAGATGGTACCAATTAGATGGTACCGCCCCAGACGCTTAATGGATCCTGATAGATTCCAAGCGGCGCTGGGGTCCCCACCTGCCTCCACTGCTCACAGCTCGGCTGATGCCTTAGTGGAAGCCTGGGGAAGGGCAGCCACTGAGGCACTTGACCGGGTTGTACCCTTGCGGCCCCTGACCCGGTGCAGATCCCAGCGAGCTCCATGGTTTTCCGCGGAGCTCCGGGAGATGAAGCGCCGGAAACGGGGCCTAGAGAGCTGCTGGAGGTCTAGCCGATCCGAACCCGACCGGTTGCGGTTAAGAACCTATATTAGGTCTTATCTCGCAGCGATGAGGGTGGCGAGGTGTAATTACTTCTCCACCCTCATCGCGTCCGCAGATAATCGCCCGGCCGCCTTGTTTAGGGTGACTCGCTCACTTCTCAATCAGGAGGTGAGGGAGGATCCCTTGCAAGGTCGTGCCGAGGAATTTAGTCATCATCTGTCGGATAAAATCGCTCGGATTCGGACCGGTTTGGACTCCAGCTGGGCAGAGTCAGGCGATCAGGACACGGGCGGTCTTGTCAATGTTATCTGGGAAGAGTTTGACTCTGTGACCCCTGATGAAGTGGACAGGATTATGGGGAGGCTGAGCTCCTCCACATGTTTGTTGGACCCGTGCCCTTCCTGGCTGGTTTATGCAGCTAGGGAGAGGACACGAGGCTGGCTCCAGGCGGTTATATCTGCTTCTTTGAGTGAGGGTTATTTCCCCACCGTCTTGAAGGAGGCGGTGGTGAGACCTCTCCTCAAGAAGCCTGCCCTGGACCCAGCCGTTTTGAACAACTTTCGTCCAGTCTCCAACCTTCGCTTTCTTGCGAAGGTTGTTGAGAGTGTGGTGGCGCATCAGCTCCCTCTGGTCCTGGATGAAGCGGATTATCTGGACCCCTACCAATCGGGTTTCAGGCCCGGGTACAGCACGGAGACGGCATTGGTCGCTCTGGTGAATGATCTCTGGAGGGCGCGGGATAGGGGACATTCCTCTGTCCTAGTCCTATTAGACCTCTCAGCGGCTTTCGATACCATCGACCATGGTATCTTGCTGCGGCGTCTCAGGGGATTGGGAGTGGGAGGCACAGTTCTTCAGTGGTTCTCCTCCTATCTCCTGGGACGCTCGGAGTCGGTGTTGGCAGGGGGGCAGAGATCGGCCCCTAGGTCTCTCGTTTGTGGAGTTCCTCAGGGGTCGGTTCTCTCGCCTCTCCTGTTCAACATCTATATGAAACCGCTGGGTGAGATCATTCGTGGTTTTGGAGTTGGGTATCATCAGTATGCCGATGATACCCAACTTTTCTTTTCGACCCCAAACCACCCCAGTGATGCCCTCGCCGTGATGTCCCGTTGCCTGGAGGCGGTTCGGGTCTGGATGGGGAGGAACAGACTTCAGCTCAACCCTGACAAGACTGAGTGGCTGTGCATTCCGGCATCCCGGGACATTCCAAATGTTCCATCTCTTTCTATGGGGGGTGAGCTCTTACCCCCCGTGGATAGGGCTCGCAACTTGGGAGTCCTTCTAGATTCACGGCTTACTTTGGAAGAGCATATAGTGGCCGTGACTAGGGGGGCTTTCGCCCAGGTTCGCCTGGTGCGCCAGTTGCGACCCTATCTGAACCGGGATGCCCTGTGTACAGTCACTCATGCGCTCGTGACCTCTCGCCTTGACTACTGTAATGCTCTCTACATGGGGCTTCCCTTGAAGACCACTCGGAGGCTCCAACTGGTACAGAATGCGGCCGCGAGAGTTGTCTTGGGAGTTTCCCGGTACTCCCATGTTACACCTTTGCTCCGCGAGCTGCATTGGTTACCAGTTGTCTTTCGGGTGAGGTTCAAGGTGTTGGTTACGATCTTTAAGGCCCTACATGGCATGGGTCCGGGTTACCTCAGGGACCACCTGCTGCCGGCATCGACTCCCCTCCGCCCTGTGCGTTCCCACAGAGAGGGCCTCCTCAGGGTGCCGCCAGTCAGGGAATGTCGACTGGTGGCCCCCAGGGGGAGGGCCTTCTCTGTGGGGGCTCCGGCTTTATGGAATCAATTGCCGGTGGAGCTCCGGATGGCACCAGACCTTCGAACTTTCCGTCGGGGCCTGAAGACCCATCTGTTCGAATTAGCTGGTCTGGCCTGATGGGGGATTATGGGCTTTTAATTGTTTTTAATCTGTACTTCTGTTTTTAATTGGGCATGGATTTAATTCTTTTTTAATTTTTGTATAGTGTTCTTATGTATGCCCTGTGAACCGCCCTGAGTCCCACCAAGGAGAAGGGCGGTATATAAATCAAATAAACTATAAACTATAAACTAAAAACAGATCTGCAAACAACTAGAAGCTATAAGTGGTAGCCAGCATGGGTTTGTTAAAAACAGATCATGCCAAACCAATCTTATTTCATTCTTTGATAAAGTGACCAAATTAGTAGACTCGCGAAACATTGTGGACATAGTATACTTAGATTTCAGTAAGGCATTTGATTAAGTAGACCACAATCTACTGCTTGGTAAGTTATAAAAAGGTGGAATAGACAACATCACCACCAGATGGATTTCTAGCTGGCTGATAAACCATACTGAATTAGTAGTCTTCAATAGTACTACATCCACATGGAGAGAAGTAAGTAGTGGGGTACGACAAGGTTCTGTCTTAGACCCAGTACTCTTCAATATCTTCATCAATGACTTAGATGAGGGAATAGAAGGGGAACTCATCAAATTTGCAGATGACACTAAACTAGCAGGAATAGCCAACCCCAGGATTAAAAAAGATCTTGACAAACTTGAACAATGGGCTTTATCCAACAAAATGAGTTTTAATGTGGAGAAAAGTAAAGTTTTACATTTAAGCAGGAAAAAATAAAAGATATAAGTACAGATTAGGTGAGACCTGGCTCAAAAACAGTAACTGTGAGAAGGACCTTGGAGTCCTAGTGTACGATCACTTGACTATGAGCCAGCAATGTGCAGCAGCAGCCAAAAAAGCTAATATAATTCTGGGTTGTATAAACAGAGGCATAGAATCAAGAGGACACAAAGTATTAGTACCGCTTTATAAAACCCTAGAATACCGGACACCTGGAATACTGCAAGCAATTTTGGTCACCATACTACAAAAAAGATGTTGAGACCTTGGAAAAATTTCAGAGAATAGCAACTAAGATGATCAAAGGCTTGGAGACTAAAACATATGAAGAACGGATGCAGGACTTGGGTTTGGCTAGTCTAAAGAAAAAAAGAAACAGGGGAGACATGATAGCAGTATTCCAGTATTTGAGAGGCTGCCACAAAGAAGAGGGGGTCAAATTATTCTCCAATGCACCAGAGGGAAGGACAAGAAACAATGGTTGGAAACTGATCACAGAGAGAAGCAACCTGGAATTAAGGAGAAAGTATCTAACAGTGAGGACAATTAACCAGTGAAATGGCTTGACTTCAGAAATTGTGGGCGCTCCATCACTGGAGGTTTTTAAAAAGAGACTGGACAGTGATTTGTCTGAGATAGGTATAGGTTCTCCTGCTTGAGTGGGGGGTTCGACTAGAAGACCTCCAAGGTTCTATTCTAATTCTAATTCTAATTCTAATCCTAATCCTAATCCTAATCCTAATCCTAATCCCTATTCTATTCTATTCTATTCTATTCTATTCTATTCTATTCTATTCTATTCTATTCTATTCTATTCTATTCTATTCTATTCTATTCTATTCTGTTCTGTTCAAATACCCTTGGGAATCCACAGAGTCATTCTGTCTCAGTCCCATCAATTTAACAGAGTTGTTATTGTGGTGAAAAATTGAAGAGGAGAGGCGAGATGACATCTAACAAGTTATCCATCTAGGTATCATGTGGATTGTCTTGCAGGTACCAGGGCATCCATTGCATCTTAAAAAAAGATCTTTTTTAAGGTCTTTCAAGGTGACTAAGACACTGTACTAAAACTTTTGCTGCTCTGGACTCTCCCTGAAGCTGAATTAATAAACTCCAATCCAGAGGTTTGGCAACAGGGCCAGGTTTGTCCCAATTCAGACTATGACCACTGCAGATCTTCATTGGTTTATTCCTCTGCTTCTTGGCTTTCCCATATGTGCTTTGAAGGTAAACTTTGCTGGCTGGCTCTGTATGGGAGGGTGTCCCAGAACCTTCCTTTTCATTTTAGAAATTGTTCCCTTTTCACTAGCCTCTTTGCTTTCACATGTGGAAACTTCCCTACTCCCTTTCCCTTTTCTTTCCTTTGACACTAATGCAGACCCTTTCTTTCTTGCTCTGATGTTACAAAACTCTAAGCAAAAGGAACGGGTTGTTCCTTTGTTTCTAGGTTCCACTGCAGGTCCATAGAAACTTCAGAGCATGGAAGAACTGATGATTGAACTTCATTGAAGCAAAGAGACATAATTCATTGAAACTCTGTAACTTTGTTCTAACGTGCAACTTAATTTTAAATTTAATGAAAGAGAAACATTAGTGCACAGAGGGCACAAGGTGGAAAAACTCCCCAAAAGGGCACTTCCTGGGAGATATAAGATGGAATGGAAATATGCTGGCAGAAGAGGTGGGAAAAAACATGACATCCAGCAGACATTACTGGGATTTCATAGTCTTTATCAGCCACTGCTGGATCAAAGGAGGAGTAAAAAAAACCAGAAAGTGCTAAGCTGAGAACAATGTGGAATGAAATGTCCATTCAGGGGGCATTTGGAGGGGGTGGTGGTGGTGTCTGTGAGGTGCTATGGCCAATCAAATCTGAAGATACTACTAGGCAGAAATGAAGACTAACCACTAACCAATCAGAGAAGCTTAAGGTGACTCAGGATGAAATATAGCATTTTGGAAACGGTGCTTCAAAATACAGGTGGGAGATACATTTGCAGTGGGTTGGGAGGCATAGAGAAGGTTTTGACTTTTCCTCCACTCAAGAAACCGCGGGCAGGTCATGCTAGAAATTGGATAAGCACAAAAAGTACAGCTCTGGATAACTTCCAGTTAGGTTGTCTTTTAGGAAATGAGATTTTGGAAGGGTAAAGTAATAAATACTGTATATATTAATCAGCATGGCTTTGCCAGAATCAGATGCAGCATACCGCTGAGAACCACTGATTTGAAGAGTGTCCCAGGGAATGACTGTGGTTTTCATATTTTGCCTACTGACTTCTATGCTTTTAGTTGAGGGTGCTATACTAAATAGATATTTTTTCTGGTTCCAAGCAATGATTCTATGTTCCAATAAACAGTCATTATAGTATAACAAGAACAGACCAAAGTAATGGCTGGCTATTAATATAACTGGGGATATGGAAGCCTTCTGGCCTCATTTCAGACACACCACTGAAGTAAGTTCTACACTAGAGCAAACGTTGTATAAGGGCTTTAAATGCAGCTCATTTTAAAACTTTTTTTAAAAAAGTCACTCTCTTCAAGACCTAGGAAAATACAAGAAAACTGACATGTATTTAAAGATATAACTTCTTTAAGAACCCCATTATGATGGATGATTTCATCAAATTCTTCTTTCTTCAATCAATATTTGAGTTTCTTGGGCCAAATGTGCTATAGGAATAGCAACTTGTTGCCCTCAGAAATCTACAAGGTTCTTAATGAATTTCAAATGTGCCCAGACTGCATGAACAATACCAGGACATATTTCTTGCTTTATTCACTAGTCAAAGATTTATGTAGGTGCTGAATATCATTTATTAACTTCCTTTCCATTTTTCACTTGCTGCATAGATTTTCTGTAGGTTCCAGTAAAAGCAGTGCATTTACAAGAAAGGTAATTGGAGTAATTCTTTAATTATATTAGAGTTATTCAGTTCAGAGGGAATTAGATGCCATAACTTAAGGCATGTCTGCCTCTATATTACAGACACAAACTCTTATACTGGTGAAAATGACAAAGAATACAATGACAAATGTGTGGTGGCTAGATCACTCTGAAATAATAATGATGATAAAAAATGTGGCTGGAAAGGAGTACGTTTTTGAGTTTGCATGCTTTGTGTGCAGAGAAGAGGCATGTCCTTCAGAATAGCAGTATGATACTAGAGCTCTGCAGCAGCCATTCTGCTCCTCATATAGGATTACAGCTGTTGTATAGTAAGCGGGCCCATTGGTTTTCTGATTACTCAATATAGCTTAATCTCCCTCAATAGAATATTTGATTTATAGAAGAACCTGACACCAAGAATGCTTTTACATTGTTATGTCTCAAAAACAAATATGCCTATACATGTTCACAACATTCAGAAGTATTAAATGCAAGGTGACATATACAGCTTATTAACTGAAGGGCTCAGCATTGTTCCCAAGGGGCAATGATCTTATTTGCATCGGTTGAACAATAACAGCTTCCATAGAGCAACACTTTACTTTGTTATGGTTTATATGAGGGATTAATAGAAAGAGTGATATGGAAACAAATACTGGTTAATTGTCTTCAAAAATGGTAGACTAGTTACATTGGATGATCACCATCCTTTTGAAGAACAGGGCGACCAAGCTTGATAAAGTTTAGTTTTGCAAATATATTCCACTGGAAAGTGTTTTAATAGAGATGCCAAACAACATCCATTATAGTAATACTAATGGATTGGAAGGATTCCAAACATTCAGTGGGATTTCTGAAATGGCCTATCCCATTTTAATTACTTTGAAAACTCATATATGAGACAAAGCTATTTATAATATATCTAGATGGGAATTCTGCCTCTTACAAATAATTGAACTAATCATTTTCCCTTTTTATACCCATACATCCTGCTTACTATTAAGCAATTCTCAATCAGTATCAACAGCCTTTGCTTTTTCTCTAATTCCCGGTTCCACAACTGTGTCCTTCAAATGTGTTGTGATTATAACTTGCAGAAGTGACAGCCAACATGAATATCTAGAAGGCCCCAGACTGAATAAGACTATTCTAGTTATTTAACTGTTTATATGCAATTATTCCTAGCTGGTCATTTCTCTTTGCTTATTATCGCTGGTTTATAAATACCAGTTCTCCAAATTGTGTCTTTGTTGCCAAAAATATTAAAATGTAGATTAATTCACTTACTGAATAGCACTGTTACATGCAGCGTGTGTGTTGAAGGGAGCTGAGATGCATTCACTGAGCAATCAATGTACAGGGATAATATCCTCCTTTTTCTTTCATAAGGTCAGATATTTATTTCTATAATGCATTACTTAATGTTCTGTCTCAGCAAATGTACAGCCTATGATCAAATCTGAGAAAGAATGATAATATGTTAACAAAATGTGATCATTATCTAATCAAAGCTTGACTTCACTGGAACTTAATTAGAATAAATATGAATGGATCACCATTACAGGACTAGCATTTGTTTAATTGGATGGATGTGTATAATGCTGTTTTGAGCAAGCAGGACCAATTCCTAACTGTGTTTATATTAATGTTATTAACCTTGTTTCTCTATCTCCTCTCTCTATTATATAACAAGATATCCTCAATCGAATTATTATATATGTGTGTATGACAGAGAGTGAGAATTCTGATTCACACATCATACTAAGGTTTACTTTGTTTCAACATGGTTTGATGAATAATCTGTAATTGGCTGAGTTCCCTGTAATGCTCAGCTGTCATTGCTGTGCAAATCTTCAAAGGGATTTATTCAAGCTTCCCTTTGAAGTGATGCAACAAATCACAGCACCCCTTCTAAGGGGCAGAACAATCCCATATCCTGCTGTTTTGCTTTGGGTTGATGAGAATCTTACCAAATTAAATGGTCAACTGAATATGTAATGCTTCATGGAAGTACCGTAGGTTGTATTCACTCTGCAAGGCTATGCATCTCACTGAGGCAGTGTGTACATAGATTCAAGACTGTCCAATTTCTGTAGGCCTGCAAGCCAGGGTTTACACAACACAGTAAGTCAGGAAGAAATAATCACGTGTTGTACCATGATGAATGAACCCGCTGGTCTTCATAGAGTAACCTCCAGGTATCCACGTTTGAGGAGTCTCTAGAACGATAAAACTGATCATACTGTTCCTCCTGGCAGTCAGTATAATTCTACACACACACACACACACACACACACACACAGAGAGAGAGAGAGAGAGAGAGAGAGAGAGAGAGAGAGAGAGAGAGAGAGAGAGAGAGAGAGAGAGAGAGGAATTCTTGTTATTCCACTGAGGACTGAGGACAGAACAAGTGTGTGTCAATTTTTCCAGTTTTGTTTCAGTACCATATGACAGAAAGGTGGAGTGTAGATTGAATTATTATTTGTAATAGAAAAAATAACCTAACATTGTAGTTTAGCAACATCTGGAGGGCAATAAATTCCCCACTTTTGTGATAAAGGTTTCCTTGTGAAGCAACTTGCAGGCTGAAATACTTGAGAAATATATCCTTTGAAATATCAAAATAATCAGTCAGCAGAATCTCAATAACTCTCTTGTCCAAAATATTAGGGAGAATTCTGTGTCAGGCCTAATAAAATTTATACTTTATTGATAGCAACAATGCTACATTTCTGTTGCCTACAGCAGAAATGGGAACAGCCTGGCTGTTCAGCCTTGGAGTTCTTTTTGATTAAGTAGTAAATTTGTTTGTCCAGATCACACAATTTCCTCCTCTCGCTACCACTGTATACAGTTAAAACCAATGCTTCACTGCCACTGGTGCTGATAAAAAAATTTAACAACTTTGAGTCAATAATTTATTGGACAATATAGCATTTTTAGAGACACATTTCATTTTGAGGACATTGTTTCCATCAGCTTGACAGGTATTTGTTCATTTGCCAGTATGCTCCAGAATTCAGTAAAAATGAAGCAAATGTATCATGTACATATATTACGACACATTTATGGAAAATGTGTCAGAAACTATTACAGGCCACATTTCCACTGATTTTGGATAATTTCAAAATTCAGTCAGCAAGACTGAAATTGTATGGGATAGAAAAGTATCCTATTATGTCAAAATAGTGGAATAATCTTTGGCTAGTTTTAGAATTTGTAAGTTTTGTTGTACTGCTGTAGTATAATTCTAAGATTTGCTAAAATAAGAGAATTTCCATGATCTTCCATAAGGTATGTTATAAATAAATACAGGGCACAATTTATTCAACTTAATCAAATTTGGGTCCCATTAATGGCAGAAAATGAATTATCCGCTCAGAAAGGGTAGAAGGTTCCAGTGCTTTTCAGCAGCAGGGAGTCATCACTGTATAAATTTAGTGGTGACATTCTCAGTGGAAAAAAACTTCCATCAGTGAGAAAATAATTAATCCTCTGGATTTAGTGTTCAGTTCTTTTTTCGTTCCTTTCTTTTTTTGGTAACTGGGTAATCCCTTGATTTTGGGTTTTTGCTTTATCATTTTTTAAAATGGTCTTTATAATTTAGGAATATCTTCTTGCATTCTAGTTGAAGGATTACTTTCATAAGTAAATTTTGATCCAATTTTGCCAATTATCCTGATTTCTATAAAAATTGGGCAGGTTTTGACTGCTGGATCATGGAGTTGACCTCTAGCTTTCTAAATAAAGAATAAATCCCAAGTGTGGGAAATTTTAGGGAACACTGAACATCCAAGAGCATAAGTGCAGTTATGCATTAACATTAAATAGATCTTGTGCTGCTGGAAAGATAAAGAGACTCTAGGACATACTGTATAAATTGCAATTACAGAAAAAAAAATAGCAGTGCTTACCTCAGAATGGGTAAAGGCTAGAAATGAAATCAAATTAGGGTTTGTTTTCATTCCTAATAAATGTCCACAGTTGTTATGACAGAACATTTATATACAATGAGATAATAAACTCATACCAAAATCTCAAATTTCATTTGTTTGAGTGAGATTATGCTATTAAATATATGTTAATAGGACTAGTTAAACCTTGTAAGATTGTGCCAAAGCAAAACTGGAAATTATAGTGCTTGACTATTTTTGCATGGAGAAAATAGTGGGTTGTTCTTGTTTCACATACTGATTGTTATTATTATTAAAGTGGGGGAAGACCATTATTCAAATTTCACTCAAATTCCAGCCAGTTCTTTAGAAACATAATTTCATAGTTTTATTCATCTCTCCCACTATAATTTATTTTCACTACTCATAATTTTTTTATCCATAGGAAATTTTTCAGGGCAGCTGAAGGTGCAAAATGGAAGCTTAGGTCATCAAAATATTTTTTTGCTGTTGAATGCAGTATGCAATATAGCCAGTGGGATTTTTCTTACAGTACCACAAAGAAAACAAACTGTGCAATAGGAGAGAACTTGCTGTGTTACCCATTTTTCTTTGTCCAAATAGGTATGTGTTTGTATGTCTGTGTGCAGGTGCCAAAGAGGAAGTCTTGAACACTTCATATTTTCCAATAATTTAACTTGACAGCTTTTAGCTGGTAAATAATAAAAACAGGCAAAATTATGGGTGTTCTGTATACGACACATTCAAAGTCAAATCCACATGGATTATTCCATATGATGTAAAGCAAACATAAGGGACTTACATACAGAGGTGCATGAAGCTGTCTTTTCAATAAACAAGAAATGGGGTCAAAGACTCATTATATCATTATAATGAACCTGAATAGGTTTTTAAAAGGTTATTTTTGACTGGACTATTGTAGAGGAAGTGAATGGCATTTATTATTTAGAAATATATAAGAGCAGAAGTTATAGCTTTACTTGGAAGTAAATTTCATTTGAAAGCCATGGGTTTCCTTATGACACTGTACAAATATGATTGGGATGGTATAAGGCAGGGGTAGGCAACCTCGGCTCTTTTATGACTCATGGACTGACTCAGGAATTCTGGGAGTTGAAGTCCCTGAGTCATAAAAGAGCCAAGGTTGCCTACCCTTGGTATAAGGGAAGTGCTACACCAATGATCTGCTGGTTTTTTTTTTTCCTGATTTCCTCATATGTCCCACTGCATCATATTAGAATAGGTGGCATGGTGTGAATGAGGTAAAAGGTAAAGGTTTCCCTGTCAGCTGTGTCTGATTCTAGGGCAGGGTACTCATCTCCATTTCTTGACCGAGGGAGCTAACATTGTCCAAAGTCAATTTCCATGGTCATTTGGTCAGCATGGCTATACACATGGAATAGGCGCATGGAACACTGTTACCTTCCCACCAAAGTGGTACTTATTTATCTACTTGTGATTGCATGTTTTTGAACTGCTAGGTGGGCAGGAGCTGGGGCAAGTAATGGAAGCTCAACTTGTTGTGCAAAGCTCGGATCTTGAACTCTGGCTGTCAGCTCTCCAGCTGACAAGCTCAGCATCTTTAACTGGCTGGGAAAAGGAAGAGCAATCTCCATTATTGTGGGGGGAGGGGCTTAGGTCTCTTGTAGTTGGGGCAGGTAGAAAGCCCATCATGACTCTGGATTTGAAATGGAGGATTCGAAATTCTAGATCAACACAATTCAGATTAGTTATGCCTTTCTCTTGTACCAAAACTAGAGTCTCAAGATATCACCAAATTACAATTTGTCATTAAAAATGCCATATAAAGGTTTTTTTTAAAAAAAACTTCAGATGCCAGTGAGAATTTTAGTGCCCTCCCTTCATAGTGTCCAAAACAAAGCAGCGTGCTTCCTGAACCATTGTGAAGTTGGCAGAGATATAAAGCAATGAACGACAACAGTGGAAAAATGGTTAACAGTAAGACAAACAAATTAGAAATACACGCCTGAGAAAATAATATCAAAGCAAACTACAAATGTGTTCAGATTATTCAAAAATTAAAAGCATGATTGGTCTTGCTTCAGTATTTAAAACATATGCAGCTGCTTTCTGTGGCTTTAATGTCTTCAAAGAAGTTGTTTCAGTATAACATACTTCATAAACTGGAGATCCACAAAAAATAGTATGTGGATTTTCCTATAACAATGTTTGTGTATAAAGTTGAAATCATTGGTTTGAAAATGTGGTGAATGGCCTAGCCCTTTTCCTGCTATTTGAATACAAATTAACATCATTCCTCAACTATTATACTGTAAGTGATCAAGCACCAAGTGACCTTCCATTGCCTCATAGGAAGACTAATTTCAAGAAATTGAGTTCTTCCTGGGCAGTTTAGGGAAGGAAGTCAACTTTTTCAGGGGCAACGAGTGAAAGATAAAGTAATGAGAAACACTTGATCTAATAAAATGTTTCATAGTTCTTAGAAACCTAGACCTCAGCCGAATAAAATAGAGCGACAAGTTTTGTTCCATGCATACGGACTTGTGATCTCTTCTTCATGAACCCATCCCAACTTCAATAGAAGAAGCAAAACTTCCATAAGAGGCACTCTAATAAATTATTCCATGTCAGACACATCTATATAATCCATCCTTATTTTTCTCTTTCTGTCAGTCTCCTTAAACCAAGAGATATGGTGTGAATGAGTCAATATTAACAGAAATACCTATGTCTCTCTGGCCCTTTTGATTTGTCCTAATGTTTCTGGAGCAGTTCTTTTAATTTAAGCTACTTCGGGGGATTACTTCTGACAAAAATTCGGGCTAGAGTCTTAACCATCCAGGGGCGTCCACAGGGGATAGTAAAAGTATCACGATGAAATCCAGAATGATACAATTGAAGCTCTGCTTGTTTTTTTAAGTGCATCACACATAAAAAGTGAGGGGAGCTCCAATTGCACCATTGTGGCTACTACTGTGACTTTAGCCACATGCTGTAAATACCCTTGCTTCCTAAGCATTCTGCTCCAGAATCTGAAATGTATCAAAATTTGTGTTTTTGCTTCGTACACAATACATCCTTAAATCTACAACTGAAGAGGGAGAGAAGACAGATAAATGTCCTTGTGTCCATGCCTTCCTTTTTATCTGCCTTTAATCTCATAGGATATATTTGTGTTGACATGAAGGTTTTGACTGCACAATAGTGAAATAGGCATATACGTATAATTCCCAGAGTTATTTCAATATTTTGTATACATCCTCACATAGTCTGTACCATTAAATTCAAGAGGAATGTTCTGAACCAGCCCTCTTCTCGCACCCCTAATCAAAAGAAGAGTCTGGAAAGCGTCCAAGACCAAAAGGCTTCTGCCAAGTTTTAATTACACTGTTACAAGAATACAAGAGCTTGACTTCTCAAACGGAAAAGTTGCTTTCAGCAACCAGCCCCTCCCCAAACACTTCTTTTATAGAGAGCTCAGGGCATGGTCTCCCTGTGCCTCCTCCCGAGGAGTCCCATAGCCTTTCTTTGTTTGTCCCTGCTCGTCTGCCTCCTGCGTCGGGCGTCCTTGAACAGGGCCAGCTGTGGGTCATCATCCTCCGCACTCTCGGGCTCACACAGCTGAGAAGAGGTTCCCGGCTGAGGACTCTGCAAAGTCTCCAAATCATCATCAGCCGGTTCGTTTCCCTCCTCCCCCACATCTGAGTCCTCCGATACATCGGACCCGGCTGTCGGACCCACAGGCTGGCCCTGAGTCACAACAAGGAAAAAAACTGGAGAAAAGAGTGAGAACAGTGTAAGAAAACAAAGGGGAAGACTTGTAGAGCATTTTGTACCAGGCAGGATACCATATCAGATCTGGGGGGGGGGGGAAATCCCTTCCACCCATATATGGCAGCAAAAAGGGGTAGAAACTTTTTGTGACCCTTTAATGTCCTTTGAATTTTTGAAGCCTGACTATAATGGTTCTAATCTCTGGTCTTCTCTGAGACTTAGAAAGATGAAGGGATATTTGGGAACATCAGCTAAGGTAGAAGTGCTATATAACCGACATGGACATAATAATTCAGGTCTCTGGACTGAATGGAGCAAAAACGATCTAATATATTTAGAACAGGGTTATGGTTTCGCAAAATTTGACAGACATGTATTGAATGTCTTTTATTCTGAGTTCTAAAAAAACATAAAAGCACATCAGTCAGTCTCAATTAATGTGAAAAAGTTTGAGCACCACCAAGAATGTGTTTTTTCACCATCAAAGTGGTCTCAGCTAAACCATGTCCATAAACAGTGATCTGGTTTCATTTACTGTATGGGACCTTGATTATTCCTTTGTTCTGAGGAGAAAGATAAAAAGCAGGAATATGCATTCTATCCATCTGAAGAGTTTAAAGCAATCCTGTGTGGGTATATGTTTTCTGAGGTTTTCGCGGGTGTTTGTATGTAGATCTTTGGTCATTCGGGTTTTTCCCCACGTATAATTGGAGGTATCAGGGCGACGTTTCGACGAAATCTCATCCGTCATTCTCAGGCTGGTGGCTTCAGCTTCGTTCTTCTGGGAGAAGTGTGTGATGACGGATGAGATTTCGTCAAAACGTCGCCCTGATACCTCCAATTCTACGTGGGGAAAAACCCGAATGACCAAAGATCTACATATATATATATATATATATATATATATATATATATATATATATATATATATATATATATATAGAGAGAGAGAGAGAGAGAGAGAGAGAGAGAGAGAGAGAGAGAGAGAGAGAGAGAGAGAGAGCGCTGCAACTTCTTCTGTAATGAGACGTGCTTCAGAGGTGCCACAGACTTTTACAGGGAAATCATTCCAAGGAACATGATTTATATCAGAGTGAGCGTGGAGTAGGGACAATATCAATTATGAGTAGGTTGGTGACACTCTATGGAAGGCATTCTCTACAGGTTGTCCTTGACTTACAACAGTTCACTTAGTGACCAAGTTGGATGCTTGACAATTGACTCAATTTATGACGGTTGCAGTGTCCCAGGGTCATGGGATCACCTTTTGCAACCTTCTGACAAGCAAAGTCAATGGGGAAGTAACATTTTCCTAAACAACAACTGCAGTGATTCACTTAACAAATGTGGTGAGAAAAGTTGTAAAATGGGGCAAAATTCACTTAACAAATTTCTCACTTAGCAACATAAACTTTGGGATCAATTGTGGTCATATGCTGAGGACTACCTAGAAGTTGAATTATAATACCTATTCCACACACTATGAAATCTATATAACATTTAGGCCAAACCAAAGTAACAACACCAGTGGTAACGCATTCAACTTGTTTCTCTGGATCTTTGGAAGTTTTCCATTAAGACATGAAAATAAATAAAAAAGAAAAAGGTTTGATACTGCTCATTGGGAATACCTAAAAAACCTATACCTACTTGACTGCATGGAACACAATAACTACACTCAGGAAATAAGCTACAGTTCCCATTAATAAGGGGCATTCAGGTTTTCATAATGCCTGACTAGAGTTTGCATGAAATGTCTAGCATATAGTCCTAAAAGTACCTCCAGTTTTGAAATTCTCCAAAATTATGTACACGCACACACATTTTCCTTTTTCACAACAACAACAACAACAAAAACAAACAGCTAAATGAACCCATTTGTAGCCTGTGTTCCAAACACACCAATAAGATTGGTCATAGGATCAGACAATTTATCACAGTAGAAGCAAGTGGCAATTTTCCATCTGGATTCAAGGTAGAGGATAAATAGGCTTGTCTCAATAATGATAGCTATGCTGTGAATGATGATGTGCCATTGATACCTCTGGATGTTTTCCACTAATGTTTCATAACAATGCATCAGCAACACTTGTTGGATTCTTCTCATGTGGTCACAAACAGACTACAGAGCCTATTGTTATGTATTTCATCACTATACTTTACAAAGTTTTTAAAAGATTTAAAAAGTCTGCACTTTCCTTCTTCTCTGATAAGCTTGATAAGTTTTTGTCTGTAGTTTTCTTTGGGTTTATTTGAAACAGATGCATATCCAACAAGTCAATCAAGATTATTTGGTTGAAGATAATTTTATCTTGGAATTATTGAAAATTTTGCAATCTTTTAATTTTTTTGTATAAATGATTTGAATATTGTATTAACTTGTGTTTTATATCTCCTAGATAAAAAACTATGTTTTTATCCAGTATCATATCTTTAATGCATAATTAATTATAAAAGGTGTAGTTTTGATATGTTTTTTCTTATTTTTAAACAAGGTTCATATGTAAATTTGTGCTTAATTGATTGTATACTGTGCTGTTTTTTCTCTATTTATGCTTCTGTTGGACCAGATTATCCAAGCTGACATTTGTTTGAAGAGAGCAATTGGTTCTGCTGTTACTTAATTTTATTTATTACTTTAGTTGTTTTATGCTTTCTGCAAGTTTTTACAACATATCTTTACGCTCATTTGTTTTATAAACTATTTGGAACTATTCCTTTTTTAAAAACAAAAAGAAATGCAAAATGTAGTAGAGAAAACAAAAGCAAAAATGGACAAAAGCAGACCATTTATACTTCAAATCATATCATACCTATAATCTTATGGGCTCACCTTATGTTAATTGTTACTGTTAAGTAGTGGGCTCTTTGGTGCAGGAAGGAAGACATGAGGCTGAGTACAAGATGACACATACTTTATTCTTACTAGAACTGTACTGAAACTTAGCTGCAACCAGCCACAATATATAGTCTAGCCCCTAGGCGGCAGCCATTCTTGCCGCCTGGGGCTAGCCAATTGCAGGACAGGAGACAGCTAGTCTGGGTTACTGGAGAGCCGTTAGCTGCTCCAGCAACGCATGTGGTGTATCACCACAAGCCCAGTACATAACAATTACTTCTCAGCTATGGCTGCTATTTGGGAAGAAGTGACTATTAGCAATTGAATTTTTGCAAACTTTTCATAACAAAAGGAGCTGTTCAAATGGTTTAATATGTATCACTATTAGGTTCTACTCATTAACACATCTTTCTCTCCCTGATGTTCTCATGCTGTATTTGGATCTCAGCTCCCATGATTCCCAGCCAATGCATGGCAGCTCTGCTCTCTTTCCTGTTATTGTGAGTTTCCCAAGTCTCTCTTCAGAACAGAGTCTTGAACCACCATAGTGACAACAACGCAAAGCAAATCCGAGCTGAGAACATCCAAGCTTTCTGCAACAAAAGTGGTACTCAGTCTCTGCTGCTGCAGTAGAAAGGTTGATGTCTTTTCATTTCATAGAATCATATCACAGTGTATATTTTTTCATAGAGAAGCCTAAGTCATCTAATTTGCTTTGTAGTTCCACAGAATCTTCAGGAAACATGGGAAGTTAAAGCAGAGGAGGTAGAAGAATAAGAAAATAGACCAATAGCAAGCACAACTGTTATAGATAGGACAATAATTTATTCCACTTCTAGAAGGGTATCTAAAAGGGTTTTTGGATAGCCAGTCTTCAAAGGAGATCCAGTAGGGTCACTCATACCACAGGCTAATTTGTGTTAGCTATTCCTGCCAGGTTGGTGTCGTCTGCAAATTTGATGAGTTGCCCATCTATCCCCTCATCCAAATCATTGATGAAGATGTTGAAGAGCACTGGGCCAAGAACAGAGACAACAACAACAACAACAAAACAACAACAACAACAACAACAACAACAACAACAACAACAATAATAATAATAATAATAATAATAATAATAATAATAATAATGTTGGAAGGGACCTTGGAGGTCATCTAGTCCAACCTCCTGCTCAGGCAGGAAACCCTATACCATTTCAGGCAAATGGCTGTCCAGTCTCTTCTTAAAAAACTTCCAGTGTTGGAGCATTCACCACTTCTGGAGGCAGGTTGTTCCACTGGTTTATTGTTCTAACTGTCAGGAAGTTTCTCCTTAGTTCTAGGTTGCTTCTCTCCTTGACTAGTTTCCATCCGTTGCTTCTTGTCCTGCTTTCAGGTGCTTTGGAGAATAGCTTGACTCCCTCTTCTTTGTGGCAGCCCCTGAAATATTGGAACACTGCTATCATGTAACCCCCTCACCTTTCTCTTCGTTAAATTACACATACCTAATTCCAGCAACCGTTCCCTATATGTTTTAGCCTCCAGTCCCCCAATCATCTTTGTTGCTCTTCTCTGTACCCTTTCTAGACTCTCAACATCTTTTTTACATCGTGGTGACCAAAACTGGATGCAGTATTCAAGGTGTGGCCTTACCAAGGCCTTGTAAAGTGGTATTAGTACATCACGTGATCTTGATTCTATCCCTCTGTTAATGCAGCCTAGCACTGTGTTGGCTTTTTTGGCAGCTGCACCACACTGCTGGCTCATATTGAAGTGATTGTCTATTAGGACTCCAAGATCCCTCTTACAGTTACTATTATCGAGCAGGGTACCACCTATACTATACCTGTGCATTTGATTTTTCCTGCCTAAATGTAGAACCTTACTTTTTTCACCATTGAATTTCATTTTGTTAGATAGCGCCTAGTGTTCAAGTCTGTCCAGATCCTCCTGTATTTTAAGCCTATCTTCTGGAGTATTGGCTATTCCTGCCAGCTTGGTGTCGTCTGCAAATTTGATGAGTTCCCCATCTATCCCCTTATCCAAATCGTTGATGAAAATGTTGAAGAGCACTGGGCCCAGAACAGAGCCCTGGGGCACCCCACTACAAACTTCTCTCCATGTAGATGCAGTTCCATTGAGGACCACACGCTGAGTACGGCCTGTCAGCCAGCTATGAATCCATCTGGTGGTGATGCTATCTAACCCACATTTTTCTATCTTATCAAGTAGTAGGTTGTGATCTACTTTATCAAATGCCTTACTGAAGTCCAAGTAAATTATATCTACAGCATTCCTCTGGTCCACTAATTTTGTCACTTGGTCAAAGAATGCAATAAGATTTGTCTGGCATGATCTGTTTTTGACAAACCCATGTTGACTTTTAGCGATGACTTTGTTTGCATCAAGGTGTTCGCTGATTTGTTGTTTGATTATCTTTTCCAGAAACTTCCCAGGTATTGAGGTCAGGCTGATAGGTCTGTAGTTTCCTGCATCTGTTTTCCCCCCTTTTTTGAAGATGGGAACTACATCAGCTCTCTTCCAGTCCTCTGGTAGTTCTCCAGTGCTCAGGATCTTTGAAAAATATAGTTCAGTGGTTTTGAGATCACGTCTGCCAGTTCCTTGAGAACTTTGGGGTGTAATCCATCTGGTCCTGATGATTTCAACTTGTCTAGGCTGGACAGGTGCTCACTTACCATTTTCTTGCCTATCTTAACTTGTGTTTCTATTCTGTTTTTTATGGCACTGGTTTTGGTAGGTTGGACTGTTTTTCCCCTTTGGGTAAAGACAGATGCAAAAAACGAGTTAAATAGTTCTGCTTTCTCCCTGTTGCTTGTCACCTTCTTGCCACTTTCCCCCACTAATGGACCAATCATTTCCTTAACTTTTTTCTTATTTTTATATGTTGAAAGAAGGTTTTTTTGTTATTTTTGACTTTGGTCGTAAGCCTTAGTTCATTTTGAGCATTAACTTCCATCACTTCATCTTTGCAGGCACGGGCTATTTGCTGATATTCTGCCTTAGTTATGTGCCCCTCTTTCCACTTTCTATACTTGTCCTTTTTGTCTTTCAATTTATTAGAGAGTTCTTTATGCAGCCATGCTGGTTTCTTTTGAGAGCTGTTATTTTTCTTCTTTGTTGGTATTGTACTAGACTGGGCCTTTATTATCTCACTTTTCAAAATTTCCCAAGCTTTTTGAGTTATTTTCCCCTTTAGGATTCTCATCCATGGAATTCTTCCCAAGGTCTCTCTAAGTTTATTGAAATTAGCTCTTTTAAAGTCCAAGACTCTAGTTTGGCTGTGTTCTATTGCTTGTGCTTCCAGAATGTTGAATTCCAATATTGCATGATCACTTCCCCCCAAGGTTCCTGTGGCTTCGACAATTTCTATCATTTCATCTCTGTTAGTGAGAATTAAATCCAATATGGCTAATCCCCTAGTTCCCTTCTCTACTTTTTGGGAGAGAAAGTTTTCTGCTAGGTTTGTCAGGAATCTGTTTGATATTCCACTTGGTGCAGAGTTTGTCTCCCAGTTGATATCAGGGTAATTAAAGTCCTCCATTACTATTGTGATGTGCTTCCTACATACCTTAGTTAACTGACTAGCAAAAAGTTCATCTATTTCCTCTGCTTGGTTGGGCAGCCTATAGTATACACCTATGGCAATGTCATTTCCCCCCACTTTTATGTTGACCCAAATGCATTCAGGTTTACAGTTTTCATCATTGTTGTGCTCTATTTCTGTAGAGATAGTTATTTCTTATATAGAGAGCAACTCCACCTCCTCTTGTGTTTAGTCTGTTTCTTTTAAATAATTTAAATCCCTCTAGCTGTGTTCCATTTGTGGGTTTCGTCCCACCATGTTTCCGTAATGGCAACAATATCATATCTGCCCTCATTTACCTGAATTTCTAGTTCACCCTGCTTACTGTTCATACTCTGTGCATTGGTGTATAGACATTTGAGTCCTTTATGACTGCCCCTGTGTTTACTTGCTACATAAGTTGTGTGGTACCTGACTTCCCCTATTTTCTTAGATTGTTGGGGACAGTGATTTTCTGTATCAATTAACTCACTGTCCCGGTTGTTTAGTTTAAATGTTCCTCCAGAAAAGCTGTGAATTTATTGCCAAGTAACTCAGTCCCTTTCTTGAATGGAAGCAGACCATATCTTTTGTACATTTTTTCATTGGACCAGTTACAGACATTGTGACTAATATAACCAAAGCCTTCTCCTTTACACCACTCCTTTAACCACATATTAAATTCTGCTATACACTGGCCTTTTCCGTTTTGCTCCTTATACACTGGTAAGACCTCTGAA
Source organism: Vipera ursinii (assembly GCF_947247035.1). Lineage (NCBI taxonomy): Eukaryota > Metazoa > Chordata > Lepidosauria > Squamata > Viperidae > Vipera > Vipera ursinii. The sequence goes on along the minus strand of NC_139512.1, from coordinate 259,905,275 downwards.
AAAGTGAGCCTACAGCCTATTCTGCTGAGTTCCTGCCCCAAGCTCTGGAAATCATTCTGCACACAGAGTACATCCTTTTGGGACAGATAGTTAGTGCCAAGATGTACAATATCATCCACATCAGAGTCATTGCTGGCATTGTTGACTATTTTGAAAATACACTTCTTGTCCCTACTGGCAGTAGCACCTGGAAGACACCTGACCTCTTTTGAAACCTCTGTATCCTTTCCTAAATTTACAACCCTTATAATTGAATCACCAACCAGAAGGTGGCTTCTCTTTTTGGGTACCTTTCTTTTCTTGCATGACTGATTGTAATACCTGATTTACACTTCTCCCTGTCAAAAACAAGTTCATCTCGGACCATGGTCCCCTGCTTATTTGAGTTATCATCACAATTACCTTGACCTGTTTCCTTAATGTCCATATTAAGGTCAGCAAGGGCACTGTATCTGTTATGCAGGGACACAGCAAAAGCTTTGGGTTTATGGTTCACAGCTCTCACCCTGCCAGATCCCATGGTTGTCCACACTGCCCTTCTCCTGCAGGATCTTTGCGGTAGAGGCCCAAGAGGTAGGAGGAAAACCACCGTAAAACAGTGCCCCCCACTCCCAACCCCCTGAGACGTCGCAGCAGGATACCATGGTTGATGGTATCAAAAGCCGCTGAGATATCTAAAAGGAATAGGACAGAGGAACAACTCCTGTCCCGAGCCTGCCAGAGATCATTTATCAGCGTGACCAATGCCGTCTCCATGCTGTGCCCGGGCCTGAAACCCGATTGGTACGGATCAAGATAATCAGTTTCCTCCAGGAACAGAGGAAGCTGATGTGCCACCACACTCTTTTTGAGCTTTCTGGCCAGGACTGAGAATTTTTAATTTTTAATTTTAACTTATTGTAATTGGGTTTTTAATCAGAGTTATAGGGGTTTTAGATTTTTAATCAAGGGTAATTTAATCTATTTTAATTGTTATTAACTTTTTTTTATTGTAATGTTGTTTTAATTGCCTTGTGAACCGCCCTGGGTCCTACAGGAGAAGGGCGGTATATAAGTTCAATAAATAAATAAATAATAATAATAATAATAATAATAATAATAATAATAATAATAATAATAAAAGAGGGTCCAATCAGCAAGGGCTTAGCTACTTTGCTCCTCCACCCACCTTAACTCACAGCCTTGGGGCACCCAACTACACACTTTCCTCCATGTAGATGCAGTTCCATTGAGGACCACACACTGAGTACGGCCTGTCAGCCAGCTACGAACCCATCTGGTGGTGATGCTATCTAACCCACATTTTTCTATCTTATCAAGTAGTAGGTTGTGATCTACTTTATTAAATGCCTTACTGAAGTCCAAGTAAATTATATCCACAGCATTCCTCTGATCCACTAATTTTGTCACTTGGTCAAAGAATGCAATAAGATTTTTCTGGCATCATCTATTTTTGACAAATCCATGTTGGCTTTTGGTAATGATTTTGTTTGCCTCTAGGTGTTCACTGATTTGTTGCTTGATTATCTTTTCCAGAATGTTCCCAGTTATTGCGGTCAGGCTTGTAGGTCTGTAGTTTCCTGGATCCATTTTTTTTCCCTTTTTTGAAGATGGGAACTAAATCAGCTCTTTTCCAGTGCTCTGGTAGTTCCCCAGTGCTTCAGGATCTTTGAAAGATATAGTTAAGTAGTTCTGAGATCACATCTGCCAGTTCCTTCAGAACCTTGGGGTGTAATCCATCTGGTCTTGGGGATTTTAACTTGTCCAAGGTAGACAGGTACTCACTTACCATTTTCTTGTCTATCTTAACTTGTGTTTCTAATCTGTTTTTTTATGGTACTGTTTTTCCCTTTGTGTAAAGACAGATGGAAAAAAACAAGTAGTTCTGCTTTGTCCCTGTTGCTTGTCACCTTCTTGCCACTTTCCCCCACTAATGGACCAATCATTTCCTTATTTTTTTTCTTATTTTTTAACATGTTGAAAGAAGGTTTTTTTTGTTATTTTTTACTTTTGTCGCAAGCCTTAGTTCATTTGGAGGCTTAGCTTTCCTCACTTCATCTTTGCAGGCTCGGGCTATTTAGTGATATTCTGCCTTAGTTATGTGCCCCTCTTTCCACTTTCTATACTTGTCCTTTTTGTCTTTCAGTTTATCAGAGAGTTCCTTATGCAGCCATGCTGGTTTCTTTTGAAAGCTGTTATTTTTCTTCTTTGTTGGTATTGTGCTATACTGGGCTTTTATAATCTCACTTTTCAAACTTTTCCAAACTTCTTGAGTTGCTTTCCCCTTGAGGATTCTCATCCATTATGACTGATGTAAGTACAAGGGTGGTTGTAAGTACCATGTGTTCAGCACCATCATAAGTTCAGTTGGTAGCTGGATAAGTAGTTGTTACATGAGGTACACCTGTAATGATGTACCTACAGTATTAAAAAGAAAGAAAATGAATGGGAGCTTTGCAGTACTGTGGGCAGGGGTTAAGAAAGGAAGGAGAGCAGGCTTCTCTCAGCTTGGGTGGAATTTCAACAGGAGGCCTAATGGAAGAGATAAGGATTGAATGATGCATGCATTTCTAATGGTGAGAATATTTCATTGACAGTGTACTTTAGTTTGATCAATTGCAACATTATAGAATAATGCAGAGGACATAGTCACTTTGCAGTCTGGTACCACAGGGCTTGCTAGGTACTTCAACCATGGTTGTAATTAGATTAGAACAAAGCTCTGGAGACCATCCATTCTGAAGGCCTTAAGACAGCTTTGGTCAGAATACAGTCATTTTTGAATGGAAGCTGTAAATGTCAGCCATGGGGTGTGTTTACAATAGGCTGAAAGTGGAAGGAGAATGTCATCATTCATTCCTATATTTGGGGAATGGTGGGAGACCTGTAGTGGCCATGCAACAAGTAGAAGGTGCAGATTTGTCCTATGAATACCCCGGTCCTATTTTACAGCTTCTCTTCTGCCCTCAAAAGGATGGGTAGGAGGAGCGAGGGAGATTTACCAGAAATGGCTTTCTGTTAAACCCTATTTGGTTTGCAAATAGATCAGAAAATGATTTATTTTGAATTCAAATGTTCCAGAGCAAAGGCTTAGGTGAAATCTTGAGCTCAAAGACTCCACCAGCCTGGCTGATGGTGAGGTATGTTGACAGCTCTAGTTGAGCAATATTTGAAAGACTCTAGATTCTTACCAATAATGTTATGCAGTCTTCTTATGGTTCTATAAACCCTGTGGTAAAATTTGCAAAGTTCTCTCCCATATTTGTTTCATTATCTATAAAAACATTTCAAATTCATTTTGTGGCTTCTTCTGTATGTTGTTGCACTTGATGTGCTTTTGTTTTTGACTTTGAATGTTGAACTTAACTTTTGTATTGATAATTCATGTTGTCACTTACCAGCAAGGAATTTCTTTTTGTGGTCTAATTAAACCAGGAAAAAAACCTCACATCATACTCAAGGATGCATGCAGAAATGTAAGGATTTTTTAAAAAAAAAGATTAAATTGCGAACCATCTGACTGTCATTCAAAGTTAAAGATCACCCAAACAGTTCTAGAAAGGAGAATGATTTGCTGCATCTGGACAGGTTAGGAATACAATCGGTCCTGATTTGTCTAGGAGTAAACCCACTGAATTTAACAGGACTTTACACCAACAGGCATATGCTATATAATTCATTACTATAAATGAAAAATAATTCAGAGAAATTAGATTATGCTGGAAACTGTTTTTAATGCAATTTTAGTCAAAAAAATGTGCCCAGCTTTTAGGATGGTTTTCCTATACAAGTCTTCTATGAAAGTTTTTATGAGTTCAGTCACAGAGGATCAATTCAATCCAATGGATGGATTAGACTGCTTAAAATTCATCATTCAAAATTTTTATTTTTTATTTTATTTATTTTAATTCATTTATATCCCGCCCTTCTCCGAAGACTCAGGGCGGCTTACAAGCTTAGCAGTAGCCTTCATTCTATGTATATGCCTGCTTATTAGGACTTTCATACACCCCCTGTTGGGTTCAGGCAGACGAATGACTCAGAGAGGTTTAACAGTAAGAAAGTTTATTAATACACATCTGTCAACTGACAACTGTCAAAATAACTCCGGCTTATATACTCGAGCCATTTGAACTGTATCCAATCCCTAGCCCGGTTTTTCCCGCCTTTACAACATTAGCCAATAATTGCACCCAAGCCTCCCGCTTCAAAGGAACCTTCTTTGCAATAAAGCTACTGACATAACACCCCTTCCCCCCCAGTTGATGTTATTTGTTGACGTAATCTCTCAAGTATTTGGGTGGCCTATGGACCCTAGATGGGTATCTATTGGGCTTGCCTCTTACGTCATTGTTAACTGACTGTCTGATTCACTGGCTGATATTTATGGGTCTGGAATTTTGGGTTACAGGCTCTGAAGATTCACTACTAACTGATTGTAATTGCTGTTGTGGCTGTTGTTGTTGTTGTTGCTCAGGTACTGCTGGCCTGTTCATAGGGAACAGCTCCCAATCAATTTGACGATGTTGTGGGTTTGCTACAGCTACACTGGGTTGAGTTTCCACTTCTCCTCCACTATCTGACAAGTCGTTTTGATTAAGCCAAGATGCAGTATCGCCCCCGTGTTCGATTTGACCCCCATTGACTGACATACTTTCGGCAACCCTCTTCCTTAGTTGATCAATATGTCTTTTACTTACTCTATTCCCTTCCCCCTCAATGGTGTAAGACAATGGTCCCATTATGTCAGTGACTACCCCTGGAACCCATTTGTCCCCTGGTCCATAGTTTCTGGCCCAAACTAAGTCTCCAATGTTGAAGGACCTTTTGGGGAAGTCCGGTTCAGCACTTGAGGGTAGTTTGTCAGGATGTAACCTATCCAGTTTAGTGGTTAGCCGTTTGCCCCACCTCATTTCCGCAGGGCTTTTCCCGGTAGCCGTGCAAGGGGTTGTATGTTGAGTCAGCAAAAAGTCTGCAAGTCTTTGGTGCCAGTCGCCACGGATGATTCGCTTCAAGGCATCTTTGGTGGTTCTCACGTTGCGTTCAGCCAAGCCATTGGTGGACGGGTGGAAGGGTGCTGATGTTGCATGTCTAATCGAGTTGGCCTTGAGGAAACCCTGAAATTCAGCAGAGGTGAATTGGGGCCCATTATCAGATACTATCACATCAGGTAACCCGTGAGTGGCAAAGAGGCCCCTTAAAACCTGTATTGTTCTACCAGATGACATTGAATTAACAGGCACAACCTCCAGCCACCGAGAGAAGCTGTCCACCACAACTAGGAAGGTTAGGCCTTGAAATGGCCCTGCAAAATCAATGTGAATCCTAGATCATGGATTCCTGGCCAATTCCCACTTATGCGTGTGTGCGTGTGCCTGCTCAGGTCTAGATCGCTGACACAGATAACACCCTGAAACACATTCTTCAATAGCCTTGTCTAGCCCCGGCCACCACAAATGACTTCTGGCTAATGCCTTCATTCGGATAATTCCGGGGTGACCTTCATGTAATTCAGTTAAAATTGTATTCCTGTGAAGTTCAGGAATAACAACACGGTTACCCCACAATATACACCCCAAATGGGATGATAGTTCATTCTTTCTCCTAAAATATGGGATGTACTTGGAGTCAGGGTTACTACTTGGCCAACCCCCTAGTACCCAGGTCATGATCCTATTGAGAATATGGTCTTTTTTAGTGGCCTCAGCTATTTCTCTAGCTGTTAAGGGGCATTCAGGAATTTCATGTAGTGACATAATTTGTCCTACCAGGGCAGGGTCCCCCTCGGTGTAGGTTAAAGGCAGTCTGCTAAGGGCATCCGCATGGCCCATTTCCTTACCTGGTCTATGTTGCAGTGAAAATGAATATGCTGAGAGGAAAATTGACCACCTCAGCATTCTGGGAGACATTATTTGGGGTGTCTGTTTATCAGTGGTAAACAGTCCCAGTAACGGTTTGTGGTCAGTGAGTATGGTAAAGTTCCTACCATAAAGGTAATCATGGAACTTTTTTACTCCTGCCACAATAGCTAATGCTTCTCTATCAATTTGTGCATAATTCCATTCAGCTTTAGTAAGCATCCTGGAATAGTATGCAATTGGCTTTTGAATGCCCTGACTATCCATGTGGCTGATAACAGCCCCCACACCATAAGGTGAAGCATCACAAGCTAAATAGATCGGTTTGTTCTCAATAAAATGAGTAACTGTGGATTGGCTTGATAGAATATCTTTTAAGGTTTGAAAACTGACTCTATGTTTTTCTTGCCACTGCCATGGGGTTTTTCTATCTAATAGTCTGTGCAATGGTTCCGCGATGGCAGCTTTATGTGGCAAGAATGTGTGATAGAAATTGACTAATCCTAAAAAGGCTTGTAATTCAGCCTTGTTTTTCGGTTCTGGTGCCAATTTAATTGCCTTAATTTTTTCAGCTGTAGGGTGAATTCCTTTTTCATCTATTCTAAATCCTAAGAATTCAGTGGATTTAACTCCTATACAGCATTTTTCCCTTTTTAATTTAAGTCCAGCCTCCCTAAATCTTCCCAATACTTGTTCCAGACGCTCAGCTAAAATTTCTTCATTTCTTCCAGCTATTAGAACATCATCAAAGTAAGGGCATACACCAGGTACGCCCTTTAAAGTCCTCTCCATCACCTCCTGGAAGATGCCTGGAGCTGCTGCAATACCAAATTGCAGTCTGTGGACTCGGAACGCCCCCTTGTGGGTGACAATAGTTTGAGCTTCAGCAGCTTCCCTGGAAACAGTAAGTTGCAAATACGCCTGCGCCAAGTCTAACTTGGCAAATATGGCGCCATCCTGGATCGTGGCGAGGACCTGTTTCACCATCGGGACCGGGTAAGCATGCTTTTTCATTCCGAGGTTCAGGGTGGCCTTGTAATCAGCACAAATCCTCACATCCCCATTTGGTTTTAGGGGTGTGACGATTGGTGTTTCCCACAAGCCACCCTCGACCGGTTCTAGAACGCCTTGGCCTACAAGCTTATCGAGCTCGGCCTCAATTTTTTGCTTAAGGGCGAAAGGCACCCGTCGGGCCTTAAGCCTAATGGATTTAACTGCTGGGTCTAGATTAAAATTAATTGGGGGCCCTTTATATTTACCTAAAGACCCATCAAATACGTCTGCGAATTGATCGCAGACAGATTTGAGGGTCTTATTATTATTAATGGTGTTTATTCCCCCGACCCAAATTCCCAGGGCTGGAAACCAGTTAAGGCCAATTAAACTAGTTCTATGGCCTTCTGTGACTATTAAGTCTAAGAAGCCATTAAACCCTTTATATTTAACTTTAAGGGTAACCTTTCCCTTAGTATTTATTGGGGTTTTTTGAAAATCTGCCAATTGAATTTTGGTTGAACTAAGTGGAATTTTACGACCACTTTTAAGTTCAATTTGTTTAAGGGTCTCACTGGAAATTATGGACACTGAGGCCCCAGAATCAACTTCCATTTTGCAAGGAATTCCTTGCAATTGTACTACGATTTTTAGTTTAGGCCTCAGGATGTGGTGTATTTTGGATTACCCTATGTGGTTGACTTGCGCCGCCTCCCCGCGGTTGGGGTAACGTGCCAGAGGTCTGGGGGTCTCAGTGCCACTATGTTTAAGTGTTACCTTACCTTTGGCCCAAACGTCAATTTCGTGAAGGCGATTGTCTCGGGGATGGCCTCTACAAATGGCCTGAATGTGTCCAGTCTTTCCGCACATTCTGCATTTGGCAGAGCGGAATCTGCATGTTGCTCTAGGGTGGTTGCCCCCGCAGCTTCCACATCTGCTTTCATTGTCGCGTGGTCTAGCCTGGTAGTCTCTTGGTTGTTGTTGCGGTGCAGTTGTTTGAACTCGGCGTCCCGGTTCAGGTCCGTCATTTCGAGGGGGTCTCGCCGCCATTTTGCCAAACCTACGGGTGACTTCTGCTATGTCGGCTTCCCATTGTTGGTCCTCCACCCCGCTGTCCACAAGGCTTTCTTGGTTTATTTCGGCTGATGCAGCTGTGCTATTGCGGGGGGGGGGGTCGCGATTCCCAGTTGACTCATATGTTAACAGTTCGTCTAGGACTTCTTGTAAGTCGCCGGTGGGCTTAGCGATAATACGATTCTGTAGCTGTTCATCCCGCAAGCCCAACACCACTCTGTCACGAATCCTAATTTCTAGGTTGTCATATTTACAACGCAATGCTGCTTCTCGGACTGCAGCGACGAACTTTGTGATAGATTCGCCCGGTCTTTGATTGCGCTTTTCAAAAATGCGTCGCCAAAAGAGCTCTGATCTTTTCGGCGTAAAGTGTACTTTTAATTTGGCCAGTAAGTCGGCGTACGAGACGCTAGATACCGGCATAGGTTGACAGAGTCCAACGGCAACCCGGTACACGGGTGTGCCACTTATGGTCAATAAGGCAGCAGCCTTCTTCCGGTTGTCGGTTATGCCGTTTACGAGCAAAAACCCTTCGACCTGTCCAACATATTCCTCCCAATCCTCTGGGTAGTTTGGATCAAACTCTTTCAAAGAGCCGAGTTGCGCCATTCGGAGGTTTAGTTACTTTCCGCCGCGGCCGCCAACGGTTGACTGTGTATTCTTTAAATTTACCGCCTTACGCTCAGCTGTTTGTCGCCGAACCTTCTCTAGTTTGCTGCGTATCCCACCTTCGTCGCCACTTGTTGGGTTCAGGCAGACGAATGACTCAGAGAGGTTTAACAGTAAGAACGTTTATTAATACACATCTGTCAACTGACAACTGTCAAAATAACTCCGGCTTATATACTCGAGCCGTTTGAACTGTATCCAATCCCTAGCCCGGTTTTTCCCGCCTTTACAACATTAGCCAATAATTGCACCCAAGCCTCCCGCTTCAAAGGAACCTTCTTTGCAATAAAGCTACTGACATAACACCCCCCAAGCGGCATTATTACAAAGTCAAAATGTGCAATCAAGTTATATATTAGAAGCACCAAAACAGTACAAAAGTGTATGCAGGTTTTCGTGTTTTCATCTTCATCAGGGAAATTTAAAAAATGCAGGGGAAGGAAAGAACATCCAAATTTGAGTTTAAAATCATTTTCAGGATAAAGACTGTAGAATGAATGGATTAATGGTAAAGGTAAAGGTTCCCCCGAACACGCGTACTAGTCGTTTCCGACTCTAGGGGACGGTGCTCATCTCTGTTTCAAAGCTGAAGAGCCAGTGCTTGTCCAAGGACGTCTCCGTGGTCATGTGGCCAGCATGACTAGATGCCAAAGGCGCGCAGAACGCTGTTACCTTCCCACTGTAGTGGTCTCTATTTTTCTACTTGCATTTTTTACATGCTTTCGAACTGCTAGGTTGGCAGAAGCTGGGACGAGTAACAGGGGCTCAATCTGTTACGCGCCACTCGGGATTTGACCCGCCAAACTGCCGACCATCTGATTGACAAGCTCAGTATGCATGTTTATTTTAATATCTCAGGTTTTATGTCCTATATGTATGCATGTTATTTCTTATATCTCTCAGGGTTCATGTCTTATATATCTCATGTTGATTTTTATGTTTTTCAGGTTTTATGCCTCATATGTATGCATGTTTATTTTATATTTCTCAGGTTTTATGTCTGTCTCAGGTTTATTACCTATATCTCTCAGGTGTTTCTGACAACAAGCAAACCACACACATGTATTTGCATTTGTATAACTACCGTTATATGGTTTATATGGTGGTATTATGTAATACCAGACGGGGAGTGTGCTGCCACCACGTGACTGTATATACAGCTTTCAGGGACAAGGAAAACTGTTTTCTCCTTCCATCTCTTAAAACAAAAGTTCATTCATTGCTAATCTGTTTTGTACCCAGTGTAGTCTTATAGATTTTCCTGAGAATGCAGTTTTATATTCTTTGCTTAGAAAAAATAAATCAAACATATTTCCTATGCAACTTCTTACCTTCACTCCCTTCATAAAGAGTTAATATCCTTAATAGCTATTATTGCAATTTAAAAACTGTTTGCCCATGTGAAGTGAATATACAATGTATGCAAGCTGTTTCTTACCTCCCTGAATCTATTTTAAACATATGGTATTATACTACTAATGACATCTCTGTACATGAAATATGTTCACTTAATGACTCGGTGCATTGTCCTGTGACAATGATTGCAAGTCTTAAGGCATTTAATATCTATTTGCAATCAGAAAAACATCACATAAGTTCTGGTTCAAAATTCTCCACAAATTCTGGGGTATTTTTTTCCCTATGGTGTCCTTGAGAGAGAGTAGACTTCGCCATTAGTTATGTTGGCTGTAGATATGGGAGATAAATACCAGTTGAGAAAAGCAGACTCTGTGAATATTTCTTTTGAAAGATGGAATCTTTATCATTGCTTATTTTGTGGTGGTTTTGGGGCAATTATATCAGATTGGCTATGGGAACTAACCAAGGAGCAACCTAGAACTAAGGAGAAATTTCCTAACTGTGAGAACAATCAACCAGTGGAATGGCTTGCCTTCAGAGGCTGTGGGTGCCCCATCACTGGAGGCTTTCAAGAAGAGCCTAGACAGCCATGTCTATAGACTTTCCTGCTTGAGCAGGAGGTTGGACTAGATGATCTTTAAGGTCATTTCCAACTCTGTTATTCTATGTTCTATCAGATGACCCTCTCCATTTCTATTGGTGCATCTCCATTTCTATCAGCAAGCATGTAAGAAAGAAATGTTGGGAGTGAGCGTTTCTCAGAACTGTGGAAAATGCTTGGATTTCTTAATCATTAGCTATCTTCAGTTTTAGTGTTCTGCACTGAAGAGGACTATTTAGAAAAGATATTTTGCAAGAGAAAGTGAGTGAGAGGAATTCCTTTTGGAATTATAGGAATATAGCATGTATAAACTGTACAAGGACTTGTCTGCAAGGCTAAAGAGATGTTAGGAGTTAGTCTTTCAAAACAGTGGGATTTAGTGTAACAGGTTTGGCAGTTGAACTAGTGTAGTTCATTCAGCTGATGAACTGATGCAGATCTGTCTGCCTAACATGTACCATGTGTTTGCTTTGGCAGCAGAAGTGGAAAAATCATTTGGAGGGAAAAAAATCCTGTGTTATTCAACAGATTTTGTTTTGTTTTGTTTGCACTTGTGGGTTTTTTTTAAGTTTCTCTTTAATTGAAATCACAAAAGGTAGAGTTCAGAGAGATCTTCTCCTGATTAGAGTCGCATTCATGCCATGGGGATAAATGGAAGGAGACAGCAAACGAATTTGCATACCACAGCTGGTCCTAGAAGAGCCCGTCTTTTAGCTGCTTAAAAGCAACCATATGTGCATACAAACAGACACAGAGCAGAAACAAAATGCAAAAGAAAGCTTTCAAAAAGCAGATTGTTCAGCTGTTTTTAGCTGTGAAAACTCACACCACCATCAACACCACTAAGAGGAAGCTCTTGGATCGAGATGCTTGTCAGCAATGCAGAGAATCTGTGCGTTCATTTAAACACTCTTTTAATAAAGATGCTGAATTCCAGTAAACATTTTTTAAAAAAGCTTCTTGGGAAAATATCGTTTAGAAACGAAAAGAACTAATTTTCTGAACACAGCAGATGACACAGGCCAAAAGTCAAACTGTTCTAATGCAGTGGGTGGGGTGGGCTGAGGCTTGTGTGTCTGGCAGGTGCTGGAGAAGAAGCTATTCACAGATAATTTTTCATATCCTTTGATTGTGTTGCAAACCTGGCCTGATGACCATTTTCAAATGACAAAATCCTCATAACATTGCTTTTCTGTCATGCACAGCCCAGAGCTGAGACAATTTAATATCATATTTAGTTAAAGTAGCATTTCCCTTCTTCAGACTATACAATTTGCCACGGATACAATCTAGTACTCTTAAATAATTGTGAGAACCAATTTGGTTTGGTGGTGAAGGCATCAAGCTAGAAACGAGGAAATGGTGACTTCTAATCCTATGTTAGCCAGCTGGGTGATTTTCGGCCAGTCACATTCTCTCAGCCCATCCCACCTCACAGGGTTGTTGTGTGGAAAATAGGAAGATGAAGGAATATTAGTGAACTCAAGCCAGGAAAAAAGAAGTTGATTCTGCCAGCCATGAATTGCTACTGCTGTCACCAATGAGTACATTACATGTTTTCTGCTGCTGCTGCTTCATGCAAAGAATTTTGCATGGACATGATTTTTTGGGGTGGGTGGGAGACTACCATTCCCTTGCAGCACTACTCAAGGCTGTTGTTCATTTGTCATGGATCAACTCCTCTTGTTTTGCATCTTCTCTCTGCTTATTGACCCAACTGACATGTCTCACAGAATCGTAGATGTTAAATAGCGTGTTCTTTGGCGCAGAAATGAAGATGCAAAGCTGAGTACAAGGTAACTCATAGTTTATTTTGTGCAGAAACTGTACTGGGGAAAAGGCTGCAACTAGCTGCAATATATAGTCTAGCCCACAGGTCTGCAACCCGCGGCTCCAGAGCCGCATGCGGCTCTTTCAGCAGTCTCCTGCGGCTCCCAGTCCTCTGCCATGTGCGGTCCAAAAAAAATAAAAAATGGGACTAAAAAAGTTCAACCAATCAATTCAGATATGCAGGGTAGGTGCATATCTTGCCTTGGCTCCACTCTTCAGTCAAACCCTGTTCTGCGCATGCGCGCATGTACACCCATGCACACACATTTTTTGCGGCTCCCAGTTTTTCTTTTTGTGAGGGAACCGGTTCCGAGTGGCTCTTTCACTGTTTCAGGTTGCTGACCCCTGGTCTAGCCCCTAGGCAGCAGCCAATAGGTTTGAATCAACCATTGCCACCTGGAGATAGCCAATTGCAGCACAGGAGACTTGTAGTCTGGGTTGCTGGAGAGCCGTTAGCTGCTCCAGCAACCCACGTGGTATTCTTTAAGAGCCCAGTACATAACATTAGATAGCACTTTAGAACTTGTGGGTTCCAAGTTCAAATGGCAATGTGCTTTACACCACTTTGTAAACCACATGTAAACTGCTTGAACAGGGGGTTGGACTAGAAGTCTTCCAAGGTGCCTTCCAGCTGTGTTATTCTGTAAGTTTATTCTGTGTTTTGTAAATATAGGAATGAAAAAAAAAGATCAGAGAAATAGCAGGGAATATGGGACCGGCAAGCGCACAGCTTGCCTTCTGCTGAATGTTGTGAAGGTAGGGCAAAGGTTGAAATGCATAAAGGATGGTGAAATGGAACACAAAGTAATGGGATGAATGCACTAATAGTAGGATGAATACTAATCAGAAGACTAATAAGAAATTGCCAATGCTTTGCCAAAATCTTCTTTGTTCAAATTGTCTTCTGTAAAAGAGACTTCCTTTTTATTTATTTGTTCATTCAACGAACACACACAAACACACACTTCTGTTCCACACCATTCCATCTGCTGTAACTCCTTGAGGTGTTCTTATTTCCCAGTCTGAAAAACCTCTGTAAGAAGAGTTTCCTTGCTTCAGGCTTTTGGAAAAAAGTTTGTAGGTATGAAGGACAGGACATTCTGTCTGTCCCTCTGCACCTCTTTTTCCCTGAGCACTTCATAGCTAAGTGTGCAGGATCATCATACTAGGTTCGCCTGGTGCGCCACTTGCGGCCCTATCTAGACCGGGATGCCTTACGTATGGTCACTCACGCGCTCGTGACCTCTCGTCTGGACTACTGCAATGCTCTCTACATGGGGCTACCCTTGAAGACCACTCGGAGGCTCCAGCTGGTACAGAATGCAGCCGCGAGAGTTGTGTTGGGAGTTTCCCGACACTCCCATGTTACACCTCTGCTCCGCGAGCTGCATTGGCTTCCAGTTGTCTTCCAGGTGAGATTCAAGGTGTTGGTAATGACCTACAAAGCCCTACATGGCATGGGTCCGGAATACCTTGGGGAGCACCTGTGGCTGGCGTCAACTTCCCTCCGCCCAGTACGCTCCCACAGAGAGGGCCTCCTCAGGGTGCCACCGGTCAAAGAATGCCGACTGGCGGCCCCCAGGGGGAGGGCGTTCTCTGTGGGTGCGCCGGATTTATGGAACCATCTTCTGGTCAAGCTCCGGATGGCGCCTGACCTCTGCTCCTTCCGGCACGATCTAAAAATTTACCTCTTCGAACAAGCTGGTCTGGCCTGATGGGATGGGGTTGGGTTTTATTAATGTGTTTTAACCTACTTTTTAAATGTGTTTTAACTTATTCGTGGGCATTTTGTTTAATCTTTTTTAATTTTTGTATTTTGTCTTTTAATATGTACTGCCCTGTTCACCGCCCTGAGTCCTTCGGGAGAAGGGCGGTATACAAATAAAATTAATAAATAATAAATAAATACTACACTCTCAAGAACTTCACTGAAATCATCTCTATAGATCAGAGGTCCCCATCCTTTTGGGCACCAGGGACTGGTTTTGTGGAGAGAGGTTATTCCCAGACCCAAAGATGGGTCTTTGCTTGTTTGTGCAGCCTGGTTGCTGGTGTGCTGTGGCCTGATATAGGTCCACAGACCGGGGGTTGGGGACTCCTGCTATAGATAATCTGCAACTTACAAATGATCATTTAATGACTGTTTGAAGCAGGAGATTGGAAGGGATATTTAATTGCACACAAAGAATTTCCAGACATTGTAAAATGGCATGCTGTTACCCCCACTCCACCATGGTCACATTACTGCATTTTGAGTGTTTGGCAACTAACTCAAATTTACAGCATCCTTATAACCATTATTTTCTACTTTTTGCTGATTTCCAGCAGTGTTTGCTTGCCTGCTTCCAGAAAAAAGTGTTCATTCAAGCAAGTGGATTCACTTAATGACCACATGAATCCTTACTGACTGATGTAACAAGTGTCAAAAATTTGGGTCTGACAACGTGCCTCATTTTATGACTGCAATGACTCATGACCAGAATTCGGGACTTAGTTGTAGTCATAAATTGAAGACTACCTGTATTGAAAAAGCAAATATTTTTGTAGCCAACTGAATGAAAACAGATAGAAATAAATGGCAGATTGTTTTTTCCCCCTACATAACACAAGATACCATATTTCTGCAGTACAAGAGAGGATTCGAAGACCTAGAGCAGGGGTCCTCAAACTTGGCCCTTTTATGACTTGTGGACTTCAACTCTCAGAATTCCTCAACAAGTTTGAAGATTTCTGACATAAAGCATATCATGCAGCAAATGTAATGTATCACCCTTAAATCTATGAGGCATCTTAGAAGTAGGTCAGCATAATTTGCTCCCTCTCAACAATCAATCATTCTTCTGTTTTAGTAATGAGGCAGGTCTGTAGTGTTGTCCTGCTGAAATCAAGTCAACTTTTTATACACACACACACACACACACAAATATATATATATATATATATATATATATATATATATATATATATATATATATATATATATATATATATATATATATATATATATATATATATGTTGTTGTTGTTAGTTGCGAAGTCGTGTCCGACCCATCGCGACCCTATGGACAATGTTCCTCCAGGCCTTCCTGTCCTCTACCATCTTTTGGAGTCCATCTAAACTCACGCCTATTGCTTCAATGACTCCATCCAGCCACCTCATTCTCTGTCATCCCCTTCTTCTATTGCCCTCAATCTTTCCCAGCATTAGGCTCTTCTCCAGTGAGTCCTTCCTTCTCATTAGGTGGCCAAAGTATTTGAGTTTTAGCTTCAGGATCTGGCCTTCTAAAGAGCAGTCAGGGTTGATCTCCTCTAGGACTGACCGGTTTGATCACCTTGCAGTCCAAGGAACTCGTAGGAGATATATTTATATATATATATAAGCAAACATGCCCTTCAGCTCTAACAGTAAATAACATAAGTCTGAAATTCTCTCCATGATGATTGTGGAATAAGTCTCCTGGTAAATGTTCTGCCTTTTTATGTTATTTATGGTTTTAGCTTACTGTTTTTATTTTGTTTTTAATTGCTAGCCACCCAGAGTCATGTGCTTGAGATAGGCAGCCATATAAATTGAAGGCAGGCAGGCAGGCAGACAAGCCAAGAAAAAGAGAATAAGAGACAGAGAGGGGAGGGAGGGAGGGAGAGAAGGAGAAAGGAAGGAAGGAAAGAAGGAAGGAAGAGAGGAAGGAAGGAAGGAAGGAAGGAAGGAAGGAAGGAAGGAAGGAAGGAAGGAAGGAAGGAAGGAAGGAAGGATCAATGTAGGGCTGTAAAGGTATATTAGTTTGCTAGATGGCTTAACTTTAGTACAAGTCTATGTATAAGTTTTCTCTATAAAGCTAATGTGTTATTGGGATAAATCAATTAAAGCTTATAGATCTGGTTAAATAGTTGCTTTCTTGGAAGACATATTATTGCAACTTATAATAGTTTATTAGTCCTTGATATTTTGCCCACTAGTACAGCTCTATCTGGGGGCAGGGTGGCTCAATAGTTAAAGACTCTGAACCTGGGTTCAAGACGCAAGTGCCATTCAACGGGGTGAGCTCCTGTTACTTGGCCCAGTTCCTGCCCTCTTAGCAATTTGAAAGCATGCAAATGAGAGTAGATAAATAGGTACCACTTTGGTGGGAAGGTAACAGCGTTCCGTGCACCTTGGCATATAGTTATTCTGGCCATGGAAATGTCTTTGGACAATGCTGGTTGACAGACATGAGCATCTTCCCTAGAGCTGGAAATGACTGGCTGGGAGAAACCTTTACAGCTCTATCTGTGTATCATCTGTCTGGCTCACTGTCTGTCCAACTCTCATGTGAATACATTTGAATGATTCCTAAATCTGCAAATTATTGACACTCACCTGAACTCACTAGTCTTTTTTCTTTTCTGAGAGGACTACTTGGTAAAGAAGAATTAACCCTGCCTACTTCAGGGGTGCCTGAGACTTTTTAAATGTCAAGCCTGGCTTAAGTCAAATGAAGTGCTTAAGATCACCAGAACACTTTATTTAATTTGATTTCCTTTCACTTAATTTAATAATTCCCTCCCCTTTAATTTAATTTCCCTTTGTTATTCTTTTCAATAGTTCAAAACGTATCAGTAGAAACATAATAATATCTAGGATTTAAAAAGTGGCAAAACCACTTTCCATCTGTCTCTCTTTCATTAAATGGCTTTCGGGAATGAAATCATCACTATTAAGACTGAACAAGCAAACTTCTCATTCCTGAAGTTTTTCATCAGAGGTCTGATCTACATAGAGGTCCCATAGTGGGGTGGGGGAACCCAGGGTACATTCAAACTTTGGCTTTGATATCTCTTTGTGTGGGGCCAGGCTGAGCCCGAGGTTGGGGTCAAATGCATCATCAGTTTGACATTTCTATGCCTCCGTAAGAGGCTTAAATCAGCCCTCCCCAAAGTCTGTTATCTGGTGACAATTCACCTTGACTATTAATAGTTCAGACGCTTGTGTATAGCTAGCGTGAAATAAATTTATAGTTCTTTTGAACTCCATCCTGGTTCCTGACTTTTTGCACCTGACAGTGTGTCAGAATCCATTGATATCACATTCATAAATGTATGGTTAAAATATTATGCCTACCGGGATTCTGCCATACTGGTAGAAGGAGGGGGGGTTGTTTATTTAGTCTATCTGTAGCTGCTTTCAAAGAACCTTTGATCTGGGGGAACAAAGGGGGGGGAAGTGATCTGTCTGTTGGGGCTGTAGGAAGAAGGCAATCAACAAAGGAATGCACGAAGCTCCTTTCTTCCCACGGAAGGACCTGACAACCAGAATTGATGGGATCCTGTTTGAGGGGAGGGGGGTTGAACCGGGAATGCTTATATAGAATTGAATGTGACTCAAGACCAGATCCTGTCTCATATCTCCACAACCAATCTTATTCTTAGTAAAAAATTTTTCCCTTTTGGACAACTTGGCTCCAAGAGTCCTTATTTCCTAAGATGTGAATTGGGGTGGGTCCTGACACAGTGTGTGAGAATATTAGTATGAAGATTTGAAGAAGAGTACAACGTGTTGCGAATGCATGCTGAGACACCTCTTCATGCATACAGTACGGTAAAAGCAAAAGTTGGAAGAGGTCATTGAGTCTAGTCCTTTGTTCATTATAGGAAAGTATATTAAACTATAGGAACTATAGGAAACTATATTAAAACTTCTCAGACAGATGGCTGTCTAACGTCTGGCTGAGCACAACCATTGAAAGGAAGTCCACCATCTTTTTAGCTTAGGTTCTGCAGTTGAGCTGCTCTCACTCTGACAGCTGAATCAATTTAGTGATAAGGCAACACTCCTGAGGATGATGGAACTTCAAACCAAGTCTAGCTGAACAAGCCTGGGTGTCAGCCTTGTAAGGCAGACCAGATGGGAAGCATGGCCAGATGACTTATTCTACTTTAATGTAAGTTCATATTAAAGAATCTTGCAAGTCCAAAAATACATTTCTCTACCTTTCCCCTTTACAGCCTAAGAAATTAGAAAGTTGCCTTTTATCTGACTGTTTGTTTGGTTTTGTCTCTTTTCTCTATTTCCCAAAGTGATTCCTATATACCATTACACCTGGAAACCCTTTGTGTATTTAAAATATTTGAAGATTAGCCTGTGCATGGTGTTAGACTGGAATGAAACCCAAAAAGGTTTAGCTACAACATTTTCTTTATTTGGAATCACTGTGTGTAAACAACTCAGCAAATAAAAGGTTAAGCACAAATTTAAATTAACCCAGACAATTAAAACCAAAATTATTTCTTTGTCTGTGGAGAGAAATGCTGTTCCTACTTTCAACTTTGTAGGCAACAAGCACAAAAGTTCTCTCCCAAGATTTAGACAATCTAGTAAGAGAGGGTAACAAGATAATAAGAGTAGGTAAAAGGTTCACATTTGTAGCTCTCCAATTAACTATGCAAATTAAGCCAATATTAGAGTTGCAAGATTTGTTTTCCCTTCTGCATTTCTTTACAACAGCCATGCACATCTGCAAGTGATCAGAGCTCATAATTATTATATGAACAAATAATCATCATCCCAATAGGAGGAGATTATTTTTCCATTGAGTGTTGATTCTATTCTTTCAGAGTTTAAGCAAACATTTCATGGGTGATTAAGAAAGATTTTTGTTCTCTACAGAGACTATACATAATTCTGAATCAGATGCATATCAGACACCCTTTTTCACTAATTATTAATAAAAATATTAATTGTATATGTTGGAGGTGCAAGCCCCATAATAAAAGATGGGTTGCCTAGGGTTGAAGAAGCTTCCCAAGCTCTACGTAACATAGTATTTTTGTTTTTCAAGAGAATAAAAGAGGAAGGAGAAGATGGTGTAAGAGTAGATAAAGGGGAATTATTTTTCCTTTGCAACATCAATCTGCTGAACACTTAATTCTAACAGTGCTGTCTAATGTCTGTGTATATTTATCCATGTAATATGGCAGTAGTATTATTACGTATCCTTGTGATCTTTACTCCCCCTTCTTATTGAAATGATGATGATGATGATGATGATGATAATAAAGAGTCTGTTGTTTTGCATGTGCACTGAGAGCTACCGGAGACAAATTATTTGTATGTATAATCACACTTGGCTAATAAAGCTATTCTATTCTATTCTATTCTATTCTATTCTATTCTATTCTATTCTATTCTATTCTATTCTATTCTATTCTATTCTATTCTATTCTATTCTATTCTATTCTATTCTATTCTATTCTATTCTATTCTATTCTATTCTATCCTATCCTATCCTATCCTATCCTATCCTATCCTATTCTATTCATCTCTCTCTCTCTCTCTCTCTCTCTCTCTCTCTCTCTCTCTCTCTCTCTCTCTCTTTGTGTATGTGTCTGAAGAAGTAGTCCCATTTAAACTCCATTCACTTTTCCTGGCCACTCTTAAAAGCATAGCCCTTGGACCATTGCTCACTCCTGAAATATCTCGTCCTAAACTCGATGGATTACTGATATGTCATAAAGTGATTATAGAAATATAGACAACTTTCTTTGTCCCAACTATGAAGACTACCAAGGAAAGCAGTTAATCTACTTTACATTTGAACATTCCACCAGGACAATGTTTTTTTCCTGGAATGGCACATGAATTTTGTGAAGTAGCCGAAGGACCACTCGGGACGACAGGTTACTTAACTAGGATTTATTTTAGAACAAGGCAAGGAACAGAATAACTTGTCCGGCTTTTATAGCCGGCAGCTGTCAGTGTAGTCCAATCAGGATCGTTTCTTTTGGCGCCGCGTCTAGCCGGACCAATCACCGCCGTCGCGTCTTGACAGTTCTTCTTCCCGCATGGTGAGCCGGCTTTGGTGTTTTGACAGCCGCGAGCTGTCAAATGGCTGCGCCTGCGCCCTGGCGGGGAACTTTGACAGCTGTCAAAGTTCCCGTGTGTTTCCCTGTCAGTGGTGTTTACCTTATAGAAATAAGCGGAATAAATGGTTCTAACTTGTTAATAACGTTTGTACATATACATTACACCCCTTACCCCTCCCCTGGATTGTTTCCTCCCCCTTGTTGGTTGTTGGAGCCGGCCCATTCGTAGTCCCTTAAATTTGCCGGTGCTCTTCTGTTTCTATTGGAACGTCTTGGGGGTGGCGCGTTGTCGTGTTCCGGTGGTGGCATGTTTTCTTGCTCCCCTTCTTCCTGATCTGGTGCAGGTATGATGTATAGGGGGGGTGGGGTTTGGCTGTCTGGTGGGGGAAGGTCTGGGTGGTGTTGTGGTTGTCTTGGCCTGAGCTGATCAATGTGCCGTCATAGGTTGCCTTCAGTAGGCGTGTGTATTAAATAGGAAATGGGTCCTGTTTGTTGTAATATAGTCCCTTGGACCCATTTGTTTTTGGATGTGTATGATCGTGCCCAGATCATTTGCCCAGGTTTAAATGTACGGGGTGGGGGGGGGTGATCCGGCTCCGCAATGTAAGTGTCGGGATGCAGTCTGTCGAGCCGCGTTATCAGTCTCCTTCCCCATCTGAGCTCCGCTGGTGTTTTGCCGGTTGCGGTACAGGGAGTTGTATGTTGTGCCATCAGGAACTGGCTGAGTCGATGCTGCCAGTTCCCCTTTACAAACTTTTTTAATGCTTCTTTAGTCGAGCGCACCATAATTTCAGCCATCCCGTTCGTCGATGGGTGGAACGGTGCAGACGTGACCAGCCTAATACAGTTCTTCATAGCGAACATCTGAAATTCACGAGAGGTGAATTGTGGTCCATTGTCTGAAACCATGGTGTCTGGGAGGCCGTGGGTGGCGAAGATCTTCCTAAGGGCTTGTATGGTGGCTCCTGAAGTGGTTTTCCTAAGGGGGATTACTTCTAGCCATTTTGAGTAGCTGTCAACTATTATAAGGAAATTCTGCCCCTGGATTGGTCCTGCAAAATCTAGATGTATGCGTGACCATGGGTTTTTTGTTGTTTCCCATCTATGTACTGGGGCTTGGGGTGGTTCGCTTCTTGTTGTTTGGCAGGGGTAGCACCCTCCCACATATTTTTCTATATCCTTATCTATGCCCGGCCACTACACATAACTCCTGGCTAGAGCTTTCATTTTAACTATGCCTGGATGTCCTTCGTGTAGGGTGTCTAGTGTTTGTGCTATGTTTTTGTCTGGTATCACTACTCTGTTTCCCCACAGAAGGCATCCCAAGTGTGATGACATTTCGTTTTTCCTGTTATAGTATGGCTGGAATTGTGGGTGTGGATTTTTGGCTGACCATCCTGTGGTTGTCCACCTAAGAATTCTGCTCAGTACTTTGTCCTTAGCTGAATTTTTAGCTATGATTTTAGCGGAAAGGGGGCAGTCTGGAAGTTGTGATATTGCCAGAATGAGTCCTGCAGGCGCTGGGTCAGTGTCCTTGCTTTGAATAGGCAGTCTGCTGAGGCAGTCTGCGTGTCCTAATTCCTTTCCTGGTTTGTGTATTAATTTGTATGAATATGCTGACAAGAAGGTGGACCAGCGCAGTATTCTTGGTGATAGAATCTGTGGGGTTGTTTTATCCCAGGTGAATATCCCTAGCAGGGGTTTGTGATCCATGAATATAGTAAAGGGTCTGCCATAGAGATAGTCATGGAACTTTTTTACCCCTGCGACTATTGCTAGTGCTTCTCTGTCGATCTGCGCATAGTTTCTTTCAGCTTTTGAAAGTGTGCGGGAATAAAAGGCTATGGGTCTTTGGGTGCCATCCTTGTATAGGTGACTTAACACCGCCCCAATTCCATAGGGAGATGCATCGCAAGCGATGCATACTGGTGTGTCTTCTCTAAAGAGTGTGACAGTTGAACTGTTACAAATAATATTTTTAATGACTGGAAGCTATTTTCATGTGTTTTGGTCCAGGACCAGGCAGTGCCCTTGTCCAGGAGCCTGTGGAGAGGCTCGGCTATAGTGGCTTTGTGGGGAAGGAAGGCATGATAGAAGTTTAATAATCCTAAAGAGGCTTGGAGTTCTTGTTTATTTTTCGGACTGGGAGCTGTTTCAATAGCTTTTAATTTTTCTGTGGTGGGTGGATGCCCTGGGCGTCTATTTTGTACCCTAGGAACTCTGTGGTAGTGACTCCGATGGAGCACTTTTCTCGTTTTAGTTTGAGACCGGCTTCCCTGAGCCGGCTCAGCACAGCTGACAGTCTGTCAGCTAAGTTTGCTTTGTTTTCTCCGCCGATGAGAACATCGTCGAAATAGGGGCAGACCCCGGGTATTCCTTTTAAGGTTTTCTCCATGATACCTTGGAAGATACCCGGGGCTGCCGATATGCCGAATTGAAGTCTTTTCAATACCGCCCCAATTCCATAGGGAGATGCATCGCAAGCGATGCATACTGGTGTGTCTTCTCTAAAGAGTGTGACAGTTGAACTGTTACAAATAATATTTTTAATGACTGGAAGCTATTTTCATGTGTTTTGGTCCAGGACCAGGCAGTGCCCTTGTCCAGGAGCCTGTGGAGAGGCTTGGCTATAGTGGCTTTGTGGGGAAGGAAGGCACGATAGAAGTTTAATAATCCTAAAGAGGCTTGGAGTTCTTGTTTATTTTTCGGACTGGGAGCTGTTTCAATAGCTTTTAATTTTTCTGTGGTGGGTGGATGCCCTGGGCGTCTATTTTGTACCCTAGGAACTCTGTGGTAGTGACTCCGATGGAGCACTTTTCTCGTTTTAGTTTGAGACCGGCTTCCCTGAGCCGGCTCAGCACAGCTGACAGTCTGTCAGCTAAGTTTGCTTTGTTTTCTCCGCCGATGAGAACATCGTCGAAATAGGGGCAGACCCCGGGTATTCCTTTTAAGGTTTTCTCCATGATACCTTGGAAGATACCCGGGGCTGCCGATATGCCGAATTGAAGTCTTTTCACTTTAAAAGCCCCACGGTGCGTGACAATTGTTTGAGCTTCCACGGTGTCATTTGTGACAGGCAGTTGCAAGTACGCCTGCGTCAGATCAAGTTTTGCGAAAATGGCGCCAGAGCGGATGGAAGCGAGGACGTCCCTCACCGCTGGCACCGGGTAAGCATGGGGGCTTAGACCTAGGTTAAGGGTCGCCTTATAGTCTGCACATAATCTAATTTCCCCATTAGGTTTCATTGGGGTGACTATTGGTGTCTCCCAGCTTCACCCTTCAGTAGGTTCCAGTACCCCTAGTCTTACGAGGCGTTCTAATTCGTTCTCTATTTTTTCTTTGAGAGCGAATGGAACCCTCCTAGCCCTTATTTTTATGGGTTGGATGGTTGGGTTTAATTTTAAGGAGATGGGAGGGCCGGTGTATTTCCCCAGGGTGCTGTCAAAGACGTCTGCATACTTGTTGCAGACGGTTTCGAGGCTTGAGGCTTGTACTGTGTTTACCCCAGTAATGGCAATGCCCAGGGGGCTGAACCAGTTCATCCCGATTAGATTGGTGCGGTTTCCTGGAGTCACTAAGACTTCTAGGGGTCCCTTGAATTTTTTGTATTCTACTGCGACCTTAGCCTTCCCTTCTAGTGGAATGGGTTTTTTTTTGGAAGTCTGCTAGGTGGACCTGGGTTTTTTTAAGGGGAATTTCCCTATTGCTCCGTTGGCAGATCTCCTGATACATTTTAAACGATATTAAGGGGACTGCTGACCCGGAGTCCACCTCCATGTTGCAGGTGACTCCTTGAATTTTTACCCTGATCTTTACTTTCGGGCTTAGGCTGTGCACCTTATCTATTGTTTCCACTAGGTCCCCTGGTGTTCCTCCCCTGTTGGCATGGGCGGTTGGCCTACCTGGGGGGTTAGCCTCCAGATCATGCACGTTGTCGCGGGGCCGGCTTCGGCACACTGGCTTGATGTGGCCGGTTTTACCGCAATTGTGGCATTTTGCGTTTCGGAACCGGCAGCTTCCCCTGGCAATGTTGCCCCCGCAGCTGGCGCAGGTAGCCCGTTGATCGTGTCATGGTGGCAGGGGGTTTCTGGCTCTTTGGCGGTCTGATGTGTCGTTTCTTCGCTGTTGTCGTCGCTCCATCCTGCGTTGTAGGGCCTCTCCGTCTGTGAAGTCTACTGACTCATCGCTGTCACTGAGGGTTGCGTTTTCGTGGTATACGGTTGCTGGACTTTCCGGTGTTGATGTGGTCGGTTTTTTCTTGTGGTTGTATTCATAGGCCATTATTTCTCGGGTAAGTTCGTTTAGGCTCATGTCGGGCTTTGATGTAAGTTTTTTCTTGAGACGTTCATCCCTTAAGCCTATTACCACTTGGTCCCGGATGTGGTCTTCCAGGTCAGGAAAGGTGCAGTTACGAGCAGCATGCCTGACCCCGGCGATGAAGTCGTTTGCGGGCTCGTCTGGTCGCTGCTTCTTCTGGGCGAATTGTACTCGCCAGTACAGCTCTGAGTGAGCTGGCATGTAATGTTTGTTGAGCTGGTCGACCAGGTCCGCGTAGGAGACTTCTGTGATGGGCACCGGGCTGAACAGCCTGACGGTGTCGTCGTATACCGGGGGCCCACTGATGTATAGGAGGGCGGCGGCCTTTGCTCTGTCATCGGTAATTTTGCTGATGAGGAGGAAACCCTCGACCTGCCCCAGGTGTGACTGCCATCTCTCCGGATGGCAGGTATCGAATTCCCTCACACGCCCGAAGTTGGCCATGTCATCCGGTCCTGGGCTCGCTCCGTTCGGAAGTTAAAACTTCCAGTGACAGCTCTTGGCCGGGAACTCCCTTCCTCGGCCATGACTTCAGCTCCGGAGTGATCCCACCTTCGTCGCCAGTGAAGTAGCCAAAGGACCACTCGGGACGACAGGTTACTTAACTAGGATTTATTTTAGAACAAGGCAAAGAACAGAATAACTTGTCCGGCTTTTATAGCCAGCAGCTGTCAGTGTAGTCCAATCAGGATCATTTCTTTTGGCGCCGCGTCTAGCCGGACCAATCACCGCCGTCGCGTCTTGACAGTTCTTCTTCCCGCATGGTGAGCTGGCTTTGGTGTTTTGACAGCCGCGAGCTGTCAAATGGCTGCGCCTGCACCCTGGCGGGGAACTTTGACAGCTGTCAAAGTTCCCGCGTGTTTCCCTGTCAGTGGTGTTTACCTCATAGAAATAAGCGGAATAAACGGTTCTAACTTGTTAATAACATTTGTACATATACATTACATTTTGTATATTAAGAGAAATAACCCAGAACAACATCTTTTTGTAGAAGAGTTGGGCGCATTCAGGGGATTCAGTGATGGGAATTTTGTTGATCGAAAAGCAACCTCTTTATAATCTAGATCAGTGATGGCGAACCTTTTAGAGACCGAGTGGTCAAACCGCAATCCAAAACCCACTTATTTATTGCAAAGTGCCAGGGCTGCATCAGCATTGTGGTGCCCATGGGGGGTATGGCCCACTGGGTGAGCGTGGCTGTGGTGGGCATGGCTGTGGTGGTGGCAGCAGACTGGGTGTGGCTGGGGTGGGCATGGCCACCTCAATGTTGCTAGTGGGGGGGACGCCTGTGGGGGCCGGGCAGCGTTGGGGGAGATCCAGGGAGTCTCTGGCGGATTGGGCCTGTTCCCTTCATGCACACTTTGGCCCTACCTTGGGCCGCCGCCACCAGCAGCTTGCATAGGTCCATTAGGCCTTCACCGCTACCCAGAGCGGCAGCCCCACCCAGCAAGCCAAAGGCCACCCCTAGCAAGGAAAGCCAGATCCCCATTGGCGGCATGCCCCCCTGGTCCCAGCTAGGATTGTGTGCCTCCCCCCTATCTCTGCTGGGCCTGGGTGGCCTTTGGCTTGCTGGGCGTGGGCATGCTCTACCACTTCTACTCAAGCTTGCTAGCCAGCTGCTTTGCCTCGTTTGTGCTGGATGGGGCTGCCACTCCAGGCAGTGACAGCCTAATGGACCTGTGCAAGCTGCTGGTAGAAATGCATGCGCCCCCAGAGAGGGTTCTGAGTGCCGCCTCTGGCACGCATGGCATAGGTTCGCCACCACTGATCTAGATCAAACATAATAGAAATCTCCCTTGAACTTCATCTGCACTGCTACTATTGGGTAGCAAGGATTAGGCACCCTTAAAGAAAAGCAAGAGGAGATGTGATCTTTGTGATCAGTCTAGCATTGGTTAGAATTTGTATGTGCAATATCCAGAGAGAGAGTTACCAAAAAAAAAATAGCATTAAGAAATAAAGGATTAAAACATAAAACACAATTCAAATTGAATATACATGAAGAGCAATGTCAGTGCAAGGCAAAATAAAAGGGAAACCACTGACTATTAATGCCATAAATAAACTGATTTCTACAATTTTTAGCCCCACAATGTTTAAATACTGGGGCATTGCCTGAGAAATGGAAATGGTAGTATAAAAGGTGTCTATTTTTAATATGTGATCAATGTGAGGTTAATTTTGCAAGGGAGGATAGATTAAATTACTCTTCCTTGGGATTCTTATTTTATCCATATGAAATAACATATTAAAGTAATATTTATTTACTTACACATATATTAGAAAATATTATGCCATTTTTGTCTTTGAAAAAAGAAAAGTATTCATCTTTTAATGCTTCCCCCTGGGGGGGGGGGCGTTGTGTGAATGGATACTTGTTCTCATAATCACAATAGCTTTCACCTCCATTTTTGCCATTTATCATTTAGGTAAGGTTTATTTCTCCCTTTGAACTAGGGAGCTCTTGAGATTAATTCAGTAGCTGATGAAATTTAGAAATATCCTAGTTCTTTGGGGACTAAACAATATGGCCATTTTGAATGAATTGTAACAAATGAACATGAAATGGTCATATGGATTCAAAGAGTATGACTTACCCTTTCAATAAGGCTACACTAAAGTGCCAATAATTGTAAGGTATCCATGAACCACATAAGAGTCAGATAATTAAGTGGCTCTTCCTGAAGAGAAACTTTGTGATTCAAAATTCATAGCATCCCACTAATCACTAACTATGTCTTTTGATGATTTCAGATGTAATTACTACTTCATAATCTGCAGAACATGCAATTTCTGAGTATTTATCATATGCACATTTTTATTTGACTGTGGAACACAATAAGGCTTTAAAAAAAATAACAGTGAATCTAACTGTTTCCATTGTCATCCTCTAAAGCAGGGGGTCCCTAATCCCTGGTCTGAGGCCCAGTGCTGGGCTGCAGCCTGTTTGGAACTGGGCTGCAGAAGTGGTGGGCGAGTGCGCACATGTGTGCATATTTGTGAAAGCAGCACATGTGGAACCATCCCCTTCTCCCCCCCCCTTTCCACCTCCTCCACCACTCTGCTGAGCTGGAAAGGCTGGAGACTGCTGCTCTAAAGTGTCCATCAGTAAGAGTTTCTACAATATATTGGCAACACAGCAAAGTACTGTAGTTACATGAGCTTGTAAAAACTTTTTTTCATTTGTATCTTCTATAGAAATATAGCTGTGGCAATGTCCTAAAAGAATGCTTTCTTAATTAAATGTTGTGTGCTTTCATTCATATAAACCTTTGGCTTTTAGAAACAGCCAAAAGCTCTAGATTTAGGATGAGCTGAATCAATCAAAGACTTATCTGGGTTCATTTCCCTTTCCTATTTCATGTAGTTCTTTGTTGGTTCATAATGAAATCCACATGTTTAAAAAGAAATTCTCCCTCTTTTTCAGCTATTCTTTATTCTGTAAAGACCTTCTCATTTGATTTCCCTGGTTTTTTTTCTTTTATGAATTGTGTGTATTTTTGTAAACCCTTCATGCTTATCTTACTGAAATGCAAAGCTTAATTTCAGATATTGACCACAGGCAGAGCTATTTGTAAAGGTAGCTTCCATGTTGGAATGCATCAAGTGCTGTGAAACATTGCTTTTACATAATTACATAGAAACCCATGGCAATGGATGTTCCCATGTATTATTTAATATCATGCTATATAGATAACATTATCCAACAGTTCCTTTCCTCATTGCCAAATCCTCTATCCTTCAACAATCTGTACAATGCTGATTAAAATTTTATGTTTGCCAGCCCTTATATTATTGATAACTGCTGAATGCTTCAGAGGAACTGAATGTCTTCTTAATTCTCCTGGGAAGAATTATTTAACTATCCTTTTTTTAAAGAATCTGTTCCTGGATGGCTGTCTGCTGGGGTTTATTGAATTTATCTAAAAAGAAGATGAATTTGTATCATTTACTCTGATAGACCCAGTGGAATGCATACTTATAATAAGGTAAAGGTAAAGGTTCCCCCACACATGCGTGCTAGTCGTTTCCAACTCTAGGGGCCAGTGCTCATCTCTGTTTCAAAGCCGAAGAGCCAGCGCTTGTCCGAGGATGTCTCCATGGTCATGTGGCTGGCATGACTAGACTCCAAAGGTGCACGGAACGCTGTTACCTTCCCACTGTAGTGGTCCCTATTTTTCTACTTGCATTTTTAGGTGCTTTCGAACTGCTAGGTTGGCAGAAGCTGGGACAAGTAACTGGTGCTCACTCTGTTACACGTCACTTGGGATTCAACCCACCAAACTGCCGACCTTCTGATCGACAAGCTCAGCGTCCTAACCCACTGAGCCACTGCGTCCCTTATACTTATAATAAATACATGCAAAATTTGATTGGTTGTAGATACTTCCTTTTTTTGTTGAGATTTTGACCAGATGTCATCTTAAAAACAACAGGATATGAACTTTAGTTTGTTTGTATTAAATCCAGAAAGAAACGGAATCTTTCTTGTGATGCTAGATTAATTTTCAGAACTGGAAGAAAGGGATTGCTTTTATTAATTTTTACTTGATCTCCTTTGTGTAATACTGAATGACTCATGTTACTTTTCTTCTAAAATTTTCAAAGCAAAACATTTTTTTGTTTTTTTCTGCTTCTTAGCAAAAAAAAAAAAAACAAGTTAATACGAATCTCCCTTCTTTTTCTGTCAATATTTTTCACTTTTCATTTTTTCAGTAGAAAAAAGTAAAAGAAGGCTGTGTCAAAATAATTTCTGGATGTATTAGGTGTGATACCTTGTGATTCAAAAGCTGGTCTTAGGAAACATCATGAAGTAATAAAGCATAATCAACTTAGTGACTTTAAGGAAGTATGTTGGGGAAAACTGGATTTCCATTTGTCCTTGATTGTTCCTGAAATGTCTTAACAAAGACAAGAGCGAGACCGTAGGCAAAGGTTCGTAAGTTTATTCGGTTCAGCTCCAGGCAGCTGACTGTCAAAACAATCCTGGCTTATATAGGGAACTGTCAAACATCATAACCAATCAGGTAATAGTATTTTCCCCGCCGCTCGGGGAACAGCCAATCGACGAGCGGCATTCTGACAGCTCGGCGGCTGTCAGGGAATTCCTCTCAGCTGAGCGCTTAGCTCAGTTCGGAGGACCGGATTGTGGACTGCGGATTTGACAGTTCCGGGAACTGTCAAATCCGGCGCATGCATGTTTGGTCCCGGCAGCCCTTTTGACAGCTGTCATTGGGAATGGCGGCCGGTGGGGCGGTGCGCATGCGTTGTTGCTTCGGGCAGCCATTTGACAGCTGTCAACTGTCAAAGGTCTGCCGGCCCGGCGTTTTATCTGTAATCTGGAATCCCTCGGTTTCCAGATATGATTCAGTTCCTATCTCCACACATTTTAGAAAAAATGAAAGAAGCCTGGATCCAAAATTGTGACTAAAATTCATCATGCCATCTGCGGGTGATAAAATTATGAAAGCCATGTTGCCCAATATTCTTCTAGAATGACAGGACCACTGGCATTCCCAGACGGGATCAACAGTGTCAAACTGTGGATTATGACTGGTTAATCTAAGTCCCCTCTTTTTATGTGGATGTAATATGTATTACACACATTGAAAAAAGGCTGGATTTCAATTATTAGATCATGCCTATTATTCTAATATTTTTTACTCTAATCTAGTCCTCACCCCCTAGATGCTCTAGGGCTGGAGGAATTATTGAAAACATGTAGCTTTTATTATTTTTAGTTTAACTATTTAACAGAGTAACAAAGTTAGAAGGGACCTTGGGGTCCTCTAATCCAATTTAATTTATTTAATTGTAATTATTGAATATCTATAACTTTAAAGAGAAACTCAAATGTTTAAACATTGTTGATTACTTTTTTTCTGATGAATTTGGTCTCAAACCTAAATCAAGAGAGTTAACAGGTTTCACTGGTTGAATTTTTCAGCCCTTCCAATATAAATCATTAGTTTAGTAAAATCTGGCAGAGAAGGCTCTAGATTTTAAATGTTTAAAAATGAAAGAATGCCTATTACTACTGAAAACATCCATGAATTTTTATCTAATCACTGTACTTTAAAACAAATAGTCCACTCTTGAAAAACTTGGAAAATGTTTTGGTAGCCATGGCTAATGTGAGAATGGCCTATTAGTCCTGGGTTGTTTAAAAAAATCTTTTGTTATGTTATGTATATCTCTGTTCCTTCATATGATCTTTAATGTGGTTTTTTTCTGGAGATCATTGTGTCAGGGCAATGGAAAGCTGAACAGCTCTATTAAAAGAGATTTGCCATTTTCTTCAGACATTCATATGTTTATTTTTATTAGACTTTGCTCTTCAGTAAAAATCTGTTTTTCATAGTCTCAGCAATCAGGTTTATATTCATAGAGAATGTGCCAAATCTAGAAATTAATCTATAAATAACAACAGCTTCTCTAAAACCACAGAAGTCAAAAATAGGGCACTGGCATGGCTTATTTTCCAAAAGGAGGAAGTAGATATCTGGAATTATGGCACAGAGACATTTCATATTTAAACTTTCAATTGAGTGGACACAATTTATGAACATCATTCCTGGTTGAAAATCAGTCAAATGGAAAATGTAGAAAGTTGTGGAAGAGAAAAGAAAAGATTCTCCTGGTGGAAAAATTCAATAAGAATTAAGATTTCCATGAAAAAGCAAGACTTGTGACCTTTTAAGGAGGATGATATCAGAAATGAAAAGCAAAACATATAGATTTAAATAATACAACAAAGACCTTGTCTTAACATGAAATATGATGAATCCATGAGATGAAAAATTATGGACTTAAATTTCTCTTATTTCTTTAAGCAATTTGACTTCCATTGCATTTTCTCCCTCTTCCATTATGAGGGTGAGAGAATTGTTTCAACCAGTCCCTATCTCAAGCCATTAAAGAGCAGCAACAGCTTAAGAAAATATATAAAAAAACACAGCTGGAGATACCGAACATATATACTTGAATCCACCTTAACAAAAGAATAGTTTGATGGAGATTGGATTATTCTGAGAATGGGAGAACGTCTAAGGAATGACCACTCTAAGGAGTCCCTCCAACCACAGCTTAAGGTGACACTCAATTTTGGGATATATCTTGAATGTCAAAATGTAGAGACATAAGTTATTCCTTCCTTATTGAATAACAATAGCCAATAGGCTTACATGTTGCGATAAGGTCTACAGCATCTTCTATTTTTTAGATATTTTAAGACTACAACATCCAAAAGTCCTAGACAGCATGAAGTAGTTTCAATCATGGCGTATTATTTTCAATAAGGCTTGACTTTCAGGAGCATCGCTCTTAAAATCAAGTTACAGTTTCATCCAAATCCTCTTTTTATTATCTACTTTGCACAACTGGGTGTAATGTATGATATGGCAATATGAAAACAATTTCTTGAGAGGCTTGCCTAAGAACTGATTTTGCAATCTCTGGAATGAAACAAAAGCAGATAATCAAACTATTGTAGGACAGAGAGCTCCATTATTGGATAATAAAATTAATTGACTTGATGGATGACGGTTGTACCATCCTGCCTTATTATTTGATGGTTTTTCCAGGCTGTAAATTCAATCTTGATGGCCTCAGTGCTGGAAACTTGTTCTTAATAGCTGTGATTTTCTTTTCCGCTCACTGAATTTCTGTGCTTAAGAAACCTTGTCATTGTGCTCAAATAGCTAATGTTGACACCTTCAAGAACTGATTTAATGCCAGTTAAATGCAGGGCCATAGAGATTGGCTTGTTTTGATTAGCATTTTCCTTACAAAAGCAATAGCCAATGATGATGGAAGAAAACCAGAACTAAAAATCCTTCTTCCGTCAGGGGTCACTGTCACACAACTGCTAGCAAACATACCCAGCTGCCATTAAAGAGTCAAGTTATTCAAAAGCTGGGGAAAAGCTGGGCTCAACTGTTCCCTGTGGATGAGATGTCACTGTTCTGCCCTTGAATAACTTGACAAGCTGAAGCAAGAGCTGAGGCAAGAGGCTGATTTATTTTTACAGCCCCAATGAAACTTCCTTTACTTCAGGGAGGAAAGAAGGAAGCATTTGAAAGTGCTCACAAAGAGAATAGCTGTTTACAGCAATCAGCAGCCTCATGTTTTTTGTCTTATGTAACTTAGCATCCATGACTGGCAAGAGGCCCGAGTCCTGGTACTCCCAGTCCTCCTGAATAATTCATCAGGAGAATGTCGGCTGAATCACTTGCTCTGCAACAAAGCAGTTGCTAAGCTGAAGGATAGGGAGAGGGAATTATGCTAGCTCACTTACCCAGCTCCCCAGGGAACTTCATCACTTACAGAGATGTGTTAGGCATTCACCAGTAGAGCAAACCTGCAGTGAAGGGAAAGGGGCAAATTATTTCATTGGAGCAATGGACTAAGTGCAAAGTCATGGTGGAAAGATGCTTAAGGATGTTTGAAATGATGGTTGCTTCCCCACTCCCTCCTACAACTGAACAGAAATGTCAAACTATAGAAGATACCTTTGAACACCAAATCTGAGGACCACTTTAGATGTTCTGTCAAGACTAATTCCGAGATTAAGCACAGGAGTCTGAGGCCTTATTGCTATTTCTGCAGATCACAGCAGGATGTAGGAAGATGAGATGGGAAATATTCCAAGATTCCTCCAGAAACAGCAGCTTAGTCCAGTTTTCCATTGTCTCTGGGTGGTTTCCAGATGGTCATCTTAAGCATCTTAGATTTGGGATTTTTTTTCTTTGCCGTCCTCAGTCCATTTTTTCTTTTGTGATCTGGATTGTCAGCTTGAAGGCAGAAAATGCTTTACTTATAGTGACTCTAACAACTATTTGGGCTGAAGAATGGAACAAAAACTTTGCCAGTTACCACAATCCCTTCAAAGTGAAATCTAGAGTACCCCTTTTGATGTTTCCTTAAACTAAATTATCAGAGGTGGCTGGGGATAGAACACAGAATACTGAGATCCCTTCAGAGGTCTTCTAGTCCAATCCCCTGCACAGAAGACATTTATCTGGTCAAAAGGATGTCCAATCTATTTTTTTTAAAAGCCAGTGATGGAGCACCCACAACTCTGGCAGGCAAGGTATTCCATTGATTAATTGTTCTCAAGTCAGAAAATTTCTCCTTACTTCTAGGTTGGATATCTCTTTAACAAGCTTCTACTCATTATTTCTTGCACTGCTCTCTGGCGTTTTGGAAAATAAGTCAATCCCCTCTTTGTGACAGCCCTTTAAGTACTGGAAGGCAGTTATCATGTCCCCTTTAATTCTTCTCTTTGATAGGCTGGACATTTGTCATACGATTTAGCCTCTAGGTCCTTTGTCATCTTTGTTGCTTTTCTCTGCACACTTTCTGATGATGCTGTTATGAGATACTAACTGAGAGGTATTGTTAAGTCTTGAATCTTGAAATAATAGCTTTTCATTGGTCTTCTACGTCAGCAGAGTAGTTGACTTAGAGTTCAACAAACTGACGAAAAAATCATTCTTGGGTAGGGCTTCACTCTACAAACATACGAAATGATGGCTCTGAATGCATGCCAAGTAATAAGGACAGTTGTGAGTGAATTCTGCAATCACTGTGGACATTTTTTTTAAAAAAATAGTTAAACGTTTTAGAAATGTCAGTGGCCAGAACTAATACACCATCACTTTATGAGCCCTAGGGTTTGTTAGGACGTGATGGTTGTAGTCTGTACGTACATATATATATATTGTTTGAAAAAATAAAGTGTCCTTTTTAAAGAAAAGGGTGGATGAAAGTGATATATGAATGGAATAAAAATAAACATTACATGTTTTAAAGCTACATTTGCAATCCTTGGTTGAACACATACATTAAAGTTAGAAATATGGATCTTAAAATCTGCTGACTGTAAGTCAATGGCAAAGGTGTCTGAATAAACCAAGGTAGTGAAGGCCTCTGGTACTAAATTTTCAGCTTATGAAAGAGCTTCAGTCAGGGCTATGCCATAAATGATACTATATTGAATCACCTCATTTAAGCTAAGACTCAGCAACCTAGGTCAGATAAACATAGACGCTTGCCAGCAAAAAATGATAATGTTAACTACAGATAAGAATTAATATAGATAGAAGCTTGCTAGCAGAAACTGATAACGTTAACCACAGATAACAGTATAGATGCTTGGTAGAAAATGCTGAGGGTATAGACCATATATAAGGGGGGTGTTAGTTTTATGGGGGAGGTGGTTAAGGAATGTTTCTAAGAAATTTTGCAAACAATCCCGTTACTGAAATAAAGGAAGATAATGTGACACTTAGCATAACTGTGGGCAATGAGTCTGGGCAGGAGTCAGGAGTTGAACAAAGTTCACCATTAGCATACTCAGGGCTTTTTTTTCTCATAGAACGCTCAGAACGGAGTTCCGGCACCTTTTTTGGATGGAACCTTGTAGGGTAGGCAAGGCGGGTTGTATGACATGTGTGAGTTCCGGCACCTTTTCCTTTTACAAAAAAGCACTGAGCATACTAAAACCATGATCCCTAAATATTTAGATGAGCAGTACATAGACATCATGCTAAGAATATTATGGGATGCAAAATGTGATTGAGAGTGCAGCAAGTAAACCTAGGAAGTAGGAAATGACCAACGAATGAAATTGTAACCTTGTGCTTCCTTGTGCAAACAGTATAAAAGCCTAATATAAATCCAATTCTTTCTTTATGTTGAAACTGAAGGCAGAAGTTCCCCTTTGTTTCTGCATACAGATAAAATGTTTGAATTTCACTTTCCCTGAGTCCATCATGCTGGGCAAATGACACAGAGTAGGCACTTGACCAACAACAAGCCATTCTATAACCATAGATTGCAACTGGCACTTAGGTCCTCTTTTTTTATGGACTTTAAAGACCCATAAGTTCATGCTGGTGAAATTCTGCAGTGAACAGCCAAATAAAGGTGGTATAATTTTCAAATTATTTTACAGAAAAAAGGAAGTAAGCTACATGTATGTTTTAGAAATTTTGAAGGTTTTGATGTATCTTTTTTAATTCCAAAAATTAAAAACAAAAAGGGAGAAATAAAAATCCCTCTCTCTGCTTCCCAGAGATATCACTAATAAAGAAAAGATGGGATGGGGGCTGGGCAGAACAATAGGCAGTGAAGGCCGTAATGGAACCATTATGTATGCAATCCAATTAAATTAGGCCAAGCCAAATGTGTGGGGCAGTAGATATATATTAATAGTTGAATCTACCAATGTTATGGGGAGTAAAGGTCTGTTCCTTGCAATATATTACATTAATAACGCATTACTATAAGCAGAGTGAATTTACAACTTGTGGTATATAGTCACTGCGTAAATAAACAGTACATTTTTTTTGATTAACTCTTACTTTAAGCTCCCCATACTCTCCAAATTTCCTCCTCTGGAGTCCATACAGCATGCTTACTTAGAATCCCAAGTGAATTTCTATGTTTCCTTCTGTAATATATAGTCAGAAAATTGATGTAACTGAACCAGCTCATTTTCAACCATTTACTCTTCAGTGTATTTCAGTTAAATTACTTGAAAATACCTTCAAATGATTGGCAAGCTAACATTAATAATACTTGTTCCTGACACATTCAGGAGTAAATTAGAATGGTTTCTGATCTGGCTGTGAACAATAGGTTCATTGTCTTTGTTTTATTTTATTATTTATATTTATCCTATTTTTTATTATTTTTACAAATTACTCAAGGTGGGGAACATAATCAACATACCTGCCTCCTGTTTTCCTCAGGATAACCATGTGAGGTGGGTTGGGCTGAGAGAGACTGAGAAGCCCAGAGTCACCCAGCTTACTTTCATGGCTAAGATGGGAGTTGAACAGTCTTCTGGTTTCTAGCCTGCAACCTTAACCACTAGACCAGGAGTGTCCAATCTTGACAACTTTAAGACTTGTGAACTTCAACTTCCAGAATAGCTGGTTGGGGAGTTGAGAATTCTGGGAGTTGAAGTCCACAAGTCTAGAAGTTGCCAAGGTTGAGCAATCCTGGCTCTGTCAGTGGTGCTATTTAAGTTTAGCTGATCAAAATTAGAGAATCAGTTTGGTCAAGTGGTCCTATGTCCTATTATCCCTGGGGCATACAGTATAGTTTTGTATCATAATCCTGATTTGTTTATTATATTTTTATGCCATCTCACTGATACAGCAACTCTAGGAGGCTTACAAAGTGATTAAAATTAAGAGGATTAAATTCAAAAGTTAAAAACCAAGAGGATGGGTGAGATGAGGGCTGGGATCTTCTCTTTACCCCCTCAGCCACCCCCAATGTAGTTTGCCCCTATCGGGGTCCCAGGCCGACTGATAGAGCAACCCAGTGGTGGGATTCAAATAATTTAACATCTGGTTCTCTGCCCTAATGACCGTTTTAAATATAACAAAATGATATACTGGAAGGTACTTTATTATTTCATGCATTTAATATATAAATAAGAACAATAAAAGAGGTTCACAAAACTAGATTATAAGTTTAAAAATATTAATGAAAAAATATTAAATAATACCTGACAAAAAACAATAAAACTGTTATTTAAGATATTTCAATATTGCTTCTTGATTGGCGTCTTCACTTGCAATTTTCTTTGCTTTTATCTGAGCATCATCGGCTGTATGATTTTTTCTTAACCATTTTTCACTGTAGGAGTAGGATCGCATTCCTTTAGAGCAGACATGTCAAACACAAGGCCCGGGGGCCAGATCCGGCCCGCAAAGTGGTTTCATGCGGCCCGCAAAGCCATCCTGGAAACAGTGAGGGAACAGCCCCCACTGCCTTGGCCCTGGCCCACAGACCCTCCTCCTGCCAGAGACCCTCAGATCTGTCCCACTGCTGCCCAGGCCCCCATAGGCACCCTTGATGCGAACGATGTAGAGCTGGCCACGCCCACCCAGTAGGCCATACACACTCTAGCCACGCCCACCTGGTAGGCCACGCCCACCCTGGCCATACCCACCCGGTCCCCTGAGGGCAACCGCAGTGCTGATGCGGCCCTCAATGAAATTGAGTTTGACACCCCTGCTTTAGAGATAGGCCAATTAGACTAATAGTCATTGTGTTTGATATATTAGAAACAGGCCAGGGGTCCCAACACTTGGGCCGCAGACTGGTACCGGGCCACGGCCAGTTAGGAACTGGAGGTGCACTGAAGGTGCATCTTCTATCTCCGGGCATGAGGCGAGACTGCAGGGGTGTAGGCAGGGGTGGGAGAGTGGCTGGGCAGAAAGTGTCTTGCTCAGTGTAAAGGTCCTCCGGCAGCTGCACTTGCACCTGGCTATTAGTCCTCCTGCTACCTCTTCTTCCTCCTCCTCTTCTTCCTCACTTTCCTCCTCTCCCTCTCCTGGCACCCCAACTGAGCTTGTGCACTCTTCCGTGCAACTCTCCAAGTTTGCAAGACAAGTGCGTGCCAGCCCAGCTTGAAACCGGGAACTTCCCTAAAGCCTCATTGGAGGGGGACCCTCCCAAGGTATGTGTGTGTGAGGGTGTCTTTTTGTTAGGGTGCAAATAGTGCAGGGAGAAACTACCTTTCACCTTAAGCCCTGCATCACCAAGGGATTCTCTCTCTCATCTGTACCTTTTCTAAGACTGCAGGGCTCTGTTGCACTTCAACTGGAGTTTTTTTGCTTTTGTTTTGATGCTCCAGGTGCCTCATGTTTTGGCAAATTTCTGCCTGCTTTTTGTGGTTTATTTTGGTGTGTATGTGTGTTCCTCCTTTCTTCTGCAGCTCTCTAGGTTTGCAAGCCAAGTGCGCTCCTACCCGGCTTGCAAAGGGGCAGGGGAGAAGCTACATTTCCTCTTAAGCATTGTGTCTCCAAGGGAATCCCTCTCTCATTTGCACCTTTTCCAAGACTGCTGGGTTAGCACAGTGCCAAGTTGGTTCTCTCTCTCTCCCTCTCTCTCTCTCTCTCTCTCTCTCTCTCTCTCTCTCTCTCTCTCTCTCTCTCTCTCTCTCTCTCTCTCTCTCTCATGGTGTTTTCAGCACTTCCTCAACATGGTGGGTTTTGCTGGAAGGCTGAGTTTAGGATTATCTCTTCTTTCCCACTTTCTTAGAAGCAGAAAGTCACCGATCTAATCTAATAAAATGTACCATATTTTCCGGCGTATAAGACGACTGGGCGTATAAGACGACCCCCTACATTTCCTGTTAAATTATAGGGTTTGGGCTATACTCATCGTATAAGACTACCCCTCTTCCAACGCACACCAAATAAAAATTAAAAAACATCAGATTTGATTTTAATATGGTAATTTTAATTCAAATGCTTATGACATGCAGGTGCTTAGTTGGAAAACTGTCACTTATAAACATAAGGCTGTTTGTCATCAAACATGTAAACATAAAACAATACAAGTGGATTAAACTATAATAATAATAATAAGAAGAAGAAGAATAAGAAGAAGAATAAGAAGAAGAATAAGAAGAAGAATAAGAAGAATAAGAATAAGAAGAAGAAGAAGAAGAAGAATAAGAAGAATAAGAAGAATAAGAAGAATAAGAATAAGAAGAATAAGAATAAGAATAAGAAGAAGAAGAAGAAGAAGAAGAAGAAGAAGAAGAAGAAGAAGAAGAAGAAGAAGAAGAAGAAGAAGAAGAAGAAGAAGAAGAAGTAGTTGGAGGGGACCTTGGAGGTCATCTAGTCCAACCCCCTGCTAAGGCAGGAAACCCTATACCATTTCAGACAAATGGTTGTCCAGTCTCTTCTTAAAAACCTCCAGTGTTGGAGCATTCACCACTTCTGGAGGCAGGTTGTTCCACTGGTTAATTGTTCTAACTGTCAGGAAGTTTCTCCTTAGTTCTAGGTTGCTTCTCTCCTTGATTAGTTTCCATCTATTACTTCTTGTCCTGCTTTCAGGTGCTTTAGAGAATAGCTTGACTCCCTCTTCTTTGTGGCAGCCCCTGATTCCAGCAACCATTCCCTATTTTCCTAATTCACTTTTTCACTTTTCCTAATTCACTCTAAAGCTTTCCCTGCGCAGAGCCTTAAGTAACACAAGCTGCCTGCAATTAGTGCAGGTTCGCATCCTACCAGGCTCAAGGTTGACTCAGCTTTCCATCCTTCCAAGGTAGGTAAAATGAGGACCCAGATTGTTGGGGGCAATAAGCTGACTTTGTAATAATGTTGCTTGGGGGGGTGAAAGCCCTAATAAACAGGCATATACACAGAATGAAGGCTATTGCTAAGCACATTGATTTGTGCTTTAAATTGTAAGCCACCCTGAGTCTTCGGAGAAGGGCAGGATATAAATGGGATTTAAAAAAAAAAGACCAAATGGGAGATCCGCTCCAGGTTTTCCAGCCAGCCCGCCCAGTTCCTGAGTCAAATGTGTCCTTAGAGCTAAGCAGCTGTTCTAGCTGCTGCCTTCCCCACCTGCCTTTCAAGTTGGGATATACTACAGCTGCTCTTCAACTTTAGAAGAAATGACGCCCAGACCCCAGCCTGTAAAAAATCACAGACTGCAGCTTCTTCTCCAATTGGTCCCGCTTTCCCTGCGCAGACTAAATGGGAGATCCGCTCCAGGTTTTCCAGCCAGCCCTGTCCCTAAATTTTCCAGTTTTATGTCTTACTACCAAACCTGAAATATGTCTGGGCCACCTGCAAGTTGATCTCAATATATTCCTTCCTGTGGCTACACGTCTCATTCTCTGGGTTCTTTCTTGCCTTGTAGTCATAATAGAAATCGGGAAGATTTATTTATTTTAGATTTTTTAAAAAAATAAAATTGGAGTATTCTGATATCAAGTAAGTCGAATGTAGGCTTTGCCTATTTAAGAAGTCGTTCATAGAGTTTCTGGTTGGCAAAATAAATAATGAGCTAACAATAGAAAAGTTAAATGGCATCTGAGACCACAGCAATATTTCAGTCACATTTGACTCATTGAATGCTGTAAACTTCCACAGTATATTTATGTGATTAATGGCTGATATTATCAAGTGACTTACGATGCTTGCCCTTATATAGGATAGGAAAAGTATAGGCCCTTTATGCTAGCTGTTTTGGAGTGTGCTTTACTAGTTTAATAGTACAAAGAAGCAGTCGATAAAAAGAATATTTTGCAATAAAACACTGACTTCTGTACACTCAAGATGGTTGGCCTTTATATAATCTTGGCCTTTAAAAATCTTTCCATAATAGGAATCAATATTGCTATTTCCTCACTTTTGAAATAAGGGTTTATTATTAAAACTAGTAGTAATAGTAACATTTTCCCCATTCACTGTTTAGCCTCATTCAATAGATCATCAAACACCTAAGTCTGAACATAACCTTGATTCACTTGAAAGAATATACACAACAAGATGCAGGCTTTCTCTCTTGGCACTTTTCAAACCTGTTAATCTTAAGAAAGAAGTGTAAGCATTTGCTTAAGTTTCTTAGCAAAATGTAGGACTCTGTCAATGCCATCTTACAAAAGTGTATTTCAGAGTTCTCTGGTAAATGAGAATAAGCTTTCGTTTTTGGCTAAGTGCTTTTTAAAGACAAGCCAGTGTGTATTCCAAACCCCTGTTGTATTCAGTAGAGTTAATCCCTCACTATTATTTGATTTATAGCTCAAACCTTTTAATTGTATGTTAAAAGACCTCTTTAGAGTTTTAAGGAACAAAAGGTAGCCCATTTGATGTTGCACAAAACCAGGAAATCTCTCCTCAATAATCTCTTTAACACACATGTATGTGGCTCAGTGGGTTAGGATACTGAGCTTGTCGATCAGAAGGTCGGCAGTTTGGCAGGTTGAATCCCGAGTGGCGTATAACAGAGTGAGCGCCTGTTACTCGTCCCAGCTTCTGCCAACCTAGCCGTTCGAAAGCACGTAAAAATGCAAGTAGAAAAATAGGGACCACTACTGTGGGAAGGTAACAGCGTTCCGTGTGCCTTTGGTGTCTAGTCATGCCGGCCACATGACCATGGAGACGTCCTCAGACAAGCGCTGGCTCTTTGGTTTTGAATCAGAGATGAGCACCAGCCCCTAGAGTTGAAAAGGACTAGCATGCATGTGCGGGGGAACCTTTACCTTTAGCTATTCTAAGAATACAAATATATAGTACTTCTAGAATTGAGAGTTTC
This sequence comes from Vipera ursinii, assembly GCF_947247035.1. Taxonomy (NCBI): domain Eukaryota; kingdom Metazoa; phylum Chordata; class Lepidosauria; order Squamata; family Viperidae; genus Vipera; species Vipera ursinii. The sequence continues at coordinate 259,863,656 of NC_139512.1, read as the reverse complement.
TTAAAGCAAACCAATTCATGTTTTTCTCTAGGCTTTTAGCTCATTTCATAATTGAACAATAGGTTGCATATATCTGAAGATAAGTAGTTTAACTAGCATAACATGCAGCAATACTAATACAATGTAATATATGTGTCTACACGTATGTTAATAAATATGTGTATGTGTGTGCTCTGTACTTGCATGATATCATTTAAATTGAAGATCTATCGCACAAAAGAAAATGACTATATTCTAATGCTGAATAGTTCAATATCTTTAATTCTACATCCCCTCCAAAAAATTTAATTCACTTGCTCAAGAAGATGCATAAAAAGCTGTTTTATTCATTTTTCTACTCAATATTCTGTCAGTATATTTCACCTTGTGCAGTAAGAATATTCTATTTTTTCCATCTTGCAGCATTAATACTTTCCCTCAGTATTCCTATCCCCAAACTTGACTCTGCTTGAGGGAGGCCAAGAGAAGGAACTGAAGTATTCCATATGAAAATTCCACAAGTAGGCAAGAGGCAATCTCCTGGCATTCTTTGAAAAGCTGAAACATTTTTTGTAACTGATTGAAGTAGTCCTTTTAATCCAAATGTTTCTTTTTTAATTATTTAATTATCTCTTCAACAATGTAAAAGATTGAAGATTATGATGAATGAAGATACTGTTTATCAAACTATGCTTTTTGTGATAGGTTAATAGGTTAAATTACCCAGTCCATTCTTGGATTATGTAAATATGACACCATGAGGAAACTTGCAAAGTTTGGAAGCAGGAAAAGCTACTAATTTCACATTTTAGCTTTAATGAAAAAAGCCCTTTCTTAGTTCACATTATATTCCACTGCAATATAAACAATCACACAATGTTTTTAACAACCAGTAAATTTAGAAATGTCAATTTCAAATGTCAACAAATTTCAAATGTTGTTGAGATAAAGATTTTCTACATTTCTAAAACTTTCAGTTTCAGGGTCATACACATACAGACATATTCACACACACACACACACATGGACACATAAATATCTTTTACAATATCTGCATTTGCAACTATATTTTTTCTCTCTTTTTCTTTTGCTCTCTCCCTACTTACTTATATAAAATAGATAGTTTCCCTTTTGATATCCTTTTTGATAATGCCAAAATAAGAATAATAAAACACTTCCTTCTAGGTATAAAATAAAGTGGTTGCATAATTTTTTAAAATATGCTTTAGGCCTTGCTTTTCTCCCTTCCATTCAGTCACATTCAATTGAAATACCTTGGTTACTGTTGTGTATGTAAATAGTTAGCAATAAGCCATGAAAGATATTGCAAACACTGTGCAGCTTTGCTAGGTTTAAAGCGGGAAAATAAGGTGCAATCATTGGACGCCACAACCAAGGAGCGGGAAAACAGACTGTTTGTATTGGTTACAGTTCAAACGCTTTCTCTATAAAAGGGTTGCAACATTTGACATTTGACAGTTGACTTTGTGTATTCAATAAACTCGTTCAGTGTTAACCACTCTGAGTCCTCGTCAATTCGAACCAAACAACTGGCGACGAAGGTGGGATCGACAGAAGACCAGAGATTAGGAAGAATTGTCGTGAAGGCGGCAAAGTCTGAGCGAGTCACAGTCAACCGAGCGGCCGCGGCAGAATAGGAAAAAAATTCTCCGAATGGCGCAAATCGGGTCATTGAAGGAATTTGACCCTAACTTCCCCGAAGATTGGGAAGAATATATTGGTCAGGTTGAAGGATTCCTGTTAGTGAACGGAATCACCGACGACCGGAAAAAAGCGGCGGCACTTTTGACAATTTGCGGCACACCGGTCTACAGAGTCGCTGTCGGGCTGTGCCAGCCACAACCAGTCTCCAGCGTGCCCTATGCCGACCTCCTTGCAAAACTAAAGGTGCACTTTACTCCCCGAAGGTCCGAACTTTTTTGGCGGCGCATCTTCGAGAAGAGAAATCAGAGACCGGGGGAGTCCATACAGAAATTCGTCGCTGCCGTCAGGGAAGCCGCAGTTCGTTGCAAATACGATAATTTAGAAATTAGGATTCGGGACAGAGTTGTGCTGGGCTTACGCGATGAACAATTACAAAACAGAATAATCGCCAAACCTACTGGCGATTTACAGGAAGTGCTCGACGAACTCCTAACGTATGAGTCAACCGGGTATCGCGACCCCCCCCGCAGTAGCATGGCGACAGCACCTGAAATTAACCAAGAGGGCTATGTGGACTGCGGGGAGGTGGATCAGCAGTGGGAGGAAGAGATCGCCGAAGTCTCCAGGCGATTTGGGAAGATGGCACCCAGACAACTTAGAAGCGAAGGGCCCGAACCCGGCCGCCGGCAACAACCCGCAACACCGCAGAGACCACCGACCGGGGCACAACGACCGTGGCGGGACACCGCAACCAGACCGCGCGACAACGACACCCAGAACCGATGTGGCAGCTGTGGCGGCAACCATCCCCGCGCTTCCTGCCGATTCCGCACCGCCAAGTGCAGGGCTTGTGGCAAGACCGGCCACATCCAGGCCATCTGCAGAAACCGCGTCCGGGACTCCCGTCTGAATGAAGTCGATGTGTGGCCAGAGGGTAAGGTAACCCCCAATGCTAGTGGCAAGGAGACCCCTAGATCCCGGGCGAAATTTTCAAACCCAGGGGAGGTGGCCCGAGTCAATCGGAAAAGGCAGGGAAGGGGGCACAATTTTCCGGACGGAAAATTAAAAATCACAGTCCTTCTGCAAGGGGTTCCTTGCAGAATGGAAATCGACTCTGGGGCTTCAGTGTCGATAATTTCCACTGAAACCCTGGAAAAAATTGAACAACTAAGTGGAAAAAGAATTCCACTTAGCCCAACACATATTCAATTAATGGACTTCCAAAAAAGTCCAATAATCGTAAAGGGAAAGACCAGCCTTAGAGTTAATTTTAAGGGATTTAAGGGGGTCTTAGATGTGGTAGTTACGGAGGGGAATAGGACTAGCTTAATAGGGCTTAATTGGTTTCCTGCCCTGGGAATTTGGATAGGGGGAATAAATTCTGTGATTAGAAATAAGACCCTCGAATCCGTCTGCAAAGAATTTGCAGACGTATTCGATGGATCTCTAGGCAAGTACAAAGGGCCCCCCATTAATTTTAACCTAGACCCCTCAGTAAATCCAATCAGGCTAAAGGCCCGGAGGGTACCTTTTGCCTTAAAAGAAAAAATCGAGGCCGAGCTCGACCGGCTTGTAGGCCTCGGAGTTTTAGAACCCGTTGAGGGCGGTTTATGGGAGACGCCGATCGTCACACCCCTCAAACCCAATGGGGATGTGAGGATCTGCGCCGACTATAAAGCGACCCTCAACATTGGAATGAAAAAGCATGCTTACCCGGTCCCGACGGTGAAGCAGGTCCTCGCCACGATCCAGGACGCCGCCATCTTCGCCAAGCTCGACTTGGCGCATGCGTACTTACAGTTGACTGTTTCCAAAGAGGCTGCAGAGGCGCAGACAATTGTTACCCACAAGGGGGCGTTCCGAGTCCACAGACTGCAATTTGGGATTGCAGCTGCTCCAGGCATCTTCCAAGAAGTGATGGAGAGGACCTTAAAGGGCATACCTGGAGTATGCCCTTACTTTGATGATGTCCTAATAGCTGGAAAAGATGAAGGAATGTTAGTAGAGCGACTGGAACAGGTACTGGGTAGATTTAGAAAGGCTGGATTAAAATTAAAAAAGGAAAAATGTAGCATAGGGGTTAAGTCCACTGATTTTTTGGGGTTCAGGATTGACAAAAGCGGAGTCCACCCTACCCCTGAAAAAATCAAAGCAATAAAAGGGGCGCCTGAACCAAGGAACAAGGCTGAGCTACAGGCCTTCCTAGGCTTGGTAAATTTTTATCACACTTTTGTGCCACATAAGGCTGCCATTGCAGAACCACTGCACAGGCTTTTAGATAAGAAGACCCCTTGGCATTGGCAAGACAAGCACAAAGTGAGTTTCCAGACCTTAAAAGATATCCTTTCCAGTAGCTCAACTGTAACCCACTTTATAGAAAATAGACCAATCTACCTGGCGTGCGATGCTTCGCCTTATGGCGTTGGGGCAGTAATCAGCCATTTAGACACCCAGGGAATGCAAAGACCCATTGCTTACTACTCCCGCACACTAACCAAGGCAGAGCGGAACTATGCTCAAATTGACCGGGAAGCTTTAGCCATAGTGGCAGGAGTTAAAAAGTTCCACGACTACCTGTATGGCAGGAACTTTACAATACTGACAGACCACAAACCCCTGCTGGGACTGTTTACCACAGATAAACAGACTCCCCAAATTATGTCTCCCAGGATGCTGAGATGGTCCATTTTCCTCTCAGCATATTCATTTTCCCTCCAATACCGACCAGGTAAAGACATGGGTCATGCAGACGCTCTTAGCAGATTGCCCCTTAGCACAACAGAGGAGGACCCTGCCCCAGTGGGACAAGTAATGTCCCTACAAGATATTCCTGATCTGCCCCTAACTGCTAAAGACATAGCTGAGGCAACCAATAAGGACCCCATCTTAAGGAGAGTAATGGCCTGGGTCATGAGCGGTTGGCCCAACGCCAACCCAGACGTAAAATACAGTCCATTTTTCCGAAGGAAGGATGAACTATCAGTTCATATGGGTTGCTTACTTTGGGGAACTCGTGTAGTAATCCCAGGAATCCACAAATCAGCTATTCTATTTGAATTGCATGAGGGACACCCTGGAATAGTAAGGATGAAGGCCCTAGCTAGGAGTCACTTGTGGTGGCCAGGATTGGACCAAGACATTGAGGAATGCGTTGCCAATTGCCATCTGTGCCAACGTTCCAGGCCTGAACAACAACACATCCGCACACATAAATGGGAGCTAGCTAGGAATCCTTGGTCCAGGATTCATATTGACTTCGCTGGACCTTTCCAGGGGTTAACGTTCCTTGTAGTGGTCGACAGCTACTCTAGATGGCTAGAAGTAGTACCGGTCAGTTCAGTAACGGCAGGCAGAACAATACAGGCATTAAGGGGCCTCTTTGCCACTCATGGGTTGCCGGATTTAATAGTGTCTGATAATGGGCCACAATTCACATCTATTGAATTTCAGGATTTCCTCAAGGCCAACTCGATTAAGCATAAGACTTCTGCACCCTTCCACCCCTCCACCAACGGATTGGCTGAAAGGAACGTGAGGACCACGAAGGACGCGCTTAAAAGAATCATTCGAGGTGACTGGCATCAGAGACTAGCTGAGTTCTTGTTGGCTCAACACACAACCCCTTGTTCGGCTACAGGGAAAAGTCCAGCTGAAATGAGGTGGGGAAGAAAAATCTTGACCAAGTTGGACAGACTACACCCCGACCGACTCCAACCAAACATTGAATTAGACATTCCTAACAGAACATTTGAAGTGGGGGACTTGATTTGGGCCAGGAACTACGCCCAAGGGGATAAATGGATTCCTGGGGTGGTAACTGAAATCTTAGGTCCCCTATCATACATCATTGAGGGGGAAGGGAATAGGGTCTGTAAAAGACACATAGACCAGCTGAGGAAAAGATCTAGTGGGTGTGTGCCAGCTGAGGGGGACCAAAGCTCAGTTAGGGCAAACAGTACAGATAACATTAGGCCAGAAAGTGGTGTAGTGGTTGGGCAAGATGACATATTTCCTGATGCCCATCAACAACAATTCAGTCCAATTGATTGGGAAATACCCCTGCGAAGTAGGCCAGTGACAACTGAATCCCAAACACAACCTAATACACAAGGCAGTACATCTGAAGCCAGTAACCCTGAGCCCAGGTCTAGTAGTAACCAGCATAGTAACCAGCAGCCAAGCAGTCAACCAGGAAGAAGGGTCCCTAGCAGCCAAAGTAACAGATACCCTTCTAGAATACATAGGCCACCAAAATACCTAATGGACTTTGTAAAGAAATGACACCAACTGGGGGGTAAGGGGTGTTGTGTATGTAAATAGTTAGCAATAAGCCATGAAAGATATTGCAAACACTGTGCAGCTTTGCTAGGTTTAAAGCGGGAAAATAAGGTGCAATCATTGGACGCCACAACCAAGGAGCGGGAAAACAGACTGTTTGTATTGGTTACAGTTCAAACGCTTTCTCTATAAAAGGGTTGCAACATTTGACATTTGACAGTTGACTTTGTGTATTCAATAAACTCGTTCAGTGTTAACCACTCTGAGTCCTCGTCAATTCGAACCAAACAGTTACATTATCCAAAAAGGATGTTTTCAGTAAAATCATATGTATACGTGTGTGTGTGTGTGTGTGTGTGTGTGTGTGTGTGTGTATTATATATATTACACATGCACACATGGTAGAGAAAGATAATTCATACTTCTGTTCTGTAATACAAATTAAACTGATTTATTTTTTTGCTTCACAAAACAGCAGCAGTAATTCCAAATTCCTTATGATCTATTGATAACCAAAACTAGTGTTGGTAACATTAAATATTCAGGTGCCATTAAGCTATGTTTTTTTCCCCAATTTACTCCATACTCTTTTATGAAAATGGGTTTCCTATTCATATCCCAATAGTGTTTTTCTCTAATTTTGCAATTTCCAAATGATTTATGGTTAGAACTTTGAAAATTCTGCAGAACCAAGTGCTGAACATAATGACTGGGTAACTCTGAAAGTTGCCATTCCAACATATAATAGTTTCTTTTTAATACAACAGATTCTTAGATATTAAGAGTTGCAGAAAAATGCTTATCCTGGTTTTGGATGTATGCTTAATAGGTAAAGCGGAACATGGGTTTTTCCAGAATCCCTTCTCTGAGATTTCATCACTCAAGCAGCTCAGTTCCATTCAATTAAATGGCTGTTTCTCTTTTTCTTGGCTACCTCTTTCAACCAATGCAGAAAGAAAAGGAGGCCCACATAAATCAATAATGTAAAGTGTATGCTTGAATGACAGGAGTCAGGCACAAAAGTTGGAACTTTTGCTACTAAGGGAGCAATACAACCATAGGGACACTAAGCATGGAGAGGAGCAGAGAGGAGAAGAGAGGAGAGAGAAAGGAGAGGAGAGGGAATTTTTTACTGTTAAGGGAGCATCAGGCCCATTGGACCACTAAGCAGAGAGAGGAGAGAGAAAGGAGAGGAGAGAAAAAAATTAAATAATCATACAAACTATTTCAGGGGGAAAAAAATCTGATAGGTACAGCATATTTATCCTAACTTCCCTTCAGTAAATTCAAGGAAGTTTGACCAACTGTTTTATCTTCATAATAACTCTGTGAGGTATTTAAGGCTCAACACCTACAAATAAGCTTAATAAATAATTTGGTGTTGAACTTAAGTTGCCCTGGATCAAATCCTACCATCTGACTCTCTAGAAATTACATTACTTCTCCTTCAGTTGTTGTATTAAGGGATAGTGATGCTATCATTAATTATAATATCTTTTCAGGCATAGGTTGACTCAGCAAAACCCAAAATTTCCTGGAATATACAGTATCCCTAGCATTTAAGAGTCCTCTGTAGGGAATAGGGCTTGATTGCATTTTCCAAAAAGAAGAAGAAGAAGAAGGAGGAGGAGGAGGAGGAGGAGGAGGAGGAGGAGGAGGAGGAGGAGGAGGAGGAGAAGGAGGAGGAAATCAGAGCACAGTCTGTCCTTGGACAACTCCAGAAACATTATATTATCTTTGACAAATATGGAATCTTTGACTATACTCTTTTTCCTTTCTTTGGTAATATCCATTGAATCAGTTTTCAGATATTTTAACCATTACCACAAAAATGAAGCTACGATTCAAATTCTTCTAAGTGGAGCTTTAACTACTTTGAAGCAAAGCAATATGTAAATGTTCATAAACTATTTCTGAAAACTGTTTTTTGCCTTTTTTGAAAAAAAAATCTCTAATACTTTTGAAACAAACGCTGAGTGTGAAAGTAGTATTCTACGAAAGCTGTATCCTCTAAGATAGCTTTTCTCAACCTATCCTCTGGATGTGCATTGAAACTGCAATTATTGGAATTTCTATCCAGCTTGTATTGTCCTAGGAATGCATGATGCATATTTCATTAACTTTAATCTGAACAGAAATGGTTTGACAATATGCACTATCCTATTCTCCTAACTCTCACTATTCTTCTAACAATGAAATACCAAATTTAGTAAAATATCTTAGTACCAATAAAATAAAATAAAATAAGCTGAATTAGGGTGGAGAGCTTTTGCGTAGCCAATGGGTTTTTTTCTTCAGTGCAGAGAATGTAGTAGAAAGAAGAAAAGAAGGGTGATTTGATAGCTTCATAACACCATAAAGGTCAGAATTTAGAAGATGGGAGGATATTAAAATTATGCTTTACCTAGTGACTCAGTTTTTATTCATAAGAGCTCTTAGGACTGTTGGGATGAAGAAGCAAGCAAACAATAAATATTTATGGTATGAATAAATGAAAAAAAATGCCATTTTTCTACATTCTAAATTTAATTTTGTGCTGGCTAAACAGTACATTTGAGGCTACAATTCTATGCATGTTTAACTCAGCAGTATATGTCAAACTATTTCATATGGCTTACATATGTATTCATAGTCTTTTATCCTTATTAATTCATTAGAATGATAGATGATTTTTTATTGTAAGTCTCAAAATAGTCAGGTACCAAAATAATAACTGCATTTCAAATTAATGCACAAAAGTAGGAGAGGTTATCTAAGAACTTCTTAGACATTATATTGACCTCTATCATACAAAATAATGTAATCTGTCATAAAAATAATTGGAGAAAATTTTAGATGTGCAAATGCTGATTAAAAAAGTAAGCAGTCAGCATTATATGATCTGCTGCAAGGAATTTTGGTCTTCTGCATGAAAGTCTGTTGAAAGAAATGAAAAATGTCTGAGCACTAGAGCATGCTTCTGCTTAATTTGTTATATTAAATGAGAGTTTAGCATGCCAGAAGAAACATAAAACTGAATGTAATGCAAATGGAATTCAAAAGAAGTACTTTGGGTAAATTAAGGAGAGATCAGTCAAAAATGAATGAGCAAGTAAGGAATGAACATGGATCAAATACAGAAGCAATCAACCAGTACAATAGTGCAAATACAGCATAATGCAAGTTCTACCCACATTTGTTGTGACATGGCCTACATGTGTGAAAATAGTAAAACTTGTAAACAACTCTGTTTTCATCACTTTGATTGAAACTGGATCCTGTGGATGCCTCTGATAAGGAGTAAATGGATTGAGACTATAGGTTGGATGGGGTTAATGAGATCTTAAAAAGAGAAAGATGAGTATTTTAAAAAACAAAAGGCAAGGGATAAAGCAATGGATAACCATAGTGGAAGCAAGAATGGTTCCTAAGGATAGAAGAATATGATGAGGTACAGGAGAAGGATCTGGTACAAACTTGTTAAGCCATGTTTTATCTTCTGTGCTTTGCATAATGATGATTACTCTGAACTAGAAGGTAGTTACGTATATGTCTATGTTCTTAAAAGTTATAAATTTTCAGTATAATTTGCCAAATATTTCTATTTCAGTATGAAAGATCTGAATGTGTAGCTAAAATTAGAATCCTAGAAGATAATTGGGATGATGTTCTCTGAAATTAGAGGGAGGGCTCCAAGGTCAGCTGTCCTGCTGGCTGCTAAGATTGAATCTTTCCAATAGCAGAGACGAAAGGCTGATCTCTCTCTCTCTCTCTCTCTCTCTCTCTCTCTCTCTCTCTCTCTCTCTCTCTCTGTGTGTGTGTGTGTGTGTGTGTGTGTGTGTCTGTCTGTCTGTCTGTCTGTCTCTGTCTCTCTCTCTCACTCTCTCTCTGTCTCTGTCTCTCTCTCTCTCACTCTCTGTCTCTCTCTGTCTCACTCTCTCACTCTCTCTGTCTCTCTCTGTCTCTCTCTCTCTGTCTCTCTCTCTGTCTCTTTCTCTCTGTCTCTCTGTCTCTGTCTCTCTCTCTGTCTCTCTCTCTCTGTCTGTGTGTGTGTTTGTGTGTGTGTGTGCATAAGAGAAAGAATTGAGTAGGAGGTGTGCCAAGCTGGTCATAAATTAATTGGTCTAATGGCCCTGTGGTCATTTGTTAATGTACATAGTTCTCACAATGGGAGGGAAAGAACAGTGGAAATAGCAAACTGGTATGAAGAGCAATAAATGTGTTTCCAGGTTAGTTGTCTATGCGAGCAGAGCATGGCATTTGATTTGTTAAAGTATTCTGTGAAGATCTCCATTTGGACAATAAGATCACTCTTTCCTATAGCATATCATGCTTATTTGGTATAGAGAGTCCCACATTAATGTCTATGCAATATCTACAGTGTATTGATGCCAATTTCCCGTTCTTTATTTACATTTCCTGTACATATACAACCACAGAAAAGAAATACTGGATCTCCTTCCTTCCTTCTTTCCTTCCTTCCTTCCTTCCTTCCTTCCTTCCTTCCTTCCTTCCTTCCTTCCTTCCTTCCTTCCTTCCTTCCCATAGTTAAAAAGGACACATTTTCTTTCCTAGCATGAGAATAAAGTGGTGGCTTTTTTCCGCTTATTTCTCATCTATTATCTAAGAAATGTATTATTGTTTAGATCCATATTTTGCAGGGGGCTATATAATTTAAATTTCTGTATCTATATTGGCTGATATCCTGTACTTACAGATGTTGAAATGACACTGAAATGCTTAGAACAAATGGTTAGTTTGGTGTTGTCTGCAAATTTGATGAGTTCCCCTTCAGTTCTCTCATCCAAGTCATTGATGAAGATATTGAAGAGTACTGAGCCTAAGACAGAACCTTGTAGTACCTGACTGCTTACTTCTCTCCATGTGGATGTAGTGGCATTGAGGACTACTCATTGTTTATTAGCCAGCTGCAGATCCATCAGGTGGTGATGTTGTCTAACCACCTTTTCCTAGTTTACCAAGGAGTAGGTTGTGGTCTACCTTGTCAAATGCCTTACTGAAATCTAAGCATACCACGTCCACTGTGTTTCGCTGGTCTACTAGTTTAGTTTAGATGCATTAAACTTAAAGGGGCTTATTTTGGAATATTATTAATAGAATTGCATTACATTGCAAGTTATGTAAAGATTATAAATTCTTTACTTATTATGAACTGCAAATAAATGAGGAAAGAAGGAAGATGCCTGTTTGCTACCAATATTTTATTCAGGGTATTTGTTTAAGGTTCTTTATTTTTAAAGTCCAACATGATGGATAAAGCTAGAAAAACCTTGTTAACACCAGAAACACATCCATCTGATCATCCAAAAGGTATCTGGACAGGGAAATAAATTACATGAGATGCCAAATTAAATATTTATGTAAGACTGGGTAATATGAATGACTTCAGCTATTTGATTTAAAAAAATCACTACTATTTAAATCAGAGTTTGGATTCTGTTCACTCTTGCATTGTCAGGGTTTCTTTATTTTATTTCAGTATTTCAGAGTTATTGGGGTATATCTTGAATGTTATTAACAATGTAAATCAAAAGAAATAAGGTGGCTATGAATTATCTTGATGGAAAGAAAGCTTTTGATCATTTTGAATGTTCCTTCATGCTTACAAATCTGAAGAAAATTAATTGTGGGTCAAACTTTCTCAGATGATTATCGCATATTTATAAAGACAAAAAGCCAAGATAATCATAAATGTTTTTTTAATCATAAAACTGTTCCATAATGAGGAGGACAAGACAAGCTGCCCTCTTTTTTCTTATTTTTATTGGCATCAGAGCCATTGGCAAAGAAGATATAGAAAAGAAAAGAAAATTTTAGGAGTTAAATTATCAATTCAAGAACATAAACTGAAACTATACGATGTTGATGTACTTATAGTTAGACAAGGACTCTTTAGAACTGATAATGAAGTATATGCAGCAGTATAATTTTCTGTCAGAATATCAGATTAATAAGAATAAAACTCAAACATTGACACGGAACTTAACTAAAAAGAGCAATACTTGCAGCAAATAAAAAGATCTAATACCATTGCTAAAAATATATATTTTTGAGAATTTATTTTACTAAAAAGAATAAATATTGAGATAAAAGTGACTTTTATTCATATTTTAGCAAGTCCCACATGAGACTATTACAATATGTTTTACCTAAGGCTACCCTTGAGAAATGGTATTTTAAATTCTGTAAAATGCCACAGCTGGACAATTGACTGCCTATGATGCTTTGAATGAATTATGCCTCTTTTGTTTATACAGTGTAGGAACTTACATACGTGATCCATTCGGCATCCAAGACTTTGTTCTAGATGTCTTGGCTGCCCTCATCAATACAGTACTTCCAAGTCAGATCCCTTGGGCTCATGACTCAAATAATGACTATTCACAGAGAGTTTCGGCTGAATGTTGATCCTCATAATGGCTATTGTTTATAGTTGTCTTAAATAATAATAATAATAAAATGATTTGAATCATGTTGATGGTCTTATTTTTAAGGTATTCTTTTGTAAGCTATCCTGAGTCCACGGTGAGAAAAATGTGGGATACATTTTTAGATACATTAATGATTCTACACAAACAGGTTATTAAAGCAAAGCAAAAATGTTATTAAAGCAAAGCAATTAGTGAATTTACATGCTTTCTATTTTCCATAATTCAGTCTTCCCTAACTTCTAACATTCCCTTCTAGTAACTATGTTGGCTTGGATTTCTGGGAATTGCAGCCCTACAATCAGGAAAGAGAGTCAGTTTGGCCTAGTGGTTAAGGCATCAGGCTTGAAGCCAGGAGACTGTGAATTCCAGCCCTGCCTTAGCCATGAAAGCCAGCTGAGTAATCTCTCTCAGCCCAACTCACCTCACAGGATGGTTGTTGTGGGGAAAAGAGGAGGAGGAAGGAGTATTGTGTGAGAGTTATTATAAAAATAACTTTAGTTATTATAAGCATAATAATATACATTAAATAAACATTCCATATGTATGTGGAATATACAGTACATAAAATAAAGTACCAAATTGATAAAAAAAAAATGAACAGCTGCTTAACATAGGGAATCATGGAGGTGGATAGCAGATACCTCAAGCTTGGAAGTGATAGAACATTGAAGTCACAATTTATGAAAAGTGGAGCCTCCATTATCTTTTTGAAGGTCTCTTCATGAATTTGTAGACTATTGTTGCTATTATTGTTATCTGCTTGGAGGCTGAAAGACATTACATGGTTTTTGCAAGGCATGTTTAAATCATTGCCACATGTTTTCAACAATCAGATTGGTCTTAATTATCATTGCCACATGTTTTCAACAATCAGATTGGTCTTAATTATCATGGCTATACTTAAAGCAGAGCTCAGAATTAATAGTTCTGTTGATGTAAAAGACATATTAATGTTAATAAACAATTTTGCTTTTTACTTTGCATATTTAACTTTCAGAATATTTTATTTGTTGTTAGCTGCGATGTTGTGTCCAACCCATTGCAACCCTATGGACAATGTTCCTCCAGGCCTTCCTGTCCTCTACCATCTTCTGGAGTCCATTTAAACTTACACCTACTGCTTCAGTGACTCCATCCAGCCATCTCATTCTCTGTCATCCCCTTCTTCTATTGCCCTCAATCTTTCCCAGCATTAGGCTCTTCTCCAGTGAGTCCTTCCTTCTCATTAGGTGGCCAAAGTATTTGAGTTTCAATATACAATTGAGTTTCAATATACAATATACAAGGATAATTTTGAGCTCTCTAAGAGCGTTTTTTCTTTAAATTTCTCCATTTTGCAGGGGGAAATGAATAATCTCTAATGACTTTGCATCATAAACATTTCTTATTTTCCAGCCTAAACTAAACTATAACTCTTTTCACACAAAATTCTTAGTGTAGAGCTTATGTTACATTAACAGTTCTGGGTTAATGAGTGAGTGCTTTTTATAAAAAAACCATAAGGCATTTATTACAAATATATTCCAGATAATTATTGCAGGAGATCATGAACTGTTCATAGGAGAAAAAAATTACCTGAGGTATACTGGAAGCAGGAGGAGGGTCGAGACGTTAATGGCTAGTCTGTACTATTGCTTATCCCTAAGGGAATCTTTTACAGGTGGTTTCTATTTTTGAAATATCAAAACCTGCTGAATGCAATGGAAAATTGCTCTTAACATTTTTTTCCACAATACAATTCTTCTTTCATCTGCTTTTCTTGAGGGAGTAAGTGGTTGGTTCATTATTGCTTCATTATGACCACCCTGTTTAAAGGAAATAGATGTCTTTTATAGATCACTTTCTTATAGTCGGAGGAAAGAGATTAAAAAGCTCTGTAAATGTAAGTAGATATGAAAGGCATGTCCAAGAACAGACAAAGACATTTGTAATATTGTATGGTTGTTTTATATCTTGTTTAAAACGTTTAATTTCTTTAGATGATTATAACTTTTGTTTATGTCTACACACATTTTTTTTGCCCCCAAAATAGTTCAAGTCCTTCCTAAGCCATGAAAGCCAGCTGGGTGACTCTGGACCACTCACTCACTCTCTCAGCCCAGCCCACCTCACAGGGTTATTGCTGGGGGGGAGAGGGAATAGGAAGAGGGGTGTGTGTTGGATATGTTTGCTGCCTTGAATTATTTGTAAAAAATAATAAAGGTGGGCTACAAATAATTAATGAATGAATGAGTGAGTGAGTGAATGAATGAATGAATGAAATATTTCATTTCTGGGCCACACTGTTTCTTCAAAGCAAGAACACCTCCCTTTCAAAGTATACCTAAACCAATCTATATCTATATCTATATCTGTTTTCTGAGGTTTTCGCGGGTGTTCGTATGTGGATCTTTGGTTATTCGGGTTTTTCCCCGCGTAGAACTAAAGGTGTAGGGGCGACGTTTCGACGGAATCCCATCCGTCATCATCAGGCTGGTGGCTTCTGCTTCCTTCTTCTGGGAGAAGCATGTGGCTGTTTGTTCCTCTTTTTTAAACTGCCAGAGGGGGTGTGTTCTGTGGGTGGAGGTGTGCTCTGATTGGGTGGGGGAGTAAGTGTGTTCTGATTGGGTGGGAGTGTGTTTTGAATGGTGGGTGTGTTCTGATTGGGTGGGGGTGTGTTTTGAGTGGATGGGCTGGTCTCAGCTGCCAGCCTTAGACCTGAGCTGGTGAGTTGTGCTGCTTTTGTTCAGAACACACTTAATCCCCCACCCAATCAGAGCACACCTCCACCCACAGAACACACCCCCTCTGGCAGTTTAAAAAAGAGGAACAAACAGCCACATGCTTCTCCCAGAAGAAGGAAGCAGAAGCCACCAGCCTGATGGTGACGGATGGGATTCCGTCGAAACGTCGCCCCTACACCTTTAGTTCTACGCGGGGAAAAACCCGAATAACCAAAGATCCATATCTATATCTATATCTATATCTATGTCTATGTCTATGTCTATGTCTATGCCTATGTCTATGTCTATGTCTATGTCTATGTCTATATCTATATCTATATCTATATCTATATCTATCTATCTATATCTATATCCATATCTGTCTGTCTGTCTGTCTATATCTATCTATCTATAAAAATTCAAATGGATTAGATTAACTGCTGTATGTATTATATTGTAGATAATAAATTGCTGTCAAAAAAGTCTTGTCTTATTTAATAGATTTATATGCCTTTAATATTTTATACCAATGAAGGTAGCATCTCCAGATTTCTAATCCAACACCTTAACTACTATATTGCACTGGTTCTCTGAGGACTCATGTTTACCTTCTGATTCAATTGTTTTGCAAATTCAGTCACCCAGCCAATAATAATTGCTTCAGAATAACAATATTGGTTTGAAATAGAGTATCAGAGCATATTCTAAGCCAGCAGTGCCCAACCTTTCTGGGTCTGTCAACCGGCAGTGGTAACAGCAGTGTGTATGTGTGTGTGTTTTAGCATATACATCTGATGCTTGTGCAAATGGAGCTTCACACGCTTGCCTGTGCTTGCGTAGCCCAGTTCCCAATGGCCCACAGACCGGTACTGGTCTGTGGGCTGTGGGTTGGGGACTCCTGCGCTGAGCAAAATAGTTTTCAAAAGCATCCAAACTTTCAAAGACATATAGTATTTATTTCACAAAAACTAATTTTTTTATCAATGTCATTCTAAATGAGTCCAAAAGAAGACAAGAAATCAAGAGAATGACAAGTGTCCCTACTGTGAGATTAATTCCTAGTGATTTGGCAGACAACAGTTAATCAATAAAATGTCACTATTAATTTAAGTACCATTTTGAGCTGTTAATGTATCAGCTGTGGTCTATGAGTTGAGCTGTTTTAAATAATAGTTTTCCTTTCAGAATTAAAGACAAAATACCTGACTGAAGGAATCTTTTCATTGTTTAATATCTATTTTCTTTAGAACTCATCTAAGTATAACTGCTTTGAATTCTATTCATTACTTCAGATATTTAATCCCCATATTACCTACTTAGTTGGTAAGTTTAAAATACCATCATTTCAAATCCCTTGTTTGTGCTATATTTTCTTAATGAATTTAAGTGAAAAATGTTTGATCTTGACTAGGATTTCAAATATTGTTTGAGATAAAAAAAATACAACAAAGACAGAACATTTGATAGAAAAAGGGTAATTCAAACTTAAAATGAGAAAGATTTTAACTCATATTTTTATATTTCATATTTTTGAAACTTAGAGAAACATTTGATTTCTCTGTGCAGCATGATTCATCTGTTGAAAGAAAAATCTTCAGGTCCAGTTCAAGTTGGGAGTAAATAAAATGGAGGCTAAGATCTGGAAATAAAAATGGAGGCTGCTTGGGAAAGAAGGTTCTTGTTTATTTACTTGCCAGAAACTTCAGTGACACAGCATGTTTCTGGGGTGGCTGACAAAATGGAGTTGGGAGTGCGTGGGTTTTTATACCTTCTTTGGGCTTTGTATTTGAGGTTGTTCCTGTTCCTGTGCAATGTGCTTTGACCTGAGCTTGAGTCTGCCCTTTTGGTGTTCTGATGGTGGTGGGTTAACTAAATCCTATTATGTCCTAAAGGTCATGTTCCTGTCCTTGGAGTCTTTGTTTTTCTAATCCCCTCAGCTCCAGCCTTCCTGCCGCAATTTTCCTGAATGAATTACCAAGTCTGCATTTCTAAAAGCTGGCCTGCTCAGTTTCTGCTTGGGAGAGACTGGGCAGAAAAGTATTTTAAGATTTTTTTCTCCATTATTCCTTTTGGGGAAATATAATATTCTGTCTTTTTTAATATCCCCTAAAATATTTCCTTCTTGGGGGTGGGGGAGGTGCTGACTTCCTACACATCAAATGGAGATGTCAATACAATTCAAAGATTTAGAACATTTATTTATTTATTTTATTCTATTTATTCAAGGTGGCTCAGTGGGTTAGGACGCTGAACTTGTCGATCGGAAGGTCGGCAGTTTGGCGGGTCGAATCCCGAGTGCTGTGTAGCAGAGTGAGCGCCTGTTACTCGTCCCAGCTTCTGCCCACCTAGCAGTTTGAAAGCACGTAAAAATGCAAGTAGAAAAATAGGGACCACTACGGTGGGAAGGTAACAGCGTTCCGTGCGCCTTTGGCGTCTAGTCATGCCGGCCACATGACCTCGGACAAGCGCTGGCTCTTCGGCTATGAAACGGAGATGAGCACTGGCCCCTAGAGTCAGAAACGACTAGCACGCATGTGCGGGGGAACCTTTACCTTTACCTATAGCTATCTCAGCCAAATGAGTCTGGGTGGCAAACAGTTTTCAAACTGTAAAGCAGTTAAAAGAATTTTAAACAATAAAACAGTAAAAATATCTCCCCAAAAATATTTACAGCAAGTTTAGAATGCTTAAACAGGTTTCAAATGCATCGGGATAAAACTAATCTAATAAGAACAGAAAAGGTTAAATCCATAATTTAATAGTCTTGATATTATCAATGATTAAGTGGTGATGCAATTTGTAATTGATCTGGATATCTCACAAATAATATTGTTGCAAGCTGACCATCTGGTACCATCCCTCAGCCAAAAGGTGGTGTAGTGGTTAAGGCATCAAGTTAGAAACCAGGAAACTCTGAGTTCCAGTCCTCATGAAAGCTGGCTGGGTGATCTTGGGCCAGTCCCGCTCTCTCAGCCCTGCTCACACACAGGATTATTCTGCGGGGTAAATAGGAGGAGGAAGGAGTACTAGTTACTTTTGCTAATTTATAAAATTAATAAAGGTGAGATTTTTTTAAAAAAAAACTTTTAAAAAGTCTAAAGCTAAGAAGAGGTGCAGACAATGCCTGGTTGTCCTTGGATCAGAGCAGGGGTGAACAATTAATTTTCCCAACAGGCCACATGAGAAATTGAGACTGCTGTGGAGGGCTGTACCAATGTAACCCGATTTGATATCCTCCAAATCCATCTCCTCATCTCCGAAGGCTGTTCCAGGCAAGGGGTGATTGCTGTACAGGGGCAGAAAATCCTCCTGCAGCCGCCAACTGACAGAAGGCGTGCATGGCAACTGTGCAAAGCTGGATCCAACTTGGCTTCTTCTCTGGCTCCCTGCGGTGTGCTTATTTACAGTTGATTTCTGCTTTCTCACATGGCCTGGACAGGGATAGCCAAAGGGCCAGATGTGGGCCGGGAGAAATAAAATGTCCAGGTCTAAATTTGAGAATTGATGGAAAGTTCACATTAGCATTTGTCACAAATCCAAAGATCAAAGTTCTTCTGTCTAAGCAACATCATCATCCAAGAAAGATGAACTGAGGCTCAGTTGGATGAAAAGGTTGCATTAGACCAGGGGTTTTCAAATTTGGCCCTTTTATGACTTGTGGACTTTGACCCCCAGAATTCCTCAGCCAGCATGCCTGGCTGAGGAATTCTGGGAGTTGAAGTCCACAAGTCATAAAAGGGCCAAGTTTGAAGAACCCTGCATTAGACTTTATCATGTTTTTCTGGACTTCATTCTCTACTCCCCATTTCTCTATCTTTGATCTTGCCTGTTAAGTTTGTACATATGAAGACAGAACCAGTAGCTGGATTTACATACATTGCTAAATTCTCAACACGCCTTTTGGAGGAAGGATTAGTATACTGTACAATTGTCACTGATAATTATGGGAAGCCACAGAGTTGGGCTTTTTTGCCTTCTGGTCTTTTAATATTTCTTGAGTTTTAACTTTTCTTAAAAAAAATAATCTTGGTTTGAAACAACAAAATAATCTGAAAATGCTTTAGTTATATCAGATACAGAAACTGAAGGTGTGCCTGTGATTAAAGCAAGCCTAACATCAGCAGAGTCAATTGACATTCACTGGAATGGTGAACATTATGGAAAGCATGCCTTGAATCATAAACTCTTTTAAAGCCCCGACAGTTTAGCCTGATTCTGATTACTCAGTGTGGATTGGGGGTTAGAGGTGGATGGCAATTTTCTCTGAAATATAAATTAATTCAAGGCAGGCAGTTTCTACAGTCTCCCTAGAATTAAACCCTGGGCATATTAATGCCATTATATCCATCCCACGTGGGTCCCAAGACCTATAGGTAAAAAAATATTAACGACTCTGAGTTGTGAGTCTTCCAAACTGGTCAGCAAATAAGTTTAAGGAGTAGAAAAAGTGGATAAAAAAGAAATTACTAGGAAGCAGAATTTACCGCTCCCATTTTGAGAACAAGCCAAAGAAATTTATGAAGAACTAATAAATCTATTTTAAAATGTTCTGGAAGTTTAAGGAGTCTAAACAGTTCTAAACCTGACCTTCATTAAATGACTACTGAAATATGAATATCACGATAGGCTCATTAAACCAGCTTTTAACTGCCATGCTTTTTATAATGCTCATAGGGCAAACGTTTGAAAATATTAGAAAATGCATTTGAAAGCCCAGAGTTTATGTTTAGGGGAAGTATGCATAGTTGGTTGAATGTTCATTAAAATGTCTACCTAAATGCAGAGGCATTCATCTCGGTTTAACAGCCAATTTAACAGCACTCCTGCAGAAACTTTACATTGAAACAAAGTGTTTGGCCAACACTTCAGATGACATTTTCACTATTGCCAGCACCACCGGTGCCCTGATGTCAATAAACTTTGGGTCAAAGGTCAGAAATACACTACAAAAGGCATAACAGGTAGCCGTTGACTTACAGCAGTTCTTTCAGTGACTGTTCAAAATTACAACGGCACTGGAAAAAGTGACTTATGACCATCGCAGCTTCCCCATGGTCACATGATCAAAATTCAGACTCTTGGCAACTGACTCGTATTTATGACGCTTGCAGTATGCCAGGGTCATGTGATTACCTTTTGTGAACTTCTGACAAGCAAAGTCTATGGGAAAGCCAGATTCATTTAACAACCGTGTTACTAGCTAAACAACTTCAGTGATTCACTTAACCACTGTGACAAGAAAGCTTGTAAAATGGGGCAAAACTCACTTAACAAATATCTCACTTAGCAACAGAAATTTTGGGATCGGCTGTGGTCGTAAGTCATAATACTACTTGCATTATTATGCTGTTCCTACCACAAATAGATAGGGAGAAGAGGGAAACTGATCTTTATATTTAGAGTGTAGACTTTCAACTTTCTCTCACTGGAATTGCTGCATGGATTTCACTGGAGAGAATGCTGGATTAAGCAGGTTAAAGATTCCAGCATTTAATTTCATTTGGAAGTGGAAATAAAACAGCAGTAGAACTTCATGGCTAAAGTCTGTTTCCATGGAGTTAACAGCCTAGTGACTAGTCACAGAATCTCAGCTTCCAAACTTCTGACTGTTGCTCCAAAGCTTATTCTAAGAGGTTTGCCCATTCCTTTCCAAATTTTAGATTTTTCTTTTCCCTTTATGTGTTTTACGATGTGCAGAAAATGTACTTTAAATGAACAATTTGTTCTTCTGTTCCCAAACACATCCCTGGGCAACATTTAATTTCCCTGCAGAGGTATTGTTATAATAATTTTTTAAAAAATGGGTCATGATCCTCACCAGAAATAATGACTCAAACCTACAGAATGGAAAACATTTCTTCAGTATTTTCAGCACTCTTACCTTAAGCAAATATTGAAGCCAAATCCCAGTTTCTGTCCTCTGAAAGCTTTATTGTGGCCATATTTGTTTGAATTGCAAACCATGCAATGTCAAGAAACCCTTTAAGTTCATAACTGAAACAATTTAAGGTTCTGTTAGGTTATGCTATGAACAAGTGTTCATTCTTCAGCCACACATGTCTTCTCTTTTTAAAGGTTTCTTTCCAATGTTGAACTGGATGCTGTGTGGTGGACTCTTCACCAGTAATATGAGGTCTTCCAACATTCTTGGAATAGTCAGGAAAAATATTATGTCTCTCTAGGTTTACCCCAGGATAACACCCACAATGGAAAATTGCATATAGTGGATAAAGAACTGGATTAAGATGGAAAGATTCAAGTTTATTGCACCGGAGCTCACTTTGACTAATAAATAATCTTATTTACATATTGTGTTATATTCCTCCAAAGTTAAAGGCCAACTCACCTCACAAGGTTGTTGTTGTGAAAATAGAAGGAGGGAGTTGTATTTGATATGTTTGCCACTTTGAGTTATTTATAAAAATAATAAAGGCAGAATATAAATAAATAGCATTAAGCTTGACACATTTAGGAATGTGGCCATATTAGTCTAATTAGATTTTAGCTTCCCTTTTGTTGATAAATGTGTACTTATATGCTGCAAAAACAAAGCCTCAGTGTAAAAAAACCTAGCAAGGTCTAGAAGATTATGTTTGATTAGGTATCAAACTATACAGAAGGACTGATCATCCTAGGAGGACATCTTAATTCAAAATTAGGTCCCATAATTATCCTACAGAAAATTGTCCACAGCCACCATTGAGCCAGTGCTAATATGAAGATGGGATATGTAACTTTTGCATGATACAATGCTTCAATACATTGGATTTTTGCCTCTTAAATGGAGCTGCCTCTAGAAATAGACTAGACGCCGAGAGGAACTCATGTTTTGTCCAACTCAAAAGCACATGGCCCTCTATTAAGGGCTTTTGAAGTCTCTAAAAGATTTTACAGTGATTGATGGTTTAGAGCAGACATGTCAAACTTGCGATGTCATGTGACATTGTGTGACATATCGGAACTTTTTCCCCATTGCTGGCAATGGGGTGGGTGCGGTTTCCTCATGATGCCCACAGCCCACCAGTTTAACACCCCTGGTCTAGAATCTACTTCTGTCTTTGTCTCTTCATTTAAGTGACAAAATGGAGCTGGTAGGACAAAACTGGAAAAAAGATCACTAAAGAGTTAGAGCCACATCTATGAAAAAGAGATTAAGTAACCATTATCTGTAACAGGTATGTATACATATTGGACTACTGCAACGCTCTCTACATGGGGCTGCCCTTGAGGACCACTCGGAGGCTCCAACTGGTACAGAATGCAGCCGCAAGAGTTGTGTTTGGAGTTTCCCGATACTCCCATGTTACACCCCTGCTCCGCGAGCTGCATTGGCTCCCAGTTGTCTTCCGTGTGAGATTCAAGGTGCTGGTAATGACCTACAAAGCCCTTCATGGCATGGGTCCGGAATACCTCAGGGAGTACCTGCGGCCGGCATCAACTTCCCTCCGCCCAGTGCGCTCCCACAGAGAGGGCCTCCTCAGGGTGCCACTGGTCAAAGAATGTCGACTGGTGGCCCCCAGGGGGAGGGCATTCTCTGTGGGCGCCCCGGATTTATGGAACCATCTTCCGGTTGAGCTCCAGATGGCGCCCAACCTTCGCTCCTTCCGGCGCAACCTAAAGACTTACCTGTTCGAACAAGCCGGCCTGTCCTGATGGGCGATGGGTTTGGGTTTTTATTGCTTTTTATCTATTTAACTTATTGTTATAGTTCTTGAGCATCTTGTTTAATGTCTTTTAATTTTTGTATTCTTGTCTTTTAACATGTATTGCCCTGTTCACCGCCCTGAGTCCTTCGGGAGAAGGGCGGTATACAAATAAAATTATTATTATTATTATTATTATTATTATTATTATTATTATTATTATTATTATTATTATTATTATTATTATTATTATTATTTTATTTATTTAAATTTATGGGGTGTCCAGTGGACTCTTGCATACCAAAATTCAAGGAATGTGAAAACAAACTGTAGGAGATTGGAAATATGATCTTGGAAGAATGAGGATGTTGGCTAGAGACATAAATATTTAAAGTGACAACATGTAAATCAAGTTGTGCATGTCAACTAGACCAGCAGCTAGCAAGACTATAAAAGACCCAAAATAAAATAGTTCAGCCAGGATTCTCTGTTGGAATAGAGGACCCTATGTTCTTGGACTAAATATTTGGCCAACACTGAGTTGCAAGAGCCAGGTATATGAAAGCAGGAATGGGTGTGTTTGTGGATAATGTTCTTTTTTGATAAAGCTTTGTAACGTAAAGAACACCGGGCCCTCAGAATTTGCTGCTGTACTACCCAGTGCCTTAGGGATATAGAGAAAAGAGTTCCACTATATGGCATGTACTTGTAATCCCATCATAAAATCCTGTCTTCTTTAATCCAGCTGTGCAAAATTAGCTCCTTCAAGATGCCTTACCATTGTCATTTGTTAACAATTGATCAAAGCAAGAAGAACAGGGGTGTCAAACTCAATTTCATTGAGGGCCACATCAGCACCCTCGAGGGGCAGGTGGGTGTAGCCAGGGTGAGTGCAACCTACTGGATGGGCGTGGCTGGAGTGCATGTGGCCTACTGGGTGGGCATGGCCAGCTCTACGTCATTCGTGTCAAGGGTGACTATGGGGGCCTGGGCAGGAGTGGGACAGATCTGAGGGTCTCTGGCAGAAGGGGGTGGGACCAGGGCAAGTGTCAAGACATGGTCCACTTGAGGAGCCTCACTGTTCCTCTCAGGCCATGCAGGGGGAGGGTCTGGACGGTGGCATGGAGGTCAAATGCCCAGCCCAGCCCAGCCCTCAAGCACCTGTGGCACTAAGCCCAGGCCCACTTCCCCAAGGGGGTGCCCAGCTGCACTTACTTCCTCCTCAAGGCTGCTGCTGCTGTGCTTGCTCTCCTTAGCCAGGTTGCTCAGGATGGGTATGAGGGCAATGTCAAGAGGGAGGCCCACTTCCTCTCCATGGAAGGAAACCCGGCTTTGTATCCAAAGCTTCCTTAGCAATAGGATGGGAAACCCCCCAGGATAGGCCAGGAGGATGGGGCAAGGGGATGGTGAAAGGGTAGCAGGGAAGGACTAAGGCAGGACTTCCCTTAGACCCTCTCTCTCCTTCCTTCCTTCCTTCCTTCCTTCCTTCCTTCCTTCCTTCCTTCCTTCCTTCAAGTGGTGGGAAAATATTTGAGATGAGGGAGGGAGAAAAACAGGCAAGAAATGCAGCTAGGGAAGTGTCATCCTTCGTGAGGAATGAAGAAATGCACCATCACCTGGAAGTGGCCAGTATATGGCCCTCGCCTACTTCACATATCCAGCTTGGTGGGCTCTGGGGGAGGGTATGCCATGAGCAGCATGAGTTGATGTTACCTGTGCAGTGCTGCCCAGGCCCCAGCCTGCCCGGTTTTGGCAGGCAGTGGGGCGCTTTCCTCTCAGTGCCAAGAGGCTGAGCTGGGTGGCATGAATCTGAAGAGAAGCACAATGCTGCCCAGCCCCTAGCCTTCCCGAAGTAGGCAGGGCCATGTGTTGGCCACTTCCAGGGGGTGGTACATTTCTTCATTCCTCACAAAGGGTGATACCTCCCCAGCGCACGTCCAGGGGGCAGCTCTGACACGGCAGGGGCTGGTTCCTTGCTGTTTCCAGATGGCCTTGTGGAGCTAAGAATGAATGCGTTTCAGCATAGATGGCCACCACGAAATTGTATATTGGCTCCCGGCTGGCCTGGGCCAGGGCCAAGGCAGTGGGGGATGTTCCCTCACTGTTTCCAAGATGGCTTTGCAGGCCACATGAAACCACTTCATGGGCCAGATCCATCCCTCCGGCCTTGTGTTTCACATTTCTGAAGTAGAAGAAACTTTAGCGGATGCCTGAAGAAGAGACAAAGAAAGAATGCCTGATCACTGAGGCTATTCAGAACATTGTGTAACATTGGTAGATATCTCTTGCCTAATGGATTTAGGGACAGTTATTTGCTCAGGCAGCATAAGATGATTGATTAAGGCAAGCATAGCATTAGAAAAGCTTTTGAATGCTACACATCTAAAGGAGACATGTCTGGAAATAACTGCAAATCCACCTAATGAAACTACACCTAAACATTAAGACTGTTGATTCCAGTCCTGTAAAGAGATTGTAAATGCCAATAGTCATTGTACATTAAGTGAGGACTAACTGTACTTGGATTTTGTGCTATATTATTCAGAGAAGCAACACACTCATATTTCATGCCTCCTACATTGTACTTTGTATTATATACTGTAATTTCTTTTATTAACTCTGGGTTGTGATTTGTAATAAAGTTGGATTGACTTGCATATTGCACTAGGACTCAGTGTAGCATTTGTTTGGTATTGGCATAAAACATTGTTTGAATTTAACCAATAGCATGTATTTTTTAAAACCACAGTTAAGTGAACTATGACTTACTTCAATATATTACTCTCTCAATTCAGCTCGTGTGACAGAGCTGTCATTACCAAAATAAAGCTAGCGTAAAGAATACTATAACCAAGCTGATGTAAAGAATACTATTACAACTGTGTAAAGAATACTATTACAACCATGCAGCAAATACCCCTAGACATGTGCTGCTAGATGAGTTATGAACTTATGTACCCATCATATTGGCTGCAATTTGCATAACATATTAAAAACAAATTTCAGACATATTTTTAGCTTTGAAAGATATGAAGGCCTAGTTAACCCAGAACAGTGCTTGTCAAACTTGGCAACTTCAAGATGTGAGGACTTCAACTCTCAAAATTCTGGGAGTTGAAATCCACATATCTTAAGTTGCCAAGTTTGACAAACACTGACCTAGAAAATTGAGTTAATTGGGTAAATGAGATTTCTGTTGACCACGGATAACCATGTCCTATAAACAAAACCATTCTTTTTCTTTTTCCAGCAGAGATTAGCCTGAAGGCAGTTAATCTACCTGATCTGTTTGCTGACAGTCCTGGAGGAAAAAACTTGATTTTTGCTCAGCTGCACTGGGCAAAGCTGATGAAAAGCAGAGGAATCTCTTTGCTTTTTTAAGTCAGCTCACCTCAGTCCAGGCACCTCCAGTCCTACAATCATTTCTATATGAAGAAGGGCAGCTGTGTTTGCTGAAAAAAATAGGAGAAAGGATATTTTGGCTATAATCCAGAAAATCGCATTCATCATTCTACCCTTGTGTTTTTTCATGAAGATAAAGAACAGCAGGCATGAGCCAGTTTAAGGGATAAGTTTTAGTTTCATTGGGAAAAAGTGAAATTTCAGAATATTGGAAGAAAATTTAGAGTTTTGTTCAAGACAGATTAAAAGCAAAAAGTGTGTTTAAGATATTCTGGTTTTATAGTTCATAATAGCATTAGCAAATACATCTCCTTTGGATTTGCATTTTTTTAAAGCAGCAGGAGGGAAATTTATCTTTTAATTCTTGACAACACTCAGGTTATCAAACCAAAGACGTGAAGAGAAATAATCTTGAGACTGAAATTAAAAAACACACAAAACAATTGTTTCCTTCTCTGCCTTATCTCAATGACATTTCATGTTATTTGGTAGTAAAAATGTAAGAAAAACATGCACGTAAAATGATTGCTGTTGGATCATCACTTTCCTGTCTGGCTCCAAGTAGGTATCAAATCGGAATATTTGATTATTGTGTCTGAATGAATGTTCTCAAAATAGAGAAGAATCTGGATTCAGCTTGTCAATGTTTACATGCATCTTTTCATTCTTAGAATGAAGAAATCATATTTACTTTGAAGGTAATTCTTTCCATATTACAGTTAGACTGCTTGCTTGCATCTAGGTTATAAAATGAGTACATCCGATTTATTTCAGTGGGACACTTCTACTGCTCATACATAGGCTACATGACACACATAGGAAGTTGGAGAAAAGCACTTCTCTCTGGCAAATGTGCCCTGGGAGGTTTCAGTATGTAGTTTGCTCCTGCAACTTGGATTAGTTTGTCCAGTTGCTATGATAGCTAGGCCTGTGCTGATCACTGAGATGTGTTGGGTATCTAAGCAAAGGCCTCCTTTGAATCACCTCTGTGAAGCACCGATATGCTCCTCCTCTATTTGGTGGAGAGGGAGATTTGTCGCACATCAACTCTTCATCAAGGCAGTCTGCTACATCTTCATGGGGCAAAGCACTTCAAGATAAATCTTCTATGGTCCCAATAATGCTAGCGATGGCCAGGCCACATTCACAGAGCCATGCAAGGGTGATGGTCAGTATAGAAATTTGATAAATAAAACAGAACAAATATTCTCAGACAAAGCCATCATGTGATTTCTTAGCACTTCACTATGAAAACTCGGCAACTGTAGCTTACTAACAAGCTATGGTTAAACTGTTGGTTAGCAAACATACTGTATATGGAAAGATGGTTCTTGGCAATTTGGGAATCAATTCATCTATTATAATATGTAGTCCCTGCAAATAGTACTGAAGGGAAAGATTTATTTTCTGGTATGAGTGACCTGAATAATACATTGCAGGCACAAGATGGGCTGGCTCTTACAAAAATTGGTAGCAATATGTTTGGTCAACATCAAGCATATGAAACTTGAACAGGAGATAATTAATTTATCCTGAAAGACCCAAATAAAGATTTATGCAATGAAGAAGGAAATGAGAATGATTCTAAAATCATGAGAATGATTTTAAAGTATTTAATAAACCTCTGGAAGAGCATTAATTCTTGCTCTTTGTTGTATATATAGTAATATATGGAATGCAGGAAACGAGCAAGATGAGCTTGGGTGGCCAAATAGATATAAAAGTCTTGGTGGGAGGGTTCTCAGGACTGGAGGGAATACTGAAGAATACTACTTGTTTTTTTTAAAGTAAAACTAATAGAAAGTAAAGGCTGGGGCTGGTGAGGTGAGCAAGAGAGTATTGTTATACAAATATGTCTCAGTAAATCTCCAAGTACCAGTTAATTTAGGTCAGAAGAAAAAGACCTAGAGTTTAAACTCTAGAACAGAATCTCCTTCCTTCCTTCCTTCCTTCCTTCCTTCCTTCCTTCCTTCCTTCCTTCCTTCCTTCCTTCCTTCCTTCCTTCCTCCCTCTTCCTTTCCTTTCCTTTCCTTTCCTTTCCTTTCCTTTCCTTTCCTTTCCTTTCCTTTCCTTTCCTTTCCTTTCCTTTCCTTTCCTTTCCTTTCCTTTCCTTCCCTTCCCTTCCCTTCCCTTCCCTTCCCTTCCCTTCCCTGCTGTAATTTGAGAAATTCTTGGCAGGTTACAATCACAATAAAATGTTCATGGTATCAATACAATTGTGTAGCAGTAAACAAGTCACCCCCCAAAATCAGTCCACAGATAAAATAATTATAAAGCAATAAAAATAGACAGCATTGTAATATCTTTGATTTCCTTCTACTGCAATGGGCAATCAACTGCTAGTTTTGAGATTTCATTTATGTCTGCAATAAAGATATTAATCTAATTGAATCATGTCTGGGAGTCTTCTGCCAAGTCTAGCAAAAAATGAATGTAGGATTAAATGCATTTGTGATTTACTGCCAAAATCAGGTGTGATGCCCAAAAGAGAAGAGCAGGTTGCACTATATATTAAAAATATCCACACTGCTAAAATGTCAAATAAATGAATCCAGTGATGGTGATAGTGATAGAGAGCATCTTCAAATAGGTGGAGAAAAAAATAATTAATTATATATTGATATCTACTATAATCTACTCAGCCATACAAAATATATGGATTATGCTTTTCGAAAGCAAACTGCAGATAGTTCAAAAAAGCATGGGTATCTTCATTACTAAAACCCATCTCTGCCAAGCATAGTCCTAGGAATTTCCTGACTTGCCTCACTGACTTAGTAACAAATCAAGTAACAGGTGCACTGGGGGAAAGAGACTATGCTAGTGTTCTTAAATAGAGATGAACACATACCTTATAATTCGAAAAAGTAGATGTAATAATTCTGAGCAATAAAAAGCTAGGATTCCATGGTAGGAAAAACTAACTAGAAAAACAGCTTAGCATACCACAAGAGTTCCTTAAAAAAAGGCTAAAAGCATAGATTTGCCTGAAATGGTAGAGATAACATCAACAAAACTAAGCTGGCTTGGTGAGGGATTCTAGAAAAACCTTAATGGACTTATTCAGAGGTGTGCCAGATTAAAGAAGAAAAAAGAATCAGTCTACCAAATATTCCATAAATATGACAATATACATATCAAAGAAAAGCCAGGATCATCCATTTTCACTTTAGTTTCTTCTTCTCCAAGAAGAGGACATATGTTCACTGAGTAAGTCAAGCTTGTGGTTGATAAAGCACATCAAAGAATATCTCTTTACTTTAAATCATCTTAAATATGCAGGGCTATTTGACTTTGAGAATGTCTGGAGAAACGCCAGACAACTATTTTCACTACCTTCAGGAAATGGAGTAAGAAGATCCTGACCAGTTATTCTGACAGTGGTAGTGGGAAGATACTAGAGCAGATCATTAATTCATCTGTAGTCACCTTGTGTCTAGAAATTATTAGAAGTCAGTTATTAGAATTGTCAAGAACAAGTCTTGCCTAATAAATCTTATCTCATTTTCGGATTAAGTGATTTCCTTGGTAGATTATAAGAATACTGGTAGATTATTAGAGAACATCCTTTGTTACAGGAGGATTTTCAGCAAGCATTTGATTAAGTATCACAGGAACATTCCGATAAGGAAAAAAGAAAGTTGGAGCTGATTAAGGAGTTAAGGAGATAAATAAATGGTTCAATAAAATTATACCCAAAATATGCTTACAAGCAGTTCTTTATCAAATTGGAGTGGGATATTTGTGTAAGGGCACAGCGGGTAGATTGATTCCAGAGTGGAAGACATGGAACAAAGGATTTGAGGAAGAAAAGAATTATATGTGAGGTGAGGATGAGCAAGAGTCCAAAACAGTAAGTACTGATTAAGAACAACAACAACAGAAACTAATTACCTAGAGAGATGATGGCTCCCTATCACTGGATGTATGGAAGCATCTTTTGTTAAGCAGCCAGGACACTTTAATATGGATACCTCCAATGGCCTATATATTCATTATTCTGCCTTCAGAGTAAAAAAAAGACACCCAGGAAGAACTTCCTATATTCTTTATAGAAGAAAGGAATGTTTAAATTAATTCTTCACCCCAGGAATATCAATTTTATTATTGTTAAGCTTACACATGTTGTACCTTCTCATATTTTCTCTTCTATATTCATTAAAATAGTTACAGAACCTACCATAGGATAGCCTTCAAGAGCCAAGGAGATATTTATTTTCATAGCTTGGTGATAAATGTTTCCATTAGTAAAATTGCCATTTCTATAAAGAAAAAAATCCTTATGGGCGTCAGTGTTTATTTTTCTTTGATTCTATAAAATCACCTCACGTTACAAAGGAGACATATTTTTCTAACTTCGCTCTCCTTGATATTGGAAACTTATTCTCTTTGTTCTGGCATCTTTACTATATGAATTGTTTGGTCTTGAAATAGTTGGGGAAGTGGTAGATAATATTCCTGTCAGTAAAACATAGCAGGACCTGCAGATAGTTTCCAAACCCTTAGTACTAACACAAGGTAAAACCTTCTTCGGGTCAGGATTGATTCTGGTTACTTCATGAACATAGGCCTGTAGTTTTCTTGGCAACAGTCCAAAACTCCATGAGATTTCCCGTCCCCCCCAATTTTTCAGTTTAGTCTGTAGTCCTCTGATTTTTGGGGGAGTGTCTCAAAGGTCAGTCAAGCTTTGTCTGGTGTTGCCATTAGCTGACAGATCCAATGAAATCTGTAATAAAAAAATATATAATTTAAAATAAGTTCTATCCCCAAACAATGGAATGTCAATGTAACTATCTGAATGTTGACCATTTTGTATTGCCTGTTATATTCTCAATATTGAAATTACTATTTGCATCTAAAAGCCTTAAATGTTCTTGCAATGTTCCACTTGCATTCATAACAGGATTTGCAACTTACATGCAGAGTTATTTTTAATTATAAACATAAAGATGAATTAATACAGGCATATATCACAGCATAATAATTTTCTGCCTAGTTTCTTATACACATATTTTCTCCTGAAAGAAAGGCTTTTTGCACACAGTCTGAGCAATGAAAGTCAACACAGATGACTTGAAAATTTTTTAAATATTGTACACGTGGAAGTACTTAAACTGCAGTGCTCAATCACAGTAATTATTATTTAAATAAGATGCAAATTTACAAATGGCACAAAAATGGAGAAATTATTCTTTAAATAGCAACAACAAAGGAATGTCATTCTTCCAGAAGCAGAAATGTGTGCAGCACTTTGAATGGAAAATGAAGCATTTTCTGAACTTAAAAGTAAGAGCCACCATGGAGCCAACTGTGCCATTAACTAAAGTAAACTGTTCATTAAAAAAGTCATCAGATTGCAAATTTCATTTAAATACCAGTAGAAAGTTCAAATTGGTTATTTAAAAAATAAAAAAATACAAGCTTTGCCTGAAAGTAACAACAGAGAGTGTAGCAAACAGCTCCTTTCATTACTGAAAGTAATTTCTGGAACCATGTTCAGGGACAGGTTCTCCCACTTGGGACTTTGCATGAAATGTTAATCCATCCATTTTGGTTCAATACTATGGCTTAGTTTATGCCTTAAGTGCAGTGAGTAGTTAAACATAAATCCTTCTCTGGCATGAGTTTGCCTCCTGGTGACTTCATGGACACAACCCATGTAGTTTTCTTAACAAGACAGAAGTGGTTGGCTGTGGTCTTCTGGTATTTTTTTGTTTAGATTCCCAGTTTAGCTAGTATACTACCTTGAAAATTCACATCTGTACACCAACTAAGTACAACTCTGCTTAGATTCTGAACCTAGCAAAGATTCTTTAAGTATTACCACCTGCTAAACAATGATTAGTGGCATATGTCAGTATGACCATTCATGCCTGGTATTTCTTGCACATATTCTAGCAACTCAGCCTGGCCAAACCTGTAGCTAGTTTGTAGAACTCAGGAACTGAAGAAAGAAGATTTTTGTCCAATTCAGGCTCTCTGTTTGTATTTATAAGAGCTGCTTATATTTTGCTTAAGATGGTTGACAATAGTAAAACAAACAAAAAGTAACCTTACAAAGCTCACCAACCATGAACAATACATAAACATTAAAGCCACCAAGAATTAAAAGTCCATTAAAACAGGTGCCCATCTTCACCATTACTGTCCAGATGCTCATCTAAGAAAAATGTCTAATTTGGATTTCTAAAAGTGTAATACAATGGTGGTCCATCACTTCAGTGAATGAATGATTCCACTATTTCTGGGCAACATAGAAAAGATTGCTCTTCAGATGCCTGACCCTCTTAATTCTCGCAGAGTCAGGTCTTTCAACATCCTCTTTCTCAAAGGAGGTTAAATAAAATCACTTCAAAGTTATTTATGAACCAAACTATAAAGCTCTATACAGAAAAGGTTAAAACCAGCACTTTGGACTTGGAAACCTTTAGTAACTACAGAACCAACCATAGCACTAGTGGTTTGCAGTTAAAATGGCTCATACGTGTTAGCATTTATTATGATTGGTTGTAGTCAGCCATATGTTTAGACTGGATTTGGTATTTTTGTCACCTATCATATCCTTCTCAAGGACCTGGAATAGGTAAATGTTTGTTGTTTAATAATATTAAAGATATTATTGCAGAGTGTAAGCTGTTCTAAGTAAAGTTGCCTTTTACAATTAGCTGATGGTGATTTTGTCAATGCCGATGTTGTTCAAATGGTGCCCCAGATGTTTTGGAATTGCACCCAAGGCACCTATTACTATGGCGTTATTTTTGCTTTCTTCTGTCACAGTCGTTCTGCTTCTATGTACAAGTCTTTATATTATATTCCAAAACGCATATTTGGATGGTCCTCTGGGAGTCAGTTTCTGCCCAAGCAGCAGATGGAACCTGTGGTTGGAAGAGCCATTGACCAGTTTCAGTGGCTGCATCAGTTACACTGATTTTTGGCAAGTGTCACTCATGCACTCATCACATGATCACTGTAATGCACTCTACTTGGATCTTCCAAGATTATTCAGAAACTATAGTTGGTCCCCAAAGCAGCAGCCTGGCTACAATGCCACCCAGAATCTATTGGAATTATGCAGCTAATACATTCAAACAAATTATTCATACAACCCTAAGGTATTAAATTAGAAACCAGGAAACCATGAATTCTAGTCCTGCCTTAAGGACAAGCCAATTTAGAATCTTGGCTTGAAATCTAAGGGCACCAGAAACTTTTATGTTTGTTTATTTTTGTTCGAGAGTGATTTTAATCTTCTGGTTTGGTTCACAAAAAGTGTTTTTTGTGGTTAATGTCTTGGTTACAGGGTGGGGATGGGCTATTGCGCTTTGTGTTAATGGATACTTTTAATCTGGACTCTCTTGTTTAATTTTATGTTTTTAATTGTTTTGATTTTATATTAAATTTTATATTAAAAATATATCTGGAGTCCAATGGAACAGGTGGCCAACTAAAAATATAACAAATAGTAGTTACAGTATAACAACACAATTTTTATGACAATTCAGTTTGCAGTTATTATTTAAATGTAGTAAATGCCTAAAGTGATTAAATTCTCTAATATACATTTACATCTTTAATTTTCAACAAGATAGTGGGATTCGTTATAAATAGTTAAAATGCTTTCAAAATAATTCAATATGTCATTCCAAATGGACTGCTGCCACACCTAAACCTTAGCTAATTAAAAGCCAGTGCTACATTTAAAAACAGTTACAGATGTTAAAAAATTGTGTCATAAGCAAAAGTCCACTCTGCAACTAGAAGCTTTGGGGAAAGTGTTAGAAAGTGATTCTAGACCAATTCCCTTGATGTCTGCAGCCAAAGAGAGATTTTTTTCTAATTTTGCCTATTACGCAACTGACAAAGTTGCACGACTACGCTATAGCCTCAGTGGCTTAAGCACACATGCTGGCTTACAGCCTTAAAAACATGTTGGAAGGCACAGCAATTATGCAAATGTTGGCTTCTTTCTCAGTTCTAATTGGGCACAATATTTTAGAGAGTATTATTAAGTCACAATTAAGCAGGATTCAGTTGTTTGACTAAATCTCATGGGAACTAAAATATTAAGGCAATGAATGCGAAAAGGTTATTTGAACAATCTAACGTGTTAATGGCCACTATTTTGTCCATTAAAGAATCTGATCAAATGGATAGACTGGTATTACATAATGAAAAATATTGTTTGGCTAAGGCTGAGTGTTTGAGTAACTTATGGAATGATGTTGTAGACAAAGACAATGTTGCATTGTTGTTGTTAGCTGTGAAGTCATGTCAGACCCATCACAACCCCATGGACAATGTTCCTCCAGGCCTTCCTGTCCTCTACCATCTTCTGGAGTCCATTTAGGCTCACGCCTACTGCTTCAGTGACTCCATCCAGCCACCTCATTCTCTGTTGTCCCCTTCTTCTCTTGCATTCAATCTTTCCCAGCATTAGACTTTATCCAGTGAGTCCTTCCTTCTCATTAGGTGGTCAAATTATTTGAGTTTCAATTTCAGGATCTGGCTTTCTAAAGACCACTCAGGGTTAATCTCCTATAGGACTGACCGATTTGATCGCCTTGCAGTCTAAGGGACTTGCAGGAGTCTTCTCCAGCACCACAGTTCAAAGGCCTTAATTTTTTGGCACTCAGCCTTTCTTATGGTCCAACTTTCACAGCCATACATTGCAACTGGGAAGACCATAGCCTTGACTATACACACTTTTGTTGGCAGCGTAATGTCTCTGCTTTTTAGTGTGCTGTCTAGATTTGCCATGGCTTTCCTCCCCAGGAGCAAGCGTCTTTTAATTTCTTGGCTGCAGTCCCCATCTGCAGTGATCTTGGAGCCCAGGAAAATAAAATCTGTCACTACCTCCATTTCTTCCCCATCTATTTGCCAGGAATTGAGAGGGCCAGATGCCATGATCTTGGTTTTCTTAATGTTAAGGTTCAACCCCACCTTTGCACTCTCCTTTTTCATTCACAACAAGAGGCTCTTTAGTTCCTCTTCACTTTCTGCCATTAGAGTGGTATCATCTGCATATCTTAGGTTGTTGATATTTCTCCCGGCAATCTTAATTCCAACTTTTGATTCATCTAGCCCTGCCTTTCTCATGATGTGCTCTGCATATAAGTTAAATAGGTAGGGTGACAGGATACAGCCTTGCCAGACTCCTTTCCCAATTTTGAACTAATCAGTGGTTCTGTGTCCAGTTCTCACTGTTGCTTCTTAACCCGCATATAGGTTTCTCAAGAGACAAACAGGATGGTCTGGTACTCCCATCTCTTTAAGAACTTGCTACAGTTTGTTGTGATCCACACAATCAAAGGCTTTAGCATAGTCAATGAAGTAGAAGTAAATGTTTTTCTGGAACTCCCTAGCTTTCTTCATGATCCAGCGTATGTTGGCAATTTGATATCTGTTCCTCTGCCTCTTCGAAATCCTGCCTGTACTTCTGGTAGTTCTCGATCCACATACTGCTGGAGTCTAGCTTGTAGGATTTTAAGCATAACTTTACTAGCATGTGAAATGAGTGCAATGGTGCGATAGTCTGAACATTCTTTGGCACTGCCTTTCTTTGGAATTGGAATGTAAACTGATCTTTTCCAATCCTGTGGCCACTGTTGAGTTTTCCAAATTTCCTGGCAAATTGAGTGTAGCATTTTTACTGTGTTGTCTTTTAAGATTTTGAATAGCTCAGCTGGAATACTGTCACTTCTGCTAGCTTTGTTGTTGTTCAGCTTTCCTAAGGCCCACTTCACTTCACATTCTAGGATGTGTGGCTTGAGGTCAGTAGCCACCTCATTGTGGTTATCAGGGATGTTAAGCCCATTCTTGTATAGTTTTTCTGTGTAATTTTGCCATCTCTTCTTAATCTCTTCTGCCTCTGTTAGGTCCCTGCCATTTTGGTCCTTTATCATGCCAATGTTTGCATTAAACGTTCCCTTCATCTCTCCAATTTTCTTGAAAAGATCTCTGGTCCTCCCTATTCTATTGTTTTCTTCTATTTCTTTGCACTGTTCATTTAAGAAGGCATTCTTATCTCTTGTAGCTATTCTCTGGAATTCTGCATTCAATTGGGCGTATCTTTCTTTTTCTCCTTTGCCTTTCACTTCCCTCCTTCCCTCAGCTATTTGCAAAGCTTCCTAACATAACCATGCAAACCAGGTGACCATAGGTAAAATAAACTATGGTTTAACAGTAGTAATTTTGCCACTTTCTGTGAGAGACCCAAACAAACAACCTGTCTTCAAACTGCTAGAGTTAACTATTGCATAAAATACAGGAGAAGCCACATTTTAAATGGTATCCTGGCTATAGCAGGATACTATAATTAAGTGAAGCTTGCCTGACCTGTTCCTCATTAAGTCAAGATTTGCTCATTTGAGCACAGCTAATGGCTTGACTTGCTTACAGGATTAAGCATGGCATAATTACTTTGAGAACATGTGGAATTTTAATAATTTAGGCCATTTACATGATATGTTTGCCCATAGTTAACTAAGCATATATGCAACCTGATTTTCTGGTTTTCGTGACACATTGGCTCATAAACTAATCTCAGAGGGTGAGTTTGCTCAACATGAAATGTGGCTGGGTAGTTTATGCTTAATGTATTAATGAAAATAATCTTACCTTCACTTCAGTATAAAATTGAATAAATTAAAAGGATGCAAGGAAAAACTTACCAGCTAAACATGGGTGGATATAACCTCTCTTCATGCATTTCAAAGTCCTTTCAACTATTAAAACAGTCTGCAAATATTGATAATTGCTTAGTGGAGTCCTTGATGCTCTCCGAGTTTGGTTGTTCATTTGTAACATCAGTACAATACAATACTGGTGATGTTGCCTAGTCAGGCAATGAAATGTTTTCAAGAAAACAACCAAACTCAGACAAAACAAAGGATTCCATAGTTTAACTCTGAGCTACAGGTACTCTTATATTGAAACTGGTCATTGCAGTTAAGTCCAATCTGAAATCTATCCAAGTCTTCTTCCACACTGAATCTATCTGGGCAAGTTTTGAGAGTGAATGATAGGCTTCAGTATTTTACTTTAAATAACCTGAACAACCAGTAGATGAGTCTCAAAAATAGCATTGATAAACTTAAAAGTCTCTGATAGACCAGTCTGTCCCCTGTCTTACTGATAGAGCTGTGCAGAAGCATCTATTTCTGTTGATTCACATAATTCAGCAGCTTATGCAAATTTATTGATGCTGTTCACACATCTTTGTTAGCCTCTGTTGAAAGAAACTCACTCCACTTGCCTGCATAAGTGGTCCTTGTCATCTGGATGCACAGTGTGATTTTTCAAGATGTGACATTCTTGCACTAGGAAATGGCTGCTCTAAGAGGAGAAAATAAGCTATCCAGATTCTCCAAGCATTTGTATTTAAAACATACACATGTACTTTGAGTGTATTTCTGTTTCAAAACTGTCTATTAATTAAGCTGGAAGAAAATTCATTTTGATTGGCTTTTAAATGCAAAGGAGGGGGGAGAGAGCTTTTTAAAAAGCATCTCCAGTGTATCCCTTGTATTATCAGTGGGGAAGAATGCCATCCTGAGATCATCCAAAACTCTTAACAGTGAACAGAATGCCTGTTTATTTTTCATATTGTTATCTGATTGTTCAAAAATGTGTTTCAGTTTTGGAGAGGTGCAGAAGAAGATGTTATGAGCAAAGAGACACATTAATGACTCCAGCAACAACAGAAAAGAATTTTCCATGACTGAAATTGATAAAACAAACAGAAGGATTGGTATAATTCTTCTTAGAATGAGGGGATGAACCAAGTCCTTACTTGTTGCTCAACTTTGGACTGGAAGTAGTGTTTGCAGTCCCTTTTTTGTTTAGAGGCACCCTTCTGTATCTTATCTGGACATCTTGCTAAAATATCATATGTTTGTTTCACTGTTTTCCCATTGAATGGGATTCATCAGAACATAGTTAAATTAAAGTAACAGAGATGAAGGTCTTAACTATTCAGTACACTTCTTGGATTCACTCTCCATGCTCCCACAGCTCTCTACATGTTATACTCTCTAGTGTAGATATGGTGGCACAGTGATTAGAACGCAGTACTGCAGGCTAATTCTGCCATCTGCCAGCAGTTCAATACTGACCTGCTCAAGATTGTCTCATCCTTCCATCCTTCTGAGGTCAACAAAATGAGGATCCAGATTGTTGGGGGCAATATGATGATTCTATAAACCACTCAGAGAGTGCTGCAAAGCACTATGAAGTGGTATATAAGTCTAAGTGCTATTGTTAGGGTAAAAATTAAGCCTTTTCTATTTTCAACCCCATGTTATTATTAGTAAGCTATTGCTTCTTTCTGCCCAAGTCTATTCTCTTCCCCAAAAGCTGGTTGTAAAAATAACAAAGAATAATAATCATGAAACAATTCTCCATTAGTTTTCTTTCTAATGTCTTACCTTGTTTTCAGCAATGTAGGTTCATGATTTGCTTATAAGGACTGGACATTTTATTCATGCCATTTTAATCCCACTGCAAATTGGTAGTTCCAGTGCCACCTCTTGTGATTTTTATTTTTTATTTTTTGCTTGCTAACAGAACGCTAGTATAGCCCTGGGATTTACTGATGGTTTTCATCAAGTACTAACTAGTTCTGACTATGTTAGCTTAGGACAGTGATGGTGAACCTATGGCATGCATGCAAGAGGCAGCACTCAGAGCCCTCTCTGTTGGCATGGATGCCACCAATAGCAGCAGGTCCATCAGGCCACCACCGCTGCCTGGAGCAGAAGCCCCTCCCAGCATAAAGGAGGTGAAGCAGCCAACTAGGAAGCTCGAGTAGAAGTGGTAGAGCAGAGGTCACCAACCATTCTCGATTGGCGGACTGGAAGAAAAGGCAGGGGAAAGCATTTTACATGCATGCGTGTGTGCATGGGGCCATGAGCATGCATGCACTGCAAATGGGGCAGGGCTAGTGACTGCATGATACTCACTAGCCCTGCCCCATTCTTGCGTGGTGCAGTGCCTAGTATCTGCACCCACAGCGCGGCGGTGGCCATTTTTGCACCTTGCAGCATGGTGGCCCATTTTTGTGCCCCTAGTTTTTGCATGCCAGAGGTGGCACTCAGAGGCAGGGCTAGTGCCTGTGTGATACTCACTAGTCCTGCCCTGTTCTTGCGTGGTGCAGCACCTTGTATCTGCACCCATGGCGCAGCAGTGGCCCTTTTTGCGCCTTGCAGCATTGTGGCCCATTTTTGTGCCCCCAGTTTTTGTGTGCCAGAGGCACCCCCCCTGAGGGCACCACAATGCTGATGAACCCCTGGCACTTTGTGATAAATAAGTGGGTTTTCGGTTGCGGTTTGGGCACTTGGTCTCTAAAAGCTTTGCCATCACTGGCTCAGGAGGATTAATCTACAGTTGGCTAGATGGTCCTAGCTGCTTATTGACTCCATTTGATTACCAGCCTGTTTAAAAGATCCTTCCTGCATCAAATCACCAATGATTAGCTTTATAGCAACACTTATGGCTCAGCATGTGCTTGCAAACATTTTTTTTAAAGGGACAGCTGCCACAATGAACCTTTGCAGATACTTCAACAATCTTAAACTGAATTTTGCATTATGAAAGAAAACATGGTAGACTGAATGGGGGCATTGGAAATTGATGAGTAAGAAAGGGGTTGGAGACTTTTAGAAGGGAATAGAGGTAAATGGAATAAGGTGGTTTTTTTTAATAAATGGTTTGGGGGAACAGAGCTGAAGGAGATGGAAATGCTGTCATGAATACTGAAAACACATCTGCTAATAATTTTGTTTTGCCTGTTCAGTAATGAGCAAACCAAAGTGTCACGAAGGAGTTTCTTCTCAGAGTTCATTGATTTTTCAGTGCATACTTTCCTGCCACACTTTTCCTGTCCTGTGCATTACCTGGTTCTTATCAGCTTGAATATGGAAGGCTTAGACTCAGGCTTAATGTTTGCTCAGTCTCATAATGTACCATACACATTTTCTCCCTTCCAACAGCTTAACAAGCAAAATGGGAAGGAATAGCAAGAAATTCCCTATTCATGCATTTCACTATTTTATTTGGTTTTTTTCTACCCCAGAGGGCTAGAAAACATCTATAAATAAATATCATGTATTTCAGAAAAAGAGGAGCGTCAATTGAGATTTTCCTGGCATTCTGATTATTATTGGCACATGACATCCTGAGTTTGTTGGCTTCAAGACATTTTGTAGGGATAACCTATCCAGTCTACAAGAACCTGGAAAAGCAAAAGTTGTTTAGCTATTTGCTGGTCAGGTGTATTGGTTGTCATCTGATGTGATTTTGGACTCTGTCAGCCAAACAGTTGGTTGACCATATGGATTTGGTTTTCTTGTTCATTACATTCCACAGGTTGTAAATTGGGCAATTCAATGAAATTTATTTTCTTACATTTTCTGTTATTTCTGGAGTTTAACTTCAAGATATTGAAGATAATCTTCTTGAATACAGTGTTGGATGACATTTTTCCTGTTGATTTCAATAGTACAGTTGATGCATCAGTAGATGGTGCTATTTGTTTCTCTATTAAAAGTAAGTCTAGCTTTTTAATAAGTAATTGACCAAGCCTCAGAAACATCCGCCTGTAAGGTACCAACATTTCTAGTTAGAGGAAATCTGAAAGTAAATCCAGGATATTTGTTTGTTTGATTGTTTATTTGATCTTCATAAAGTAGAGCAGTCTGAGGGGTCCTTGGTGCTCTCAGAGCTTGGTTGTTGTTTCTTGCAGATGTTTCAGTACTTAAAGTAGATAACATCATCAATGCTCAAGTTTGGGTAATGAAACATCTGCAAGAAAACAACCATGTTCAGAGAGCACCAAGGACCCTGGGTTACAAATATTCTCCTTTATCAGTAGAGCAGTTTAATAATACAATTCTAGCTTCTGATGAGCCTTTAATAAATTGAATATAGTAAATAATACACTATTGATGCTTATGTAAGATAATATAAAGATGCAAATATTTCTTTGTGGGATGGAGGTGAACTATTGAAGGGAGAACACATGTGATTTTACTGTTAGAATTATATTTTGGAAATGAATAAATGTTGCTAGGGCTGAGTTGAAGCATACTGTGTCCCATTCAAACTCCCACAGCCTTCAGGCACTGGGAAAGAACTCCATGTCATACATCAGATAATCTGGGAGGGAGATGTAAAGCTGGGTATCACCCCAAACTAACAGATCCAGTGGCTTTATCTAGATGTTAAACCAATTTAAGGACTTCAACTAATTAAGAAAGGACTGAGCACTGCAGCACCTCACAAAGTAGAGGCCATGGATTAGACTTCTCTCTCCATTAACATTGATTGGAGCTGACTCTGAAGGAAGAGAATCAATACAACATGGTGCCACCCAACCCAATTTCACATTCAAAGGTCAAGAAGAATAAGGGTAGATGCTCCATCATCTTCCAGCACCACCAGAGGTCATTCAAGAGTGCAATCAATGCTATTTCGATTTCTTATCCTAGTCTGAACTGGACTGAAAGAGGACAGATAATCTGCTTCTTCCAGAGTCCTCTGCAGCTGGTTACTTAGGGTACTGTCTCTTTTCGGTGGTGTCTATCTGTCCTGTTTGAACTGGCAGGACAGGCAACCTGTGGGTCCCACCTGTGAGAGAGCATCATCACCTGTCAGGACCCAGGAGGAAATCTTTTTCTGCTTTAGTACTTCCCTTCTGGAACATCATCCATCCCAGAAATAAGGCACACTCCAATCTTGCTGACCTTTTGCAAGGCACTAAAAACTGGCTTTACATTAAGCCTGATTGTATGGGACTGTTGCTAAGTGTTTATGTGTTCTCAACTGATATCATTACACTATTTCTATTGTTTTTAAATTTGGTTGTTTTCCCTGTTTTTACCATGTTTTCACTGTTAGACTCCCCGTTATGTATATGGGATATGTGGCCTATAAATTCATTAAATAAATATAGCAACCTTCCTGAAGAAAAAAAAAAGATTGCAAACTGGACAAAAAAATGGGTCAGATTCCTAGTGTTCTGGCTCATAAGAAGAGACCATGTAGTGTGAAACTAAAAAGAAAGGAAGTCAAAAAGTATCTTCTCAGCACAAAAGTGGAAAACAACTCTCTTAGGGAGGGCAATAGAGTTTAAAGTGACCTTCACATAATTGATTCATGTGTACCATGTATTGTCATTTTTTTACTGTGGGCACAACGGTACACAGAGTGACCGTCTGTTACTCGTCCCAGCTTCTGCCAACCTAGCAGTTTGAAAGCACGTAAAAAATGCAAGTAGAAAAATAGGGACCACTACGGTGGGAAGGTAACAGCGTTCCGTGCGCCTTTGGAGTCTAGTCATGCCGGCCACATGACCACGGAGACGTCCTCGGACAAGCGCTGGCTCTTCAGCTTTGAAATGGAGATGAGCACCGGCCCCTAGAGTCAGAAACGACTAGCACGCATGTGCGGGGGAACCTTTACCTTTTACCTTTACAACGGTACACATCAAAAATGAAATTTAGTTGCCTGCTCTCAAAGTGAAACACATACATGACACACACCTAACCATACTATATAGAACGTATGTATAGACCCACACCCCTACGTTACATAACAAATAAATATTAAATACTGTCCATCTTGAATATACAATGGAAGGAGGAAGCTTGAGAGTTCACAAGGTTAATGCTGTATGGAATGAAACTATGGCTGAATCTGGATGTTCTGCTGCAGATACCACAAAGCCTCCTCCCAGAAGGTAACAAGGAAAACAGGTTGTGGAGAGGATAATCCTATGGACCC
This sequence comes from Vipera ursinii, assembly GCF_947247035.1. Taxonomy (NCBI): domain Eukaryota; kingdom Metazoa; phylum Chordata; class Lepidosauria; order Squamata; family Viperidae; genus Vipera; species Vipera ursinii. The sequence goes on along the minus strand of NC_139512.1, from coordinate 259,820,777 downwards.
TGCTCAAGCAATGCTTCTGTGCTATGTCCTGGATGAAGGGGAAGGAACTGCCAATGATCTTTTTGGCCATCCTCACCAAGAAAAATGTGAAGATACACACAAATTAAGTAAAACATGTTTATAACTGCTAAGTTTTAGTGCTACCCAAATGCTGGTTTTGTCCCTGTTTATGAAACCATATACATTAAGTTGGTATCATATATCATACATAAATTGCTTAACCTCTGCTGAATAGCAGAGAATAATGTGTATAATACTGTAAAATTGCAAATCATTATTACAGTAATAGGGAAGGTGAAATTATCCCTAAAGACACAATGCCTCCTATAGGGATTCAGAAAGATAATCAACTATTTTATACAAATACGTTCACACATTGTCCTAACTTAGGGTGTGCTTTAAAAATGGTTGATTGACTAAGTCCCAAAACAACATCCCACAGTAAACCATAATGTAATTTGTCTGGATCCAACTTAGTCTGATGTGTAAATCTAACTATTTTGCTTTGTTTACCATGATTTATAATTTAGCATGGTGGCTACATCTATCAATTGCTTCATCAATAAATCATGATTAAGCAAACCATAGCTAAGTTTGAAATGTGAACCAGCTAGACAGACAGACTTTTCATCCATTTAGTTCAATTTTATATATTGTGACAGAGTTTCTAGGACAAGTGTGAGCTTTTTGTCACATCCATACTTCTTTTATACCTCACAAAGAATCCAGAGATTTACCAACATTTACCAGCAAAACTTCTTAATTTCAGAGACACAAATTTCAGCCCTAAAGGATAATGAAAATAAGAGTGGAAGTGAGAGTATAAGGTCTATGGAATGTGAAGTACTCTAATTCCAGCCTTTAAACTTCTCACAAATCCATAAAATGGCAAAAAAGATGTTCAGCCCTGTTGTTTCTGTGGACATGATCACGTAACAGAAGATTTTTGGACACTTGGAAGTTGATTGACAAACTATATTGCAACTCATAACTGAAGAACATTGTCTAAAATACCACAGAGTTGCTAGTTATACCAGTTTTTATGGGGAAAAAAAGCTTTCTTTATTTCAGAAACACTATGGCTATCTATGGCTGTCTATTTGATTTAATAAGGAATGTTCCTATGATTTCACACATTACTGGAAGGTCAAAATTAAGAAAATCTATACCAAACAAGATGTGAACATTTGTTTTCTTTACATGAAACAAAACAAATACTTATCAAAAACTTATCATGTAAACTTTGTTAGTTTTCAGAATATGCCAGGATACTAAGCCTTACTAGAAGTTGGCTTAATATCTTGTCTTGTTCTAAATTAGTAACTTACTTTTCCATGTTCAGATAGTTAATTCACTTTCATATTTATTAGATTTTTGTGCTGCTCATCTTGTCTAGAATCTAGAAGAGGAAAGCGTTTACAAGATTTATTTAAGTCATGGCTTAGTAATCTGAGATATTCTATATCCAGTCAAACCAGACTCACATTAAGATGAGCTGCTTCTCTCTTGAGTGCTTAGCATCAAGCCTCTGCTATACATCCCATTTCTTTTGATAGCAAAACTGCTCTACTGAGAAATGCCATTTCTTCTCTTCCACTTCTTTGGCTCAGATCAATTAATATGTGTTACTAGTTTTGGTTAAACCTTCAACCCTGTTGGCTAGCTCTGAAGTATGTTGTAGTATTCATTTGCTTATTTTATCCCTTATGTATTACTGTAGTTTAAATTATCTTTGTTTAATTGGCTGTTCCCTGAATGAGTAATCCTTGCTGATAACCATTGTGAGAATTGAGAGACTTGATGTCTGCATATCAGCAAATCCAGGTTGAGAATATCAATTGTAGGACAAAATATATTTGCAGCTTTGCTTAATATGCAAATGGAACTCCATAGAAATCTTAGCTTTCCTTGCAACAGTAGGGCAGAAGTGATTTCCACTACTTTTTCTGAGTTTCATCCTGGAATCTTGCTTTACTAGCTTTGTTTGATCATGCTATGTTGCCAACAATGGTTATCAGTCTGAATTAATGCAATAGCTGTTATCTTCCAAGGAAGACAGAACCATCTGCTTCTTCCTTCTGGTTGGGAATCTTCTACCCAGGCCTTTATATTCATCAGAGATCAGCAGTCTTGTATTATTGATCTCTTTTCATCCCCCGTAGCACTGCCATAGTTGTAACACCACCTTGCTGAAGTTGACAGCTCTTGAACAATTTAGGCAGGGTTGAACTTAATTAATTCTTAGATGAAAAATCACCAGGAAATCCCAGAACTGCAGACAGGACAGAAAAGTAAAACAATATTGTAAAATAAAATTCTGGAGAAGGCAGTGGAAACCATGTTTATATCACTGCTAAGAAAATTATATGTTCCTGTGTAATTAACAGAATTTAGCAGTTAAGCTTAACTCAAGGAACACTTTGTTTTACTTAACCTCAAGGGTCTGAGAAATAGGCATGAGAAAATTCAGCTAATTCCTGTTTTCTGTTATTTGGAAATAAGTTCTAGTTCACTCAGTAATAGCATTGTATGTGCAAGTTACCATGAAAAGGGTTGCCAGTTTCCATGTACTCTTGATATCACTTTTCTAGCTATTCACCATTTTATTTATTTGAACAAGCCGGCTTGGCTTGTTCACCCCCCTGATGGGGGGTGGGTTGGGTTTTTTATTGTTCTTAATATTTGTATTTATTGTTTTTTTACCTTGGGCATTATGTTTAATTCTTTTTAACTTTTGTAATTTCTGTATTTTATACATTTGCCCTGTTCACCGCCCTGAGTCCTTCGGGAGAAGGGCGGTATATAAATAAAATTATTACTATTATTATTATTATTATTATTATTATTATTATTATTATTATTATTATTATTATTATTATTATTATTATTTGCTGATTCCCAGGAAATACCCAGGAAATGCAAAGAGCAAAGTCTCTTGTAAAAGCAGTCTGTAAAATTTCTCATCTGGATAGGATTTGGCATATTTTGAGAACACCAAATAATGGTTGTGAAAATGTTTCAGGGGAGGGTGGGAGAAAAGGAATTCAGTGCATCTGTTAATTGTTATGAAATCACACGTTTTTCTGATCTTAATATTTCCAATGGCCCTATGCATGTGCTGATGCAGACAAACATCCACATGTACACAGAATATTCCCTTTTCTAAGTATTCCTTGAAGTTTTTACAAGTCACCCAAGCTGCAATCTGTCTGATTGTGTGATAAACTAAAAAGCAGGCTGGAATGATGAACTTTGAATTTTTACGTGGACTTTTGCAGAGAATCTTTAAATGTCAGCAGGAAATGAACTACTTAGAAATAAATCAGCTGCAGATTCAGTTTTAGATATTTGTATGAACAAGGTGCTGTGAGACATGCCATATCTACATTTGGTGAACAGATGTGGATGGAGCAACACTGGGTTTTGTTAGCATACATCTACTGATAAATTATCTCCCCAGTCTCTGAGGAGAGCTTTGAGTGTGTTTCTGCAGACATACACATGGGCATACAAACATATACACATGTATTTTATTTGAAAACAGGAAAACTTCAAAACACTTAGTTTTAAGCACAAATGTTTAGCCATGCTGTTAAAATTTCATGATTTCCTGTACCTGATTTCATTAGCTGAACCAGAATTTTCTGATAGAAATTTAACAAAAGGTCCACATTCTTCATTTGTGATGGCATGAACTTGCAATTGGCCAAATATAAATGTATGATGTTGCAGAAGTAATTGCCGTCTTTATTAAGAGAAACCAATATTTAGATGGGTTTTTAAAAAGCAACCTATTCATAAAGAGGAGTCTATTAATGAGATTTATTAGTCTTCCTCCACAAGGCATCACTCCACGTGTTGGGGGTGAATGCTGGAGAAGGCAATCATTCTCATGCTTATTTTCCCCAACCTTGTTCTTCCTCTTAAAAACATAATAGTAGACTAGAAAGATTTATTTCATCCCATAAAATATTTGTATGATTTAAATTTAATCACACATTAAACATTCAGTGCTCATTTCTGGATCTGTAATATTTCACTTCTGAGCTAAAGGAACAATTGTATCTCTTCATCATTAGGCCCTCTAATTACATGGAAACTTGGTTCACATTTATTCTTACTCTTTTAACTGAAGGGCAACCATTTTATTGTTCTCTCAAGCTCTGGGTATGTAATTCAGTGGGCTCATATTGAAAACTGGGATCAGAATCACATGCTTATCATCTCAACTCATGGCATTATAAACCAATCAGAACTGCATTGTCAAGATTGCATGAAAGTATAAATGCCAGCTGTTAGTAAGGCTGCTGCTTTGTTCACATCACTGCCTTTAACTCTGTCTTGACTCTTAAAATCACACAAATCTGATCTTGTAGCGCCCTGATCACTTTGTGCTAATTATGTGAGTCCTGATAAGCTGCAAAACTTTAAACATAAATTATTAATCTATTGGAATAGAAACAGTTGATCTTCAGCTCCACTTTCTACCTCCCTGATTGTCCGATCTTTCAAATCAGTAATAACAGACCTTGGAAAACTTCAAAATAATAAATAATGATGGGATGGCAAAACACAGCTGAGCTCTCCCAAGATCTAATTTCTCGATAAGGTTTCAAACATTTGTCACATTTACAGTACCTCAAAAGGTGTTCCATTCCATTTTTTTAACAACAAAAAGGAAGAACCACTAATTACTATATCTTGCCATTTTGAAATTCCCAAAGTTTTGCGGTTTGCTAATGTATTGATGTATAGGGATGTATAATGTATAGGGACGCGGTGGCTCAGTGGGTTAGGACGCTGAGCTTGTCGACCAGAAGGTTGGCAGTTTGGCGGGTCGAATCCTGAGTGTCAGCTTCTGCCAACCTAGCAGTTCGAAAGCACGTAAAAATGCAACTATGGTGGGAAGGTAACAGTGTTCCATGTGCCTTTGGCATCTAATCATGCCAGCCACATGACCATGGAGACGTCCTCGGACAAGCGCTGGCTCTTTGGCTTTGAAACGGAGATGAGCACCGGCCCCTAGAGTTGGAAACGACTAGCACGCATGTGCGGGGGAACCTTTACCTTTACCTAATGTATTGAAGCATTTTGATCACTAATCAGGATTCTTTAGCAAGCTTTCAGGATTTTCAGTTTTCCTTATTTTAATGTAAATCTATCAAAGAGCTGTTTACCCAATTGTATTTGGGGTATTTTCATTCAATTGTATACCTAAAAATCCTCATAAAGAATATATAAAAAGGAAAGTACTATTTTTTCTATTCATCTAAAAGTACAAACACATACTGGGGATTATGACAAATATTTATAAAGATTATAAAAATTCTTAAACCTTTAGATTCATGTAACATTGTGAAGTTGCAGTCATAGGCTTGCATGAAACAACTAATACAAATTCCACATTTTTAAACGTTTTAATTGGCAGGTACATCCTCTGCATATTGATCTGGAAATAATTTTCTTTGAATTCAAAGGGATTGATTCCTAAATAAAATGAATATTGTGGTTCTTAAAGTTCCAGTTAAAATTTCAATTCTAAGAATGTGAAAAGGGAAGGAAAAAAATTAACTTATGGTTAATTTATGTTTCTGAAGCTACGTTTTGCAAATAGATTTTCTTATTTTCAGTAAGAGGGATTTTCTCTTAATACAAATAACCTTACCAAGGGGATCATGCACATACAAGGTCAAGCCATGCTGATTTTATATCATTTAAAACATCCAACCTGTTTTATATGCAATGTACAAAATATTGCATTGATGGCCTCAACATGAAATATATTCTCATTTTCCTGATTGATTCATTGTGTGCCATCAAATCAGTGTCAACACTTAGCAACCATATGCTGATGTAATTGTATCTATCCATCCTTCTATTAGTTATCTCTTTTCCTTCCTTCCACCTTTCTCAGCATTTTTAGAGAGCTAGTTCTTTGCATAATGTGTCCAAAGTAGGGTCATCTGAGTCTTGTCATTTGTGCCTTGAGTGAAATTTTTAGATTTATTTGTTTGATGATATTTTTTGGGAGGGGGAGATATTCATGGTATTCTCCAACATGTCCTTCAACATCAAAGTGGTATTTGGGGCATATTTTTGACAGGTAGTTTGTTTAGTGTAGATAGTTGTTCCTAAAAGGCAGAAACTTCCAATACTTTAATATCTTCGTAGTCTAAGGCTGGCTACTGTACATATTTCCATAATATGATCTGTTATTTTTAATTTTAGTCTCATGTTTTCACTGCTCTCCTAGACTGACATTACTAGAGCTTGCAGATCATTTCTATTGTCAGCTTGCAAAATAGCATATTCAATAACAGTGGATATTATTGATGGTTCTCTCTCCAATTTTAAAATTATGCTCATCTTCATCCAATCAAGTTTCCTTGAATATCTCTTTAGCATATATCATTTTTCATTACCGTATGTTTTCTGATTGTTAATTGGTGTTCAGGGATGCATTCTGCTAGTCATCTGCCTGTTTGTCCTATGTAGTGGTTGTTGTAGTCTTTACACTGTATGTTGTAGATGATTCCTGTTTTTTTTCTTTTGGGGCTATTGGGTCTTCTGGTTTACTTAGAAAGTTTTGGAGACCTTTAGTTGGCTTGTATCCTACACTGATGCCATGTGATTGCAATAGTCTGTTGGTGGTTTCTGAGATGTTTTTGATGTATGGCAGTGTTATCCTTTTACAGGTTGGGTTGGTTGCACTATATAGGGTTGAATCATCAGGTAAGGTTTGATGTTGTGTGGATATCCATTTTGTTGGAATATGTTAAATAGATGATCTGTTTCCATTTTTTATACAGCTTCTCTTGTAGGAGGTTGGGTTATTACTTTGGTAGTGGAGCCCTAGATTGAAGTGATTGGGTTGTTTAGGTACACTTCTGTTTCTAGTTTGCCATCATAATCTTTGCTGATAAATATAGCCAGGAAGGGTAGTTTGTTGTTATTTTCTTCTTCCTTTTTGAATTGGATTCCTTTGAAGATATTGGTGGTTTTATGGGTGTTCTGTAATTGGTCCTTTTTAAAAAATATTGTAAAGCTGTTGTCTATACACCTGATCCATATGTTGGGTTGTATGTCTATAATTGTTCTTTTACCAATTTCTTATCTATTTTGATCTGGTCCTGCCTTCTTTGAATTGTTGGGCTATCAATGGCCAAGTAAAAGCTTGAAATATTGTATGTGTACCTGCTTTAATTAAATCTCATCCAAGTGCTTTATGAGACATGAAATACTGCTGAATACCAGATACTAGAAACAAATAAATAATATGTGTGTTGTCCTGCTCCCTTTTTGTGAACTTTCTAGAAGTACCTGACTAAGTAGTCTGGTTAGTCTAAAGAAAAGAAGAAATAGGGGAGACATGATAGCAGTGTTCCAATATTTGAGAGGCTGCCACAAAGAAGAGGGAGCTACGTTGTTCTTTAAAGCACCAGAGGGCAGGACAAGAAAGAATGGTTGGGAACTGATCAAAAAGAGAGGCAACATGGAATTAAGGAGAAACTTCCTGACCATGAGGACAAATAACCAGTGGAACAGCTTGCCTCCAGAAATTGTGGTGCTCCATCACTGGAGGTTTTTAAGAAGAGACTAGACTGTCACTTGTCTGAGATGGTATAGGTTCTCCTGCTTGAGCAAGGGGCTGGACTAGAAGACCTCCAAGGTCCCTTCCAGCTCTATTCTATTCTAATTCCAACTGTGGCTGGATATTATTTATTGCATTGGATAGACCTATGATATGATTCAGCAGATTGTATTTATCAGCCTGTTTTGTTTGGGTTAAAGCATACAATGGACATCACATTTTTTGTCTTTGTCAGCTTCCCTTTGAGCTTTAGACAAAACAACCTGCATGGCAGCTTTTAGTTAACCTGATGAGTTGCTAACTGGGAGGTATAGGATTTATATGGCCAAGATTTCTGTCTGCCAGATTAGACAAGTTTGTTTTAGCATTGTGTTTTAAATTAGTGTGATTACTCCTGCTATTTTTTAGAGATGTTTAAAAAAGAAAAGAAAAATCTTTTCTTCAAAAAAATACTATTAGACCAAATTTCATAAAATCAACAATAATATCATACAATTTAAATCAAAAAGACCAAAGGCAAAGAATCTATTTTCTGTATGTTATGTGTGTTGTAGAAGAGGGTTCTTTTTGGTGGGGGGCAGTGAGTATTAACTGAGCCAGTCTGTTTCACAAATAATAGTGTTAAATGTCTGTTTTTATGATGCTTTCAATAGCACCATTTTGTTTCTATCCAGACAGCTGATCTTTTAAATTCTCTGCTAAGTAAGGTTGTATTGGGATAGAAAAGCCTATATGGTGGTAGCTACAATTGAACAATTGTATAGGGACGTGGTGGCTCAGTGGGTTAGGACGCTGAGCTTGTTGACCAGATGGTCGGCAGTTTGACAGGTCAAATCCTGAGTGCCACGTAACAGAGTTACTCGTTCCAGCTTCTGCCAAACTAGCAGTTCAAAAGCACATAAAAATGCAAGTAGAAAAATAGGGACCACTATGGTGGGAAGGTAACAGCATTCCATGCACCTTTGGCCTCTAGTCATGCTGGGCACATGACCACGGAGATGTCCTCGGACAAGCGCTGGCTCTTCAGCTTTGAAACAGAGATGAGCACCGGCCCCTAGAGTTGGAAATGACTAGCACACGTGTGCGGGGGAACCTTTACCTTTACCTTTTTTACAATTGAACAAACATACAGAATATAATTTTGAATGAGATGGAAGGGAAAAATAGTTAAATTGGATGCATTCCAGCAGGCTTAGGTAATTTAAATTCAAACTTTTTCCCCCTCCTAGATCCATCCGTTACTAGTGAGCCCTGTCCACCTTTGCGGGGAGCTACCTCTGGCATGTTACTGAAAGACTGAGAGGAAAAAAAAGTTGTCTATTTTATTCCACAAGAAGAGGAATATCTCTTTACTTAGGGGAAATGAATTTATTATAATAGATGATGAGAAAGTCAGCTTCAATTATCTGTGATCAAATATGGCATTTTGTGCAGTTTTAAGTTTTCAAACTGTTTTTATGGGTGAATCATTCATGTACATTTTGGGTGTACAATCTTATGCAAAGGATAAGAGGATACACTCTATAGAGCTTCATAGAAAAGATGATGTTCAGTTCCTTAGAAATGAAAGGTTGAACCCAGTAACAGTATTCTTGAACAATCCAGAAACTTGGTCCTCTTCAGAGACTCTGATCTCATCAACAACAAATTTTCCCCTACAGATGTCACAGTTCTATCTAATCTAGCCAACTATACATCACTGAAGGGAGACATGCATTCATAATCACGGGCTTGCTGAAAAAAGGAGTACATACTTTGCCATGTTTACAAATCATTTTCAAATGAAGAAAAAAACATGTGATGAGTCTTGCTAGATCAGATGAGACTTACTAATTCAGACTCTAGCACTGCTGATAAGGCATAATAATGCCTGCTGTTCCTCTCTCTGTTCTTAGAGACTTAGTCCCCCACCATTTGGGCCATGAAATGCTGCCACTCCATGTCGGAGGACAGAGGACAGAGAGTTGAAGGAAAATTTGGTGCCATGGGCAGGATGCTCTGCTCTATATAAGCTAAACTTTGGAAAACAGAACTGACTAGCTTCAGCTCTGCTTGGGCAAAGGGCTAAGAACTTATTGCATTTAAGACTGTGAATGCAGTATGGTGCGGCATAATTTTCATTGCTTGTACTCAGTGCTTTGTTCCTGGAAAAATTGATCTTGCAGCTGGGCTTGACAAACTCTTTCTGCCTTGCCCTCTGAACTTGGCCAGGCTTTTGTTTCTTAAAAAAAAAAACACTTTAAACCCAGACTGTATTGGAACGATGGTCAATTTATAACTTTGGATTGTTAGCAACTTTGCCAGAGTTTTCTAGGCCAAGACATATTTCATACCAACCTCATGGAAAATCTTCTCCTATGATATGTTGGTAATGCTATGCAAAACGAGAGAGAGGGAGAACTGAATCTTAAGGAATTTTGGAGGAAAAACTCCTTTGGGAAGACAAACTATCTTAGTGCTGTCTTTCTTTAGAATTTTTCTTCCAGAAACACTGCAAAATGGAGTCTACAATTCTTGGTCCAGAGAACGTGAAGGATCAACTATACTAAAAAGTCTCTGAAAAGTTTAGAAAGGTGTAACAAAAAACAAAAACAACATGATGTAGACTAACTTTCCCCAACCTAGATGAATTTGAATGAAAATTGCTAGAATTCCTAGTTAACAGGCTGGGAATTCTAGTTATTATCCTCACAAATCTGGGGGCCATCAAGTTGGGGCAGGATAATGAACATCCAGTATGTTTTCAAACGTAGGTCTGAAATCAAATGAAAATTGCTCATACCATATAGCCCGGATTCCCCCTCTCCCCCAAAAAGCCCAGATCCATATAGGCCAGTTAGTTAGTGGCTTAACACTCACATTTCCTATTTTCTGTTTCTCTAGAATCTGTGCATTAATGAAAGAATAAGCCAGGCATGAGTAACTTTGGAAAAAGTGGTCTCTTGATTTTCCATGGGAAAGCTGGTTCCCAGGAACTTGATCAAGTATGAAGTTTGCTCAGATGAATCTTATATCTACTGTATTGTAGTTGTAAGATTTTAAAAACTGCAGTCAGAATTACTCCATCTAAATCTATTAAAATATGAGCTGAGAAGCAAAATTGATGGGCTCTGATTGAACTGTATAATTAATTTTTTGAGAGTGCCAATTACACTGAAACTGGAAAACCCAAACTCTTACTTGAGTCATTATCCTTAATTCCACAGCATTTCACATTTTACTGATTTACTAAAATCCTTTATAACTCCACACTATTTATTTTGGACCTCCCAAGTTTGACTTTCAGAAAGCATATATTAATCTGTGTTGGGGTTTCTTTAAGCTTAACTGTAAATTCCAACAAGTGTTTAATTTATAGGAACTAAACAGGAAGGTCTTGATAAGCATAAGTATAGGCCTTGGGAAACAACATTGGGGGGAACACAATCATTATGGCCTCGAAAGATTACTAGCTGGCAGGAATTGGAGGCAAAACTAAACAAGGTCTTTCTTTTCAGCCAGAAGCTTCTTGTGATATGGAAAGAAAAAAACAACAACAGTGATTACTATATTCACATATGCATCACAATGCTCCTCCAAGCACCAATGAAGTAACTGAATGTATCTTTTACTACAGGTGAAAATCTTTGCTTTTTTTTATTAGAATGATCTTTGCTCCAAATTCCATTTTATATTAATGTACTTTATTTTAAAAAAATCACGTGTTGCCCCTTATGGGTGGTATTTTTCTTCCTCAGTCTCAGGTCCTCTACCAGAGGCCTGAGAGTTTGAGGGTTCTGTGCAAGATCTTAGCTGTTTCTAGAACCACACTCTTCTGGACAGAGAGCTCTGATGTGGTTCCTGGGATCTCTTGGAGCCACTCTCCCAGCCTAGGAATCACAGCCCCAAGGACAATACCACCTCTGATGCCACTTTGGACTTTACTTTCCACATCTTCTCCAGTTCCTCTTTCTCACCCTGGTACTTCTCCAGTTCATTCTTCCTGATGTTGCTGTCAGTGGGCACTGCTACATCTATCACCACTGATGTCTTTTGGTTCTTATCTATTACCACGATGTCTGGTTGATTGGTTTAAGATTTAAGATTTAAGATTTATTGAGATTTTTATACCGCCCTTCTCCCAAAGGGACTCAGGGCGGTTCACAGGGCATAAATATAAACAACAGTACAAACATTAAAAGATAATTAAATTAATGCCCAAGTTAAAACCAGAATAATAAAACAGACCTATAAAAAACCCAAGTACCCCCATCAGGCCAGACCCGCTAGTTCAAATAAATGGGTCTTCAACCCGCGACGGAAGGATCGGAGGTCTGATGCCATCCGGAGCTCAACCGGCAGTTGGTTCCATAACGCCGGAGCACCCACAGAGAAGGCCCTCCCCCTGGGGGCCACCAGTCGACATTCCTTGACAGGAGGCACCCTGAGGAGGCCCTCTCTGTAGGCGCGCACAGGGCGGAGGGGAGTCGACGCCGGCAGCAGGTGGTCCTCGAGGTATCGCGGACCCATGCCATGTAGGGACTTAAAGATCATAACCAAAACCTTGAACCTTACCCGGAAGACAACTGGTAACCAATGCAGCTCACGGAGCAAAGGTGTAACATGGGAGTACCGGGAAACTCCCAAGACAACTCTCGCGGCCGCATTCTGTACCAGTTGGAGCCTCCGAGTAGTCTTCAAGGGAAGTCCCATGTAGCACCCACAGAGAATATCTGGGCAGATATTCCTGTACCCAATGCCAGCTACTTGGTTGTGCTGTTTGGTATATGCAGGGCAGGGCTGAGTCCCAGCTGATCTTAAGAAACACTTTCTTCCCCTTTTGTATAATTGTGCCCTTGAAATAAACAATGCAGATGCCCCGCTGGAAGGCAGGGGTCCAGAAGCCCAAGCCAAAAAAGCCAAGTTGGGTGGGGAGAATACTTAGAGACTGGGGGATAAGGGTAGGAGTGAGGCTGTTGCAAAAGCAGCCTTGGGTGAGTAATAGCTGGTGGGAAGATTCTAGCCCTAACTATATTCTCAGCAACATTATCCATGCGATATCTCTGGTATTTTGTAGAGAAAGTCTATATAGGGAGAAGAGAAAAGATTGCCTTAACAGCAGCACAGCTGAAGGCGAATTTAGGCTTTCTGCATGCAGGAGATTTGACCAAAGCAAAAACATGGGAATATGTCCCTTGACAAAGGTGAACGAGATATCTCCATACTTTGTTTAGTGGAAACATGGGAAGAAAGGTTATCTGGACTGAGCATATTGTTTTGCCTTCAGGCAGCACCTATCTTTATTGTTTTGTAATACAATCATTCCTGCATAGCAATTTAATAGTATTGATCTGAAATTCATCACAAATGTTTACAAGCCCAAGTTCCTATTGAATGTGGGGACAGAAATGTATTAAAATTCGTCTTTGGCATTTATCAGCCATATTTTGGCTCATATAAGGATTATGGGAACAAAGCTCTTCTTTCACAATACTTAAATAAAAATATTGCCTCTGTAATTTTTCTTAATACACTCACTTTGTTGTTATAATCTTATTTATTTATTTATTTATTTAGTTACATTTATATACCGCCCTATTCCCTGAGGACTCAGGGCGGTTTACAGGGAATTAAAAAATCCACCATACAAAAGTTAAAAAACCAAATTAAAAAATATTAAATTGACTCTGTATACTTAAAACCCCAGTTAAAAATTTCTCCTCAGCCTGGGCCTGAGAGCTCAAAGAGCCAGGTCTTCAGGCCCCGGCGGAATGATCGGAGGTCGGGGGCAGTCCTCAGCTCCACCGGCAGCTGGTTCCAGAGGGCAGGCGCTCCCACTGAGAAGGCCCTATCCCTGGGTGTCACCCGCCGGCAATCTCTCACCGGCGGCACCCTGAGCAGACCCTCCCTTCTTAGACTAGGAAGAGATTTTTTTTCTTTGCAGAAAGTTCTGTAGGGAAGGGCTCTTGAATATCATCAAGTACACTAGTTCCCAGGGGTTTTCAAGATAGAGACTCCTGATAAGGATTGATGTGTTTGATTTTTTTAAATCAGTGACAGATGTTCAAAGCCTAGAAACACTTTGGATAGTGAGATGGGCGGCATGTACATTTAATAAATAAATGACAATATCGGCAGGTAGGCTTTGAGGGATCCTGTCAGGACCAGAGCAAATGGGGTGATAATTTCAATAAGTGTACAAAGAAAGTACATTTTTTCTGCCTTCCAAAGTTCACGTCCTGATAATGGAATACTACAACACTAATTCTCTACCCTTTGTAACCTTCCCTTTGTACTTAGTGTATATATGCTATGAGAGGGCAGGGCCACCCATAGTTCTACCCTGCATATGCACAATGACAGCTCTTGAAGGTGCAACAGGCATGAATCAGTGGTTCTCAGATCTGTAGAATTCAGAAAGAAACACAACAGTAAGAAAATGTCAGGGATATTTTTGTTCCCATGCCAGAGATGCCGTTTTGGACAAGGTGTGCCTATTGGGCTAGTACAGCAAATTATATATAGAACTGTGATGGCTGAAAATAGCATTAAATGATCACTTATTCCTAATTACTACCTAAAGTAGAGAAAATAACAGATGATTCTCTGTTCCTGTAATGTGCTTAAATACCAGGGAATGAGATGATAATGGCGATTCTACATTTACTTTTATCCTGTTGGCTGGTAATTATCATTGTTTTCATCCCAAGATCCTGACTTTATTCTTTCAGAGGGAAAGGAAAGGGCATAGAAGATTTTCACTATTTTCTTGTCTAATTTAAATACCGGAGTCTGTTAAATGAATATATACTAAAAATGCATCCAATAGTCTGGGTCTTTTCAAAATCTAGATAAATATTTTGCTCCCAACAGAAGGGCATTACTGGATAATACCTGGAAATATCAGAAAAAGGATAGCTGACTGACTTGCATATTGTTATTCCCTCCAAAGTGACAATGCCAACAGTTTCTCTGAGAAACAAGCAGGCTATTTGTCTATTAGAAAGATACATTTGTCTTCCCCCCAACTCCCCATAAGTCCTCAGAAATAATAAATGATCCAGAGAAACCAAGATAATTATACAGTGCTGGCCACCCATTGGGTGGCTTTGCTATGGTGAAGATACCACTTATCCACTGATGATGGCCCACCATTGTGCAAAGCTGCCACCCATACCGAGGCTTTGCTCAGGATGAAGGAATCATATCCACCAGCTCTGAGCTAATTCTTAAACCCTGATAAAGAACATACAAGAATGCTGACAACAGGAAAGTGGAAGACTGGTACGAAGAAAGCCACAGGAGTTGCAGAGTCAAAGGGGTGCTGTCTATCTTGTAAGGTCAGGGGAAAGAAGGACTGAGAAGAAAACATATGAGAACTGCCTTTTCAGGGGGGCAAAAATGGAAAATTGTGATTTTCCCCCCTAATAGGTAATATACTGGGTGCATTAAAACAAAACAACAAAACAACAACAAGAAGTGATTCCATTATAATAGGTTTGTGGCTAAACATGAAAGTGTTCCTCCAGCAATTAGTTAGCAAAACAAACTGTTCATTGTTTCTGTCCTGAAATCATTGCTAAAGCAATACAAAATTTGGCCAGTCAACACAATTTCCCAGTGTAAAGCTTATTTACATGGAGTTAAATAGATTTATTTCTGATCCAGGTAAATAATGCTCTGAAAACAATATGCAATCAATTTTCAGATTAATGGTTTAAGCTAGTCATTTAGCACATAAGTAACTGTGACTTAATGAACAGAAGCTTAAGGTGTTATTTTACAAGATTCTTATTCTATGATACAATTGCTGTATATTTAAGTGCACTATTACAGAATTGGGTGAGGTCATTTAGTAAAAAGCAGAGGGAATATCACTGTGATTTTATTCTTTTACCTTCACATTCTCAGTTGTTGTTACGTAGAAGCATTTTTCAAAAAGCTTTAGTTGACATCATTGTGGTAGTGATGATGAAGTTGATAACCAGGCTTTCTCCCGCAGAATATCTTGATTTGACATGATCTTATTAACTAAAAGATTTCAAGTTGTTTTTCAACTGAATTGTACAGCTTACATGTTTTATTAAAGTTGAAAAAAATGAACTGATTTATCTTGATTTGATTTTTTATGTTAAAAAACCCTGGAATTTTAATAGGGGTGTGTAGACGTGTTGTATCCACTGTAGGTCCCATTCAATACTGTGCTTCCCATTTTTTCCATTTAATCTTTGCTAAATGTGGTTTTAGTAGAATATGGACTTCCTAAAGTGAATAAAGAATAGCAGGGAATAATAGCAATATCTACCAAGTTAAACTCAGTTGGTAAATATGCCTAACATTGCTATTTTCTGTCATTTAGACAAAGTGAATAAGATGATTCTAGGACAGAATGAACTGCACAGTTTCATAGTCATTGAAGCATTCAGCCTCTCAGCTTGTCTCATATATACAATTGTTAGTTTGCGCCAGTATTTTCCCTCCAGCAGGACTTTATTTATTTATTTATTTATTTATTCATTTATTTATTTATTTATTTATTTATTTATTTATTTATTTATTTATTTATTTATTTTATTTTATTTTATTTTATTTTAATTCCATTTATATCCCGCCCTTCTCTGAAGACTCAGGGCAGCTTACAAGCTTAGCAGTAGCCTTCATCCTATGTATATGCCTGCTTATTAGGGCTTTCACACACACCCCCAAGCGGCATTATTACAAAGTCAGCTTAATTGCCCCCAACAATCTGGGTCCTCATTTTACCTACCTCGGAAGGATGGAAGCCTGAGTCAACCAACCTTGAGCCTGGTGGGATGCGAACCTGCACTAATTGCAGGCAGCTGGTGTTACGTAAGGAGGCATTAGCCCACTGCTCCACCAAGGCTCCACCAAGGCTCCACCAAGGAAGTTGTCCTATAAAAATTCGTGAGCAGGTCTAGTTGGTAAAGCTATTTATGCTTTAAATTATTTTGCCTGTCTACGATCAAGAATGTTTATCATTCTAAGACAGGGGTGTCAAACTCAATTTCATTGAGGGCCGCATCAGCATTGCAGTTGCCCTCAGGGGGCCAGGTGGGCGTGGCCAGGTGGGCATGGCCTACTGGGTGGGCGTGGCTAGAGTGTGTATGGCCTACTGGGTGGGCGTGGCCAGCTCTACATCGTTTGCATCAAGGGGGTCTATGGGGGCCTGGGCAGGAGTGGGACAGATCTGAGGGTCTCTGGCAGAAGGAGGGTCTCTGGGCCAGGGCCAAGGCAGCGGGGGCCGTTCCCTCCCTGTTTCCAGGATGGCTTCACGGGCCGCATGAAACCACTTCGCGGGCCGGATCCGGCCCCCGGGCCTTGTGTTTGACATGTCTGTTCTAAGATATCCTGTTCATAAAAGGACAGGGTACACATTTAAATAACAAAATATTGTTTTTTTAAAAAAACAAAACTAGCAGGAATATTATTAATTTCCTTCCTGTTATTTCGTAGCTCCATGATATATGCAGAAACAAGCATGCTCTCTTAAACATCTATTGCTAAATTCCTATTTAAGTAGAAAAGAGAATGGCCATCACTAAGGTCATGTTGTATATCAAACAATTGGGGGCAGAGTAAGGAACTGCCATAGGCAAGTAATAGAAGACAAATTTAGTTCATAGGTGGATAGAGATGATAGAGATAGATGATAGATCAGGGGTCTTCAAACATGGCCCTTTTATGACTTGTGCCTGACTGAGGAATTCTGGGAGTTGAAGTCCACAAGTCATAAAAGGGCCAAGTTTGAAGATCCCTGTGATAGATAGATAGATAGATAGATAGATAGATAGATAGATAGATAGATAGATAGATAGATAGATACAAAAATAAACAATATGTGTTTCTTTGTTGTGGTTAATTTAGAATAAAACCCCAATAGATAATACTCTCTGTGTGCCTACATTTTGGCAGGAGAATTCAAGTAGGCATTTTGCCAAAAAGTACCCACTGGTCTTCAAAGAGACAGAGAATGTGGGTAGCTGGAAAGCAGAATGTTTATGATGGATCAGAGACAAAAATGTCCAGGCTTGCTGCCATAAGAAAGAAGTGGTGGGGGATTGGGGAAGTTTGCAAATCCTATGTGATGTGTGTGTGTGTGTGTGTGTGTGTGTGTGTGTGTGTGTGTGTGTTGTTAAGGACTGGGTATTAATTTTAAAAAGTTGTCCATTGCAAAGTTGAGTGGGTCACACTGAAAGAATTTAATATTCTGGGTTGGAAGCAAAGCTTCAACTTCTTTGAAGCAGATTCTTCCACCAGCTCAACCACCAGCTCATCTCCTATAGGTCAACCCTTCATAGTGAGATGTTTTGGACTACAATTCCCATTATTTCCAAGCAGCACTATTATGCTACATCATGGCTCAAGACATCTGAGAGAAAGTTGTTACAGAATGAGCAATTTCTATCTGTAGAAAAAAATGTGTTCAAGTCAGTCATAACTCCAGCAGATGGCTGGCTTAATCTCTGCAGGGTTTTTTGGCAAGATTTTGGAAAGAGGTTATGAGGGTTTGAGAGAGAATGACCTGGCTCAAAGTCGGTCAGCTCATTTTGTATCTAAGGAAGGTTTTTCCATTTTCTAGGTTGATCCTTTTATCTATTAATAAAACCTACCATCATAGAGCCATGATGGCGCAATGGTTAGAATGCAGTATGGCAGGCTAATTCTGCCCACTGCACGCAGTTTGATCCTGACCACCTCAAGGTTGACTCAGCTTTTCATCTTTCTCAGGTCAGTAAAATGAGGGCCTAGATTGTTGGGGGGGAAATTTGCTGACTCTAGAAACTGCTTAGAGAGGGCTATAAAGCACTATGACATGGCATATAAGTCTAAGTGCTATTGCTATCACTCCAACAAAACACCACAGCTGATGTATTTCACATTTTCCAAGGGGAAAATATTGCAATCTTGTGGTATTTTCTATGGAAATAACAAAGGAAAAATAATTCTAAATGGTGGAATTTTCATGTTGAATTCAAGGATGCAAGTCAGGTTTTAACATCCCGGAGAAGATACCGTCTACAACAATCCCGGAGAAGATACCGTCTACAACAATCATTTGTTGGGACATGATATTAAACTGAAAAAGTCCCATTCAAGAGGGTGAATTTCATAATGAAATAGAATTTCTTGTTATTTGTACTTTGTTTCCCATTCTTCCTGTGGAGTCAGAGAAATAGGCACATAAAAGCCGAGAAGTTTATACACCCGGCCAAGTATGAGAATATTGTTTTCTTTGAGCTTTCTGCAACATGGTTGGGTCTTATTTAAGACTACCTCTTGGCTGCTCAGCTGCTTGGTATTTTCATTTAGAAGAGAACATCCACTTCATACAGGCAGAAGAATTTTATTCAAAACTCAAGTTGAAATGGTAGGCAATACAAAGTCATCAGTTAATTAAGAAACTCCTGACAGTTATAAATTGTTCCCTCATGCTGAAGAAATCTGAAAAAAGTATATTGTGGTACATCTTTCTCCAGACTCTTTGGGTGTCTTGGAAACTCATGAAACAAACACAAACCTTTCTCTCTACTGCATGATTGCTCCAAAATATTGCCATTTTTTCTTTATAGCTTAAGTGCTCAGAAAAATATTTCTAAACTGGCATACAAGATCTAGAGCAGGTAGTTGGCAAGCAAACATTGAAAAGCAATTGCCCAAGGAAGCAAGCCCATATATTGTGAAATATGAACACAACTTAATCAAATCAAAGTAACATGATGTTCACAGGCATCACTGAACAGGATTTATAAAGTACCGGTACCTGAAAATTGTTTGGAAACTTGAAAGAATGGGCAGTGCTATTCAAGGCAACTTGTGATGACATGCAGTGGCTACCTGATTGCAAGGATGTTATGCACGTAGCTGCCTGTAAATTGATATGAATCAATCACAACTTTACCCTGAGTGACACAGATGACCTAGAAAGGCCTAGTCCAGGGGTGTCCAAACTTTTTTCAAAGAGGGCCAGATTGGATGAAGTGAATATGCTGGAGGGCCGAACATTTTTCCGAACATTCTTTGAACAATTATAATTAAATGCAAATGAATTATTTTATGCCAAGTTATTTGCAAATGGCATACTTTTCATTTTATAACATTAAGATCAACTGACAGCTGAGTTTTCACAATGTATTTTATGTGCAAAACAAGAGGCTTGAGAGAACAGTGGAGCCTAAGGGGAGACATACAGGCGCCCTGTCCCCTCCGCTCTCATTCACTCACCTTTGCTTGGAAAAGTTTCTCTCTCAGTCTCATTCACTCATGTTTTGTTTGCAAAAGCTTCTCTCTCGCTCTCTCATTCCCTCACTCTTGCTCCAAAAAGCCTCTTTCATGCTCTCATTCACTCACACTGCTCAATAAACATTTCTCTCTCGCTCTCATTCACTCACCAACTCAAAAGGTCAGCCGCGGCGCCTCCATTGACTTCCATGGGGATGCTTGGCAATTAAAACCACTCCCGCTACTGCTGCTAACTTTTTCACTTGCTGCTTGGTTCTGATTTAACCTGCAGAAACAAATCCCCGAGCCGGCCCCCATGCAGCAGTGAGCCCCAAGGAGCGGGGCGGCCCAGTGTGCTCGCTGAGATGCTGGAGCGAGATTGCCCCCAACAATCTGAACACGAGATCGGCATTTCTCAGCCCGCGCTGATCTCGCACTCCTTACAATCTCCTTCTCTTTGTTTCAGTTTGCTTTCTACATTTGGGATGAAGACTCTAGGTTCGGCGTTTCTCCGCGCCCGCTGATCAGCGCATGTGGAGAAATGCCCATTCCCTCTGCTGAGCCATCCCAGTTACTTCCCTGGAGCACCTCCATATCTTGTAAGGGCACACAGGGAATCCGCGTTTCTCTGCGCTCGCTGATCAGCGCGTGGGGAGAAACGCCTATTCCCTCTGCTGAGCCATCCCAGTTGCTTGCATTGCAGAAGGCAAGTATTTGGGATGAAGACTTGAGATTCGGCGTTTCTCAGCCCGTGCTGATCTCGCCCTCCTTACAGTCTCCCTCTCTTTGTTTCAGCTTGCTTTCTGCATTTGGGACAAAGACTGGAGACTCGAGAGAGGGAGATTGTAAGGAGCGCGAGATCAGCACTTTCTGCATTTGGGACAAAGACTCGAGATTCGGCGTTTCTCAGCCCGCGCTGATCTCGCGCTCCTTACAGTCTCCCTCTCTCAAGTCTTCATCCCAAATGCAGAAAGCAAGCTGAAACAAAGAGAGGGAGACTGTAAGGAGGGCGAGATCAGTACAGGCGGAGAAACGCCGAATCTCGTGTCTTCGTTCCAAATGATTGCCTTCCGCAATGCAAGCAACTGGGATGGCTCAGCAGAGGAAATGGGCATTTCTCCACACGCAGGAGAGGTTTGTTAGGGAGGCGGTGGTGGTCCGGTGTTGTTTACCTCCTTCCTGTGTGTGTGTGTTAGACCTGTGGGGAACAGCTGGTAGAGGTGGCCGTCCGGCATTCCCCCCCTCCTGTGTGTGTGTGTCGGGCCCACAGAGAGATGCAAACACCAGACTGCCACCACCTCTACCAGCCGTTCCCCACAGGTCCAACACAGACACACACACACACACACACACACACACACACACACACACACACAAAATGAGAGGGGGAAAAATGCAGGACTGCTGCCTCCCTACCAGCCGTTCCCCGCGGGTCCAACACACACCCACACACATACAAATGAGAGGGGGGGAAATGCCAGACTGCCGCCTCCCTATCAGCCTCCCTCCCAGCCGTTTCCCGCAGGTCTGACACACACATGCACAAACGAGAGGGGGGAAAATGCCGGACTGCCACCTCCCTACCAGCTGTTCCCCGCGGGTCCAACACACACAGACACACACAGAGAGAGAGAGAGAGAGAGAGAGAAGGGGGAAAAGAAGGAGGGGATCTGGCAGCACCCGAGACTCCATATGCTGCTCAGAAACACCCTCTCACCGCCCTCCCTCCTGTGGCAGACAGTCTTCTGCTTGCCGCCCTCAATCAGAAGGGAGGGCCGTGGGAGGGCCGCATTTACACAGAGCAGGGAGGGCTGTTAGAGGGCCGTATTAAACCGCCCCCCAGGCCGCAAATGGCCCACGGGCCGGACTTTGGACATGCCTGGCCTAGTCCAACTGATACCTCAAGATGGCTTGGAATTAGAACTGGCCATGCTACCTGGGAATAATCAACAAGAAGAAATCAAGGAAGAAAAAAAGTGGGCAGGAGAGCATTGGCTCTGAATGTGAAAGAATAGAATAGAATAGAATAGAATAGAATAGAATAGAATAGAATAGAATAGAATAGAATAGAATAGAATAGAATAGAATAGAATCTGGAAGGGATCTTGGAGATCTTCTAGTCCTGCTCCCTGCTCAAGCAGGAGAACCTATAACATTTCAGATAAGTGACTGTCTAGTCTCTTCTTAAAAAACCCCATGATGGAGCACCCATGATTTCTGAAGGCAAGCTGTTCCACAGGTTAATTGACTTCACTGCTAGGAAGTTTCTCCTTAATTCCAGGTTGCTTCTTTCTTTGGTCAGTTTGTAAATGACCCTTTACAAGCAGGATCTGATAAATGGGCCAGGTCAGATTCTATTTATGCACATGGCTGGAACTCTGCACTCCCCCATTTTTCAAAATATTGCAACATCAGAATAATACAATGAACTAAAGCCATCCAGGGCATCTTAAGCCGACCAAAAGACCCAGTAGCTGAAGAAGAAAAAGCAGGAGTCTTCTCCAAGGACTGTAACAATCTCTACAGAGGACAGATAGGTAGAAGACTAGCAGGGGACATCTATGAACACCAATTAGTAGTCAGAAGAATAATGAAAACTTCTTAAACTCCACACATGGACAGATTTAACCATAGTTTCAACTAGAAAATGATTAACAGCTTAGATCAAGTCAAAGTCAAAATTTTAGGGAATTCCTGGAAGCTTTGCATTCAGGAAAATCAATCATCATAGAGACAAGTCATATGTACACACTATTCAAAAGTAACAATAAAAAACTAGGATGGAAACAAAAAGACTAGAAAACTCAGATAAGTAGGGATCAACACCAGGCAAACAATCAGGCAGAAAACAATAATCAAAGATCATTAATCCATTCTGCATCAAAATTGACAGGGCAAACTATTATGTATTAATAGGCAGCAAATCTACATTTGCTTGCTCATTGATAATGAAACATCTGCAGGCAAATCACCAAGACAGCACTAAGAACTCCACAAATTGCAAGAGTGAGGGAAACTATTGAGTCCAATTCCCAACTCATTTGAGGTGTCCAAATGTATGAAACAGTATGAGAGTTGTCTGCTTAAACACATTTGCTAAAAAAGAACCATCCTTGATAATTAATTCCACACTGAACTGTTCTTACAGTTAGGAAGTTCTTCATAACATTTGTCTGTAATATGCCTTGCTGTTATTTCAAACCAATATTCAGTGGGTTGCCTTAGAGGTGACAGAGGGCAGAACTTAATCTTTTTCTTTTCTTTTCTTTCTTTCTTTCTTTCTTTCTTTCTTTCTTTCTTTCTTTCTTTCTTTCTTTCTTTCTCTCTCTCTCTCTCTCTCTCTCTCTCTCTCTCTCTCTCTTTCTTTCTTTCTTTCTTTTGTATGTGAATGATACCAAGAAAAATATTGGTGGCCAGTGTAGAACTCACAAAATTGCTGTTTCTGGTGCTCTTAATGGCATCTGGATAGTTGGAAAGTAGCAGCTGAAAAGGCTGTGTGTGGACGTCAGTTGAAAATGGGCGGGCAAGACATACTTGTCCCCCCACACCACCACCTCCAATTTTTGATTCTGCTGAATTGTCCTATCTGAAATAATTCAAAAGAATTCCACAATAAGCATGTCCTATATAAGGAATAAATCACTTGTTTTTGTTTTGTGCAGACCTTAGAAAAGTTTTTTTTTCAAGTTGAGGTTCTGTCCCCCAGTTTATCCATTCTTTTAATTGACCTCTTTTGGGTAGGAATTAAAGCTAGAAGTGAAACTGGGAGGTATCTGGGGTGCAAACAGTTCCCATTTATATCTTTAAATTCCTTCTAAATCTCTCCATACAACACCAAATTATATTACTTGAACTTTTGACCATGGGAATGCACTGTTATTCAGATTACTGTGCTCAATAACTTCGTCATTGTGATTATTCAAGAACACCAGACGGATAAGAAAGTAGACCGTGATTACTTCACATCTGGGGCTGCAATCACTCTGGGGTGACTGGGGATGTTTTGAATGACTACTATCAGCACTGATTGCAGAAAAAAAAAGAAATATGTGATACTTCCATTCGCCATGAATAAAACCATCAGACTTCCTACTTTGATATAAGTCATCTCAATTTTGAGCAATTTTTTTGAAAGTGAGGAATAGTTGCAAAGATTTGTGTTTTGCTACACACTGAAATCTCCTCCATTCTTCTCTAGCACGTCTCTTTTTGTCTCAGCATTAACCCAAAGAGGGGATTCACTGAAAACTGCACCTACAAAGAAAATCAGCAGCACAATTCATATTCAGTTGGGAAGAAACACTGTTTTGTTGCCAAAATGTATAAGTGTTTTAAAAATAAATACTGTATGGAATGAGCATCAATAGCAATGTAACTGACCAGTCATTCATTGTTAGAAAGAATGCATTATTAAGACAGTAAATGCTAAGAACGCACTAAGAAAGCTATTATGGTTATTGCTCATAAGTATCAATATAATTAGTAACATGTTTGTAATAGCGCTACCAATAGCTCTTAGACTTATATACTGCTTCATAATGCTTTACAACACTTCTAAGCAGTTTACAGAGACAGCATATTGGCCCCAACAGTCTGGCTCCTCATTTTACTGACCTCAAAAGGATGGAAGGCTGAGTCAATCTTGATTATGTGCTATTAAGTCATTTTCAATCCCGAAGGAACACATACATTGGTTTTCTCCATGAAGATCTATCCCTAACCTACTCTTTGAAGTATCCTAATGGGGCATTCTTCACCACTGTAACTGAACCCATCCACTTTGCTGCCGATTGTCCTTTTCT
This sequence comes from Vipera ursinii, assembly GCF_947247035.1. Taxonomy (NCBI): domain Eukaryota; kingdom Metazoa; phylum Chordata; class Lepidosauria; order Squamata; family Viperidae; genus Vipera; species Vipera ursinii. The sequence continues at coordinate 259,796,165 of NC_139512.1, read as the reverse complement.
TCTCTTTCCTTCCATCTTAACATCAGAGCATTTTCCAGAGATCTGGGTTTTTGATGAACATGTCCAAAATAGGAAAATTTGAGCCTGGTCATTTGTACCTCAAGTGAGAACTCTGGGTCAATTTGTTCAATGATTCATTGTTTGTTTTCTTGGCTGTCCAAGGTATTCTCTGGAGTCTTCTCCAACTCTAAAATGCAAAGGAGTGAATATTTTTCTTTGTCACAGGGAATGCCCAGATCCTGATCTTTGTAGATACAAGCACATTGCAGCATCTGGATACATTTCCAGGTCTTCGTGGCTGTTCTACCTTGTCCTAGTGTGGGGCTGCTCGTTCCTTTACTGTCGATGGTTGATCTTAAAAGGCAGAAGTCATTCACCAGCAGTTCCAAGGTTCGTTATTTTACCTGTTGTTATTAGTTTCATCTTAGTTAAATTTAATCTTAAAAATCTTGATTTTTAGTACTGGGGTTTGCAGGCCCTTTTGCATTTTCAACTATCAGGACAGTGTGATTAGCATGGTGCAGGTTGTTGATATTTCTTTTAAAGCCATGCTTATCTTCTTCCAATCCAGCTTCCCTTAATATATATTCCTCATATAAACTGAATAAAGAAGGAGAAAGTATGCAGCCTCATCTCACTCCTTTGCCAATCCAGAGCCAGTTTGTTTCACCATGTTCTATCCATACTGACCTATACTTTATATGAGTTTCTCATGAGGACAATGAGATGTTCTGGGATTTCCATCTTTTGAGCACCTTCCACAGTTTGATGTGATTGATGCAATCAAACGTCTTCCTATAATCAATAACGCCCATACGACAATGAATTTTTGGAGGGGTATTCTTTGGCTTTCTCAATTATCCAGTTTACATCAGCAATAATATTCAGATTCCTTAGCCTTTTCTAAAGCCAGCTTGAACTTCTTTTCATGTAGGACTCTATTCTTGATTGAATGATCCTGAGCACTGTGATATAAAGCAACCTAAATACAGTATATACTTGACACAGCGATGCAATTCACAGTAGTTTCATTTTGCTTACTGAAAGAAAATCTAAGCAGCAATATGCCATACTTTCAAATATCATCTTACAATTGCTGTTTTTGCAAGGAAGTGTTAGATATTTTCAAATCAGAAATTGTTAGATATTTTCAAATCAGAAATTGTTAAATATTTTCTTCTGTCTAAAAAAAGAAAAAGGCATTTGCAGTAAGAGTTGTAAGAAAGTTAAGTGATGAAGTGAACGAACCTTTGCCTGTCCATAAACCGAACTATTATTTTCATTGTTTAAGATTCCTCCTTGTAATGTCTCCACTCAAAGGTATTTTAATGTAACCATTTTACAGATAGAGAAAAGTGAGAATAGGTGCTAACACCCTGCCCAAAGGCAATTAGCAGGTCAGCTATCCAGAGTTGAACTTTGTTTGGAAAGCAGGTGTCTTGTGGTGTCACAAGAGGTTATAAAGAAGAAGGCAGAGTAAAATTGTGCATCTTAATTTATTGTGTTCTTTGCTTTGGAGATGCCTCATTTACAACTAAGGAAGAAATATGATAATTGAACTGAAACACACCTGGAAAACAGGATCTAACAATAACATTTCCTCATTTGTCAGAGCTTCTCTACATTGTTTGGTGGAGGAACTCTATGGTAAATCTTCATCCAATTAAACCTAATGGCACTATTTCAAGTTGAAGGCTCACAGCTCATAATTTAAGATGACACTTTGTGGAGTAATCTACCAGATTTTGCAAAACTCTCAGAGAAAAAGCTAAAGTATGAAGGACTAGAGCCCCAAAGGGTGGATAATACTTTTTTTCCCTTCTGTTGTTCTCTCTTTCTACACTGAGCATGGGCTGGTGTGATAAAGAAGTCTGCACTTATCAGAGGACGGGACTAATCATGCATAGCAGTGGTAGGTGAAAAACGATGTTCCAGCAACAGTTTTCTGATAACATTTTCAAAAGTGGTTTGCAAGGCCTGGGTCACAATGCCCAGAGAAGCCGTGGGGCTGCCCAGGGCCGGCTTGGTTTGGGGACACTCCCAGCCCTGAGCTGTCAACCAGAGACCCCCCCAACTGGACGATAATAGGGAGACCCTGATGGAGGAAGGCTCCCGGGCTGAGGGGGGGACACCACCTGGGGTCTTCCCCTGCTTGCACCTTCCACTACTCTCCTTTGTAGAGACATTAGCAGGAAACATGTCATTTTAAATAATGTTTCTACTTGTAAATAAATGGTATTTTTCTTTTCCCCCCCCAAAAAAAGTGGTTTGCCATTGCCTTCTTCCTCGGGCTGAGCATGTGACCCAGTTACCTGGGTGGCTTACATGCTTAGAGGAGGATTAGAACTCAGGCTTCCTTAATGTTTTAACCTCCTAGACTAAACTTCATTTCAATCCAATTTTGTAGCAGGAGCACTTCTGTAATATCACTGCTACTTGTCTGGGGGAATCCTAATGAATGAGAATGAATTGTTTCAATGAGCAAGGGCAGTCCTAAGAGTCCAAGTAAGGGAAAGGTGAGGGAAAGATGGCAACACCTTGGGAGAAGCTCAGTTGTCGATGCTGGGACAGGCCTTGGGTGGGAAAGCACATCCCTCTGAGTCACTTTCCCAACACACACAGGGAATCAAAGGCAAAAAGTTGCTGAGAACGTGCAGGACCAGTGCACCTGTTCGAGAAACAGGCAGGCATTTGCAAGGTAAACTAAACCACAAATTCACTGAGTTAGCTTGTTGTGAAGCCAGTCCTTGTGGTTAATTTATCATTCACTTTCACAGGGAAGGCTTAACTAGGTCAGTTAAAGATCAAATACAACCTCTGAATCCTTCATGGCTGGACCAGTCATTTTTTGTTAGTACAGGTAGTCCTCGATTTATGGCCACAAGATTTCTCTTGCTAAGTCAGACATTTGGTAGGCAAGTTTAGCCCCATTTTATGACCTTGCTTGCCACAGTTGTTAAATGAATCACTGCAGATGTTAAGCTAGTAACATGATTATTTCCCCATTGAGCTTGCTTGTCAGAAGGTCAGAAAAGGGTCAGTGACCCTGGGACACTGCAACCGTCGTAAGTATGAGTCAGTTGCCAAGCATCTGAATTTTGATCACATGAACACGAAGATGCTGCAATGGTCATAAATCACCTTTTTTCAGTGCCATTGTAATTTTGAACGGCCACTAAACAAACTGTTGTAAGTTGAGGATTATCTGTACTGAAGTCCCATCTCCTGAATTTAACAAATTATCATTACTCTTATTATTATTCTTAATATACACAGGATTAATTGTTAGGTAACTGTCTCAAACTTTTCTTCACCATGGACCCCTTTTAAATATCTTTTGTGGCCATGGATCCCCAAGATTTATTTCCAGATTTAAATCATAACATTTCTTCAAGCTTTCACGGAACTCCTCCCCTCAGGGGTCTGTGGACCACAGATCTAGGGATCCTGATGTTATTCATTTGGGCCTCTCAACAAAGCAGGATTATTAAGACCATTTAGAGGGGCCTGGCACAAATGGAGCTGTTCCAAATGCTGAAATTCTATCTCCCCCTCCCCATGCTCTCCTCTCTCTTGCTGCCAATGTCTTCTGCCCTGATTACACTATAAAACAATTTATTTTTTGTCCTGAATTACTGCATAATGTGAACCTACTTATATGCATACAATCACACATGTGTATATGTTGTACAGACAGCCTCAATGAGCTGGATAAAAACAGCAATAGTCTTCAAGCACCAAATAAAACTAATAAGCTGCGCCCTAATTTAAAGTTTAATTAAAATTCTTACTTCATCATTGGTTGCCTTGAACTAATGAAACATTCCAGCATTGCCTTATTTATCCACAGAATGCCTGTTGTCTTCCCAGTGTCTTCCCTCCCACCCTCTCAAAGATAACTTCAACAATAATGATGAAATAATAAGCGGTGATTTATTTGCGGTTGTTTGTGGGCAGTTTCTCTTCCCTTTTTTGAGTCCTTAGCTAATTCTGTCCTCTCTCGCTTCAGTTATGGGGCAAGAACTATCAGCAGCTAATCGTGACAGCGCAAGTATTGTTGATTAAGAAAGAAAAGTTCAAATGCCTGTTCAAGTTAATGGACATGCTTCTATAAGTATACAGGTAGTCCTCGACTTACAACAGTTCATTTAGTGACCATTAAAAGTTACAACAGCATTAAAAAAAAGACTGTTTTTCAGTTAGGACCTTTCCAGCATCACCATGATCACGTGATCAGAATTCAGATGCTTGGCGACTGGTTCCTATTTATGATTGTTGCTCTGTCCCAAGGTCGCGTGATCACCTTTTGCAACCTTCTGACAAACAAAGTCAGTGGGGAAGTCAGATTTACTTAAACAGCTGGGTTACTAACTTATTAGCTGAAGTGATTCACTTAACAACTGTGGTGGAAGAGGTTGCAAACTGGGGCAAAACTTACGTAACAAAGGCCTCACGTAACAACAGAGATTTGGGGCTCAATCGCAATCATAAGTCAAGGAGTACCTGTACATAGATATGCCAAACACTTTGATTCTGCTAAATGTTGCTGGTGGATGAGTGAACGATATACTGCTTTTGAATATGGAGGTTTCATTTTGTTGTCAAAAGAAACAAACCTATACTGTAGAACAGGTATGTCAAACTGCCGGCCCATGGGCTGGATGCATCACAACAAAACCGCGCCCTCCCCATTGCCGGCAACGGGAAAAAAGTCTTGATACATCGTGCGACATCACATGACGTTGCGAGTTTGACATGCCTGCTGTAGAACCTTCTAGTACTGGCAGCTTTGAATTGTAGGAGAAATTAAGTTCCTTGATTTCACTAGTGGGAGTATCTCAGTTGTAGGATAGGTCTTTTAGCATCTCCTGTTGATTTACTAGTGGCATCCATAAATGAACAAGGAAAACCTGGTCTCTGGAATCCCAACAAAGATAAATTATTTCATCTGAGCTCAGTTTCTGATCATATCATGGATATGTCATGTAGTTTCATTGGCAACAGTGTTCTACCACTGTCTTCTTGCACATTGTTTTGAACTTACATATATTCCCTGGTATTCCTAATGGTCTCCTGTCCAAGTACTAGCTACGTCAGGGGTGTCAAACTTGCCCTGTCACGCAATATGTCATGACGTATCGTGACTTTTTCCCCCTAGCTGGAGCTGGGGTGGGCACTGCTTCTATGTGATGCATCCGACCAGCGGGCCAGCAGTTTGTTACCCCCCAATCTACATGAAACCATGTTTAGCTTTCCAAGATCACCCACAGTTACTTGGTTTACTACTAGGTTACATTGATAAGATGGTTACATTGGGAGCCACCTTTGAAAATGTTTCTGAAAAGGCAGCTATGTAGGTAGACATTTGCTAGACTGCTAATTGGGAACGGAAGTTATATGCATATTGACTTGATAATTTGCCCCTAACAGTGGCTTCTAATCCATGTTTAGATCTAATACTGATCTAAACTTGATAACTTTTCAACCCTCATTCATTTCCATGCAGGTATTTTGAGACCTTGAGATCCTTATCCAACTTTTTCTGTTATCTAATGTACAGAGAAACAGTATTGAGCAGCAGACCTTTTAAATCGTGGCATCAATTTATTTTAACATGTTAAATATATGATGGTGTTTTAATCTTTTATTGAAAGTCTTTCTAATAATATATTTGAAGGGCGAGGTACAGATTAAAATAACTAGTGCTGGGTTCAGCTTGCTAATTGCCCATTGCTTTAACCAATCCATAGCAGCCCCTGCATGTAAAGCTGATGAGTCATATTGAAAATGTACTCAGTTACATGCACATGGTAGAATTAACTAGACTTTCAAGATGCAGCAGTTTAGAAATATATGACCTGGCTTTACTGATAAATGTCAGATTTATTTTATCTTGATATAATTTTGCTCATATATTATACTGGGTGTGTTAACCAAACAGTTCTTGATAACTTACTGTTCCTTTTCTGTCTGGAGCATTATGTCATGTATTTCATCATAATTAAGGTCTCCACCCTCATTTTCATCTTATATCTTACATAGTTTATTTATTTATATAAAGATTTCTAATCCACCCTTTTATTGCATACACATCAAATAGGGTAGGTTCAACTGCATAGATTCAACATAGAATGCAATATAATGACAAAATTGGATTCAGTTCCATTGTAGCTGTAGGTGCCATTATTGTTATTATTGCTTACATATAATACAAGTACTTATTATTGCTTACATTTAATACAAGTACTTTCTCTAGATGCCAACATGTGCTACTGCATGCCAGATAAAATCATCAAAGCAGAATATACTAAAACAACATTTAGCTTGCAGTCCTTTAGTGTAAGGTGCAAATTTAATGGAATTTCCAAGGAATAGTTCTAATGTTGGGACAGATGAATTTAGCTGCAGAAAATCTTGTTGGCCTCTTATCAGAAGCTTTGTTGCTGTTTCTTTGTTGCTGGAAAATTGGTGCCTCAAAGGGCAAATATATACACATACATCGGACAGACCAACAGAAGAATAAGTGCACGCATTGAAGAGCACAAAAACTCACTCAGAAAGGGAGAACAAACTTCATCCCTGGTCCAACACTTTGAAGCCATGGGACATGAAATTGATTTTAAAAAAACCAAAACTATCACCAAAATTGAACATTTTAACAACAGAATAATCAGAGAAGCCATTGAGATAGAAAAACGCCCCCCAGCATGAACAAACGAGATGATACCTCTCGCCTACCAGCCATTTGGAAACCCGCCTTGATTGACAGATGAGTCCCAACCACCAAGAATGATACCAGACCCAAACTCATGATAACATCACATGACATCACCACCACACAACCATTCAAAAAGCAAATCCGAACCCACAATGATAACGAGGCACAACCACAAAACAGAAACCTAACTACAGCTGCAACATCAGGCACTTTAAACCCCTCCAAACCACACAATAAGCAAACTGACACCCACTATAAAAACATGGCACCACCACAAACACGAAGCCGAACAAAAGCCGCACAACTCACCAGCTCAGGTCTAAGGCTGGCTGCTGAGACCAGCCCATCCACTCAAAACACACCCCCACCCAATCAGAACACACACACCATTCAAAACACACTCCCACCCAATCAGAACACACTTAATCCCCCACCCAATCAGAGCACACCTCCACCCACAGAACACACCCCCTCTGGCAGTTTAAAAAAGAGGAACAAACAGCCACATGCTTCTCCCAGAAGAAGGAAGCTGAAGCCACCAGCCTGATGATGACGGATGGGATTCCGTCGAAACGTTGCTTCTACACCTTTAGTTCTACGCGGGGAAAAACCCGAATGACCAAAGATCCACATACAAACACCCGCAAAAACCTCAGAAAACATATATATATATTATGTTTTCTGAGGTTTTCGCGGGTGTTTGTATGTGGATATATATATATATATATATATATATATATATATATATATATATATATATATATATATATATATATATAATTTTATTTGTATACCGCCCTTCTCCCGAAGGACTCAGGGCGGTGAACAGGGCAATACATATTAAAAAACAAAATACAAAAATTAAAAACGATTAAACAAAGTGCCCATGAATAAGTTAAAACACATTACATATTAAAATAGGTTAAAAACAAATTAATAAAACCCAACCCCATCCCATCAGGCCAGGCCAGCTTGTTCAAAAAGGTAGGTTTTGAGGTCGCGCGGGAAGGAGCGGAGGTCAGGCGCCATCCGGAGCTCGACCGGAAGATGGTTCCATAAGTCTGGCGTGCCCACAGAGAACGCCCTCCCCCTGGGGGCCACCAGTCGACATTCTTTGACCGGTGGCACCCTGAGGAGGCCCTCTCTGTGGGAGCGTACTGGGCGGAGGGAAGTTGACGCCGGCCGCAGGTGCTCCCCAAGGTATTCCGGACCCATGCCATGTAGGGCTTTGTAGGTCATTACCAACACCTTGAATCTCACCCGGAAGACAACTGGAAGCCAATGCAGCTCGCGGAGCAGAGGTGTAGCATGGGAGTGTCGGGAAACTCCCAACACAACTCTCGCGGCTGCATTCTGTACCAGCTGGAGACTCCGAGTGGTCTTCAAGGGTAGCCCCATGTAGAGGGCGTTGCAGTAGTCCAGACGAGAGGTCACGAGGGCGTGAGTGACCGTACGTAAGGCATCCCGGTCTAGATAGGGCCGCAACTTCTCCCAGAAGAATGAAGCTGAAGTCACCAGCCTGAGGATGAAGGATGAGATTTCATCAAAACTTTGCCCTGATACCTCCAATTCTACGTGGGGAAAAACCCGAATGACCAAAGATCTACATACAAACACCCGTGAAAAACTCAGAAAACACACACACACACACACACACACACACACACAAATATATATATATATATATATATATATATATATATATATATATATATATATATATATATATATATATAGTATATATATATATATATATATATATATATATATATATATATATATGTGTGTGTGTGTGTGTGTGTGTGTGTGTGTGTGTGTGTGTGTCTGTGTCTGTGTGTGTCTGTGTCTCTGTGTGTGTGTGTGTGTGTGTGTGTGTATATGTATATATATATATATATATAATGTATATGTATATATAACCTAGCATTTCAAAAGCACGTAAAAATGCAAGTAGAAAAATAGCGACCACTACGGTGGAAAGGTAACAGCGTTCCGTGCACCTTTGGCGTCTAGTCATGCCGGCCACATGACCACGGAGATGTCCTTGGACAAGCGCTGGCTCTTCGGCTTTGAAATGGAGATGAGCACCAGCCCCTAGAGTCGGAAACAACTAGCACACATGTGCAGGGGAACCTTTACCTTTTATATATATGCTGAGGGGTGTGCAAACGAGTCTAGGAGGCATCAAACTGACATTTATTCTCCCTCATAGTCAAGCTACCTAATGATTGTTAATACAGGCCAGTTTGTGATCCAGTTTAGGTTAATCCTTTCTCATTGATTTAAGAATGAGAGATTTCAGTTCAAGATTAGAGAAAGGCAACAAGGAAAGGAAAAAAAGAAAACCCCTCTTCTCTTGCAGCAGGAAATTAGCAAGCATTTAACATATTGTGCAGGCTTGAATTATGAAATGTGATGGGAAAACAGGTAAAATTGGTTTTTAAAGCAATATTAAAAGGCGGTTCAAAAAATCAGATTAAAGATGTTTGACCTAATCCCTGGTTCAAAGCAAAAAGCAGTTCAAAGCAGTTCAGTTCTGTATTTAGGAGCATCTCTTGAGCTGGCATAATACTTCAGAGAGACTCTTGGGCTATGATGACTACTTTCAACAAGTCATTCTTTAATTCTCCTTTCTACTTCCCCATATTAAAGATCAGCTTAGATTCAGGTCTTCACCATATGCACCAGGCTTTTTTCCCCATAATTTCAACATATCACGTACAGCTGGTACAATTTCCTGATAGACTGCTTATGGCTGTGACTCGTATATTAACTCATAACTATTCACCGAATGCATGCACAAGGTGAAAGTGGTGATTTTAAGGCAATCATAAACAATGCTGGACACTTTGCCTGTTATCCCAGACATTCTATGATAATGTTGTGATTCTCTGTGTGTGAAATTATGGATCCAGATTAACCAGTTGTCATGGTTCTGACTAATGAACTCAAACTAATCAGAACTCTGAGGCTTGAAGCTTCCTCAAAGAACATGTTTATTGGATACATAATATTGGCACAATCAAAAGTGAAACCAACTCTAAAATTCCCACATGGATTCAGTGTAACTAAATGTAACACTTCCCATTCCCTTACAATGCCATTGATCACACTGCCCAATGAGCGCATTTTTAAAAGAAAGTATTGCATTTATTTTATCTTCAACTAGTCTTTACTCTTATTCACGCAAGGTGTTATAGCAGAATAGGTTTTGGGCAGCCAGTAACTGTTCACAAGCATGCTAACTAATTCAGGTCAAAACCTAGCAGATCCTCTTGCACAACAGGCAAACCTTTGCTTACCCTTACCCTAGTTTAGGTTTTCTTGTAGTTTAGCATGATGTGTGAACCTAGCTTGTCTATTTAGTTTCTGGCTTCACCTTCTGTCAGAGAGTGGATTAAGTTTACATATTATGCAAACATAACCAATAAAAACCTCTATGGAGATTATCAGTCATCCAAGTCATGGTTATCTCAAAGGTGCTTTTTGAAAAAGCAACTGGACTTTGTTTTTTTTCCCTTGAGGAAGACCTCTCGCTTCTTATCCAAGAATCTTCTTCAGTTCTGACATTTCTCTCCAGTTCTCAGAAGCTTCTTGGATGAGAAAGGCGAAAATCTTCCTCAAGGAAAAAACAAAGTCCAGTTGCCTTTTCAAAAAACCACCTTTGAAACAATAAAAATCTCATTTCTTAAAAAAACATCTCTTATTCTCAATTACAATCTGCATTATAGGAGTGTGCATTGATATATGCTTGACTGCTATGAAGCTGTGTTTTGACATGAGTGACCAAGCAATCCGTTCCTTCGGGCAAATGACTTATCCCTCTATGCTGACAGCACACAGTGGTGGATCACTCATTCAGTCCTTTCAGCTAATGTGAAAGAGTCTGGGAAGCTGCCACTCCCTCCTATTTCTTTTTGTTTTCTCAGGAACTAGAAGGAAAAGGAGGGGGAGAGAAGGGGGGAAATCTGCAGTGATAGAGTCAGGTCAGCATCACTGAGGTGGAGGAGATTTACTTTACCCCACCCCTTTCTGCCTCCTTTTTAAACCCTTGTGAGACAAGAGGGGGGGGAATCTATGGATAAGATGGCTGTTATGTATGCAGGCACCTGCATAGCAACAGCCACCAGGGGGCGTTGGCCTGAACGGTTTTGGCGGGAAACCCAGTTTCGGTGGGAAACCTAGGGCCAACCCCATTGGCTGTCCACTTACCTGGCTGGGTATTTAAGGAGGCCAGGTAACCCTCATTCCCCAGTTCACTACCTCCCCTCCAATAAAGAGCTGAACTCACACCCCGGCTGGCGTCTCCTCCTTGCGTCGGACCCACTACACAATAATGGCTGATTTCTTAGAGGAGGCCACCTATTTGAGGTCCTCCAGGATTTGTTTCTCTTTCTGGGAACACCATGACACAACATAAACTGTCAAGGGGGAATCAATATGGCATCAAGAAGTCCTAGGGCTGTTTTGGACTATTTTTGAGTTGTTATTGTTTTGATATATGGGGAGAAAAGAAGAGGAGAGAGAGAGAAAGCACAAAAATAAACAGAGAAAGAACAAAGGAAACAACCCAAACACATGTTTTATATTGAAAATAATCTGGGTTAATAGCCAAAAGTTAATTAAGTGGAGGAAAGGGTGTTTGTATGATATATTAGCTTCCATCCCCTTGTGAGGCCATGTGCTTTGGAAACAGGTCAGAGGCTTGTTTTAGGGAATTCTATTTTGCATGCAAAGACAATATGACACTGTTAAAAACATGTTCATTTTCTCTTTGGATGAGACTTATCTACACATTTTTAATAAAAAAAATGTAAGGATCAGAGATAGCATAATTTCATACTCCTTTTTCCAGTTTTCCATGTATTTTCAAAGGTGGAACAACTTCTTCAGTCCGTTCAAATTTTTCAGCCTTCCTCCTTATGGATGTTCTCAATATTGCATCAGTTTTCAGGTTGCTAGGTTAATCTACTATGCATTTAAACATTCTATTTAATTGTAATTGACGTACATATTTTTCCATTGCACCCAAGAAAATTGTATGATGTCCAAATGCATGTCTGAATAACATTCTCAGCTAAATGTTTATCTTTCTGTTTAGTATGGTGACTTCCTGATACTTTGGCAACCTCTTTGCATCAGAACAATAGGTTGATCCCTGCTACATTAGAGCCAGGTATTTTACTCTAAGTGGGTATCAAAAGGCACAGCTGGATGGCTGCATGAAAGGGCTATCCATCAGTCCTTCAGCTATCAGAAAATAATGTCAGTATAAAATTTGTTGTCCTGATTATGGAGCCATATTTTGTCATAGTAACAGAGCTGAAGACTAGTATTGCCCTGTTCTGATATGGGAAAAGGCAAGGAAAATAACATTCATATTCCCACAGTTGCATTTCCCCTCTCACCAAATATTGCCTGTCCATAGGGAAACTACCTCAGACACTCTTTCCAACATGGGATAGACCAAGATAGGGTTGGCATAGACTAGTGTTTCAAATGATATGTTCAGCTTCCTGTCAAATTGCCTAACAAGCAGGCTACAGAATTGCACGGTTCTTTTATCAGTCAGACTATTTCTCTATACAGGTCTAACATTCTTTTGAAAGAGTACTAGATCTGGGTCCAAACATAGATTGGGAAACATATGGCATGGAATAAGGCCAAAGCACGAATTGGGGCAGCAATTAATAATAGTTGAGTGTGATCCTTAGCTAAGACTGCAAGACTTTTGAGCCTAATTCTATCCTTGGGGCTGCCAACACTGTGAAACTAGAATGGAGTATGCAAAATGTGTCCTCCAAATCAGGAAAAATTAATAAAATGTGTGGACTCATGAAGCTCCTTGTTGACAGCAATAGAAGAAAATATTTAATGAATCCATTAGTGACAGAACTAGCAAGATATAGTTGGCAGAACCCCGTTTTTATTTCCCAGCTTAATCCAATTTTTGTTCAGCAGAGGGCTAGTAAGAAAGTATTAAACTTGTATAAAAATAGATCTAAATGTTCTTTCAAAGCAGTGTTAACCCTTGTTAATAATGAGCCTATGTAATCCTTGTCAAACCCTTCAAAAATGAAGGTCTTCATTATGTGTTACAATACCCTTGCAGGAATCATGTGTCTAGGCTCTTCTCCAGCCACAATGGCCTTGGAGGGCAGTGCCCAGAGGTCCTTATTTACAGCAGCCTGCCATGGTCAGTTGTTCCTGGGTGGATCCCAACTCTGCAAGCAACTACATCACTGATTGTATCCATGAGAATAAATTGTCTCAGGAGAATAGGGAACAACTCTATTTATGAGAGATGATTGAATTGCTTCTACTGTGACCAGGAGATGAGATTAAGCCAGTGTCATAAGGACATGGCACACTGAACTGAAGCAGATTGTGTTGTGACTGGCAAATATGAGATTGACCTCTAAACTAATGCAGTTGGATTTTGGCAACAAGGAACATTACTCCCCTTTTGTATTAGAAGAATGTAGAAGATAATGTTTTCAAACAAAGCAATCCTCAGCGTTTTCCTACTAGTTTCCTTGGAATAGTATTAAAGAATGCCTCATTATAAAAATAGAGTATATCTCTAAAATTACATTCAGTGATGCTCCACCCAAGTTCCTCCTCAAGCTGGAGTGAGGATATTAACTTCAGCACGGCAGGGTTTAGTCCTGGGCTCTGTACCTCTCATTGTTTTTATTATTGACTTGGATGAAGAAATGGAAGAAACATTAATCACATCTGCAAATAACATAAATGTGTGGGATAGCGTATATCCCAGCAATTGGAAATAAAAGCCCACATGAACCTCATAAGTTTGTGAAATGGTTTGAACATAATTAATTGCATCTAAATAAATACAAATGCAACATTCTTCAGTTACAAGACAGAAATCAAGTGCTCCAATATTAGAACTGGCTAGATAATATTATATACTGCATGAAAACCTTCTTGGAATATTAATTGATTCCACTTGGCATATGAGTCAATATTGTAATATGGCTACAAAGAGGGAAATGCAATTTTAGGTTGCATCACAAGAAGTAGTTTGCAAATAAGAGGAAATAATAGTTCCACTTCCTTCTGAGTTGTTCAGATTCCATCTCAAGTATTGTGTTCCACATTGGGGAAGGATGAAGAAAAGTTGGAACAGATTCAAATACTAAGAGAAATTAGAAGAAGTGGGAGTATTTAATTCTGAAGAGCAAAAGAATATGTCTACTAGGTTCTGAAAACATACTAGATTCTGAAAACAAAGGAATGCCCTTTTTTTCTTGCCATACCAATGAAAATGCAGAATAATTAATTTAAGCTACACCCAGGCAGATTCCAAATGTAGATTCGGAAAAAAAGAAAATGAGAATTTTAACAGTAGAACCCAATAATATGAGAGACTCAGAGTTCTAAAAAGCCCATTTCAATCCAAGATTTTATTCATATAATAATAATGCAAAACCTGAATGCAAAGGGATGCTTCTAATCCCTTGAAGCCTCAGCCATGGTCCTCTAGCCCTTTGAGAGGTTTCTATCAAATCAGAAATGTTAATCTGAGCCAGAAGGGCAACATTATTAAATACATGGGAAGAAATCATATAATTAATCTATAAAAAGTAAAGGTAAAGGTTTCCCCACACATGCATGCTAGTCGTTTCCAACTCTAGGGGCCGGTGCTTATCTCCGTTTCAAAGCCGAAGAGCCAGCGCTTGTCCAAGGACGTCTCCGTGGTCATGTGGCCGGCATGACTAGACGCCAAAGGCGCACGGAATGCTGTTACCTTCCCACCGTAGTAGTCCCTATTTTTCTACTTGCATTTTTACGTGCTTTCGAACTGCTTACATAATTGTGTATTTAATTAATCCACAGAAGATGGCAGCATCTACCTGACTTTGGCCGATCTCAAAGACTTGTCAGGTTGTGCAACCAATTGGGTAAGAGACCATCAAGAAATCTCATGTCTTTGGGCTAGACTGAGAAGTCAAAAAATTATCCTTAAAAAGACAATGGCAAATTACTCACCTGGTGGTAACAAGAAAATGACATACCTCCATGGATACTTTTAATATTTTTATTAATTCCTTGTTTGTTTATGAATGTCTATTTCACTTTTTTGTTTATGCTTTACACTTACTTTTGGGAATGTAGCTTCCCAAAAATTCTTAAAGGCCAGACCAGATATGGATCTTGGACCCCAAATATATAACTCTTACATTAGTCATATAAAGTTATTTGGACCTCCATACAAATAGGATGGAATGAAATGGAGCACAAAACTGAAAGAAGCTAGCCCTGAAGCAGTAAAGAAGACCACAAATAGGACCACATGACCCTTATTTCTGAAGCAATGAGACCATTTCTGTGTAATCTTACTACTTGTTGATAAGAAAACTGTTTACCGTGAAAAACACCTGAGGTGGAGCAGGATAGCACATCCTTAACAAGAGGACAACAGTTTTATAGGAAGAGATGTGGATTTATCTAGTTTCTACAAATATCTGAGCTGCAAAACTCGTTTTTACTGCCATCTACTAGCTACCTAGACAAAAGTTTAATTCATTATTGCCATTGATTGATTGATTGATTTAATGTATATGGCCACCCAACTCAACAAGTGACTCTGGGCAGTGAACAACATTAAAAATGAAGTAAAAGCAATGACAATAATACAAGAATTAAAATACATGGCAGACAAGAATAAACCCTACACCATAATTAATAATATAATCAAGAAATGGATCCCTGCATATATTTGGGTCCCAATGTTCAAGCTTGTCAAGATCCTTCTGTATCTTAAGCCTATCTTCTGGAATGTTGGCTATTCCTGCCAGCTTGGTGTCATCTGCAAATTTGATGAGTTCTCCATCTATCCCTATGTTTCCTAGGTTCTAAAAAAATATTGCACAAAGGAAGCCCCTTTTTTTCCTGCCATCCCAATGAAAATACAGAACAATTAATTTAAGCTGCACCCAGGCAGAATCCAAATGTAGATTAGGAAAAAGAAAACAAAGAATTTCTATAGTAGCTCAGTTACAAAGATATCAACTCCATCGCTCTTTATAATGCTGGGAGCTCTGTGGTCTTTTATACATTTAGGTCTAAAAAGCTGGTCTCATCTAGCAATAGGAAGTTGTGTTCCATCTTCATAAAATGTATTCATTTAACCTCCTTTTCATAAGAGAGCTGGTAATGCAGTGGTTAGAATGCAGTATTGCAGGCAAACTCTGCCACAGCCAGGAGTTTGATCCAGACAGAACTAAAGGTTGATTCCGCCTTCCATCCTTCCTAGGTTGGTAAAATGAGGAGCCAGATTGTTGGGGACAATATGTAAACTACCTGCACAGTGCTGTAAAGCACTCTGGGTCAGTATATGTCTAAGTGCTATTGCTATTTATCTTTGCTTCTTTTTTCCTATCTCTTAAATGGTGGTTAGTGAGATGGTGGGGTATAAGGTATGTCTTAAGGGACACTGTGAAAGTTTTATTAAGGGTTATCCAGCTAGAGAGTTTCCATGGTAAAAAATTCCAATTCCATTCCAATCCAATTCCAATATATTGATTGAAATGATGCCTCCACTATTTAGTCCAAAAGAAGATTTGTCCAAGTAAGCACATTCTTTCCTAAAGGATATCTAACAATAAGTGAACATCCTGTAGAACATCCACATTGCATTCTAGCTACCAAATAAGATAATTGATTCAATTGCCTTATGGAAAGTGTAATTCATTCAAGATATGTGTACTGCATATACACAGATAGAAAGGAATTAGCCAAAAAGTAATTGAGTAATCTGTGGATTAAATAAGTACTAGCTCAATGATTATAAAGTATTTTATACAGTTAACAAATGTCGACTCAATCATATAATATCAATAAAATCAATACAATAAAATCAATACTGAATAACCGCAATATTCTAATCCAAATCTTATCAATTGGATGGAATCTTGGCATCATGAAAATGGAAGATAGCTCATTTATGCATAAGCTATTTATTCATATGAAATAAAATGTAGCAATTTTATTAAACATAAAAGAGCATACCTAGAAGATAACCCCAGATGAAAAGTGAGTGGCCAGTTATGCTGTCTAGTCATTTCTATGCAGCACACAATCCAATCATTTGGGAATGTGGATTGGGAACAGTGATATGTAAAGGTCTTTCATTTGATTTAAAAGATTGACCTTCCCTGGTTGAAATTTAAATCTCATGGACGTGGAATTATAAAGCAATACTCATCCTCTTCCACACCTAACAGCTGTCTTGGGTTATAGAGTTTCTGTCCATGGCTATCTAAAATGAAAGAATTTGGAACGAAACAATTGATAAGGAATTACTTTGCTAAAGACAACAGGGGTTATTTGACATAATTAAATGAGGGCAGATGATGCTACTGATCGGTTCTTTCATCCCCCAAAAGTTTCAAGACTTCTAATTAAGTACTTTTGTTGTGGGAAATTTGCTGCTGTTTTATATCGTAAATAATTAAAAGGTCTGGCCACACCACACATCCTGTTTCCTGAACTGCAGAAAAGAATTGGTAATGACTGTTTAAAAAACAAATCAAACCAGCCCATACCTGTTTGGGCAAACATTCCTGCAATATATGGAAAGCCCAAGGAAACTTGGCAAACCAACTTCAAGTACCAGTATCATTACTCAGAAAAAGAATGATTTAAGAGTATGAAACTTGAGATTTTCAAAGAGACCATGGAGGCCAGCAAATACCTCTTTCCCCTATCCTCCCTCTCTCCTTCATCTTTCACTACCCTTTGTGTCAGCTAATTTGGAGTGGCATGTTTAGTACAGGAAAAGCCAATGAAAATGGCGCACAAGAGAAATTTAAGAAGAGCTGTAATTCTCCTGGGTATTTAGGCATTTTATTGTGCCCCACTGACTATTTTGCTTTTAAGTGCTTTCAGCAGGGCACTTAAAGGGAAGGTCTTCCAACTGTGCTAAGAATTGCATATCAAAGGATAGCAGTGAGGTGCATTGTTTCCCCTTGGTTATGGCACATTTCATCCCCTAATTTGGCAGAAGGGAGAATGTAATACAGATTAAAGGAAGACAATGGCTAAGTCTCACTAGAAAGCAAATGTGCAAAATGCAGGATTTTAAAAAGGAATACATTCAAACACGCAGCACAGTAAAACTTACCAAAGGGAGTTAATTTTATTTATGCCTTCATTCATGTTAATATACACCAAAGCATCTTCTCTTATATGCAGTTTTGGGATAGGAGGGTCATGTCTTCAAATAATTATCATTTAACATAAGGCCAGGAGTCTGTGATCCTTGCAAAAAGCTCCCAAGATCCCTGCCTCTTGCTAGGTTGTACAAAACAAATTGGAGTTTTGTTCATGAACATCTGGAGGCCACTGATTCCCCACTTCTAACCTAGAAGGACAATTAATACCATGCCAGAGGGTAATAGTCACTTATCAAATAAATTTAGATGAACTGAACACAGAGTGTTTATATTTTCAAAAAAGAGGGAGAGAGTTTACAATAGTTTCTTTGTTTTTTTAAAAGGGCCTTTCTGCAAATTAGGGTAAGACCTAATCTGTATGCCTGGAGGCTTCTTATTCCATCTAATAATATACAGATAGGACACAAAAATCCATTCCCTCTTTTTTACTCCCTGGTTTTAACTAATTTAAAAGAGCTCTGACATGTGAAGCTAATGTGTGCCCCCCCATCTCTCTCTGTGCATACACAATTCATTATTTTATGTAGCTCATACTCATAATATTGAGATTTGTAGAAGCCCATGCAGTCTGATCTATTATGAATGCTTGTTCTGGATTTGCCATCCCTTCTTAAGCTAGAAACTATTCCTTGAACGTTGTTGATTTATTTTTAGGTCCATGAGGGACCTACATAAATATTCAGAGCTGTCTTTTCCTTGAAAAGGGAGGAATCCATGACTTCTAAATTCATATTCTACAGAGAGTTCATCTATCAGGACTTATGCAGTTTAAAGCCTAATACACATGTGGAATCATAAGTACTGTATACTGATCATCAAAATGTTTTGTTTTTCTCTATCTCAGAAGGCCCTTTCATCAATGCCATTTGAGTTTACTTGGGAAGGGAGCATTCCATAGCGTGCTCACTTCAAAAAAAATCTTTCTAAAGAAATTTACCTGATTTCTACTGATGCTAGCTTTTCAAGGCAGACCCAACCAGGAAACCAAAATTGTGCAGGCCAAGGTTTTTTTGGGGGGAAGGGGAGGAGGTTTGTCCTCTCAATTCAGTTTTTTTTAGTCCTTGGTGGCTGCCTGAACAAATCACTGCAGCTTTCTTGGTGAGATTTTTCAGAAGTGGCTTGTCACTGCCTCCTTGCCAGGGTTGAGGCTGAAAGAGAGCGAACTGGAATTGTGTCAAAAACAGGATTAGATTTCAGGGTCTTTCAATTTCTAGCCTGATATCAGATGAAGACTTTTCCTTTAAAAGGGCAGAAAAATATGTTTCCTAAAAAGATATTGAAGAACCAGGAAAGCATGCCCAGTTTTCTTAATAGTCCCAGGTCTCCTTCCCCCAAGCAGAAACCAGTTCTATAGACATGCAAATGTAAACCATCAGGAAGGTTGGAGCTAGAAGCTTAGGAAGACAAAGACCTAAAATCTACATACCACAGCCCCAGGGAAGCAGGATATGACCTTTGGACATGATAGGATTGGCCCACCACCATCAAGAATACCAGAAAGGCACACCCAGACTCAGGCCAGAATAGTGACACAGGAAATACAAAGCCTGAAACAGGAAATAACTCCAAACAAAAGGCTCCAGAGGGTATAAAAAACTACTCCCTACATGTGCTCAGTCCTTTTTCTGCTAGAACCATCTTTCTGTCTGGCTCTCCTCTGCAATAAACTGTAACCTTCTTCCTAAAGCAGTCGCCATGTTGTTTATCCCCGGCTTGGACTGAAACATGATGAAGACTTTTCTTCCTACATATCTTAACCACTTCACAAACTTCCTCCTTGTGCAGGCTAATACTACTTTTAGTAGTATTAGGTAGTAACAGCTTGCAAGTCTGAATGCACTGCCCCCCTCCCTTTATCTATGTGAAAACTAGGAAGGATCTTGTCTGAGAATTTTTCCCCCCTGAAATTATAGTTCTGTCCTGTATTCAAGTTTCTTATATCTGGCCATTGTCTTGGTAATGGCTCTTCCTTATGTTCCTCAAGGTTATTCCTTCTTCCCTATTATTCATTTTTTCAGCCCTTAGCAACAATTATTGATCCATTCCCCATCTCTGCTTTTTGGTTGTTTTTTTAAAAAATGGAATTTATATTTGGTAATAAAATAATAATGCTGTATTTATTTCATGTTTCTATTTGGCTGTATATTTTTATTGACCGAGTCATAACTTTTCTAAACTACTCAGAGGGATTTATTGAATGATGCAACAATGTATGCATGTGTCTGTCTGCAATTGTATTTCTGTTGTCTCCATTATACTGCTTTCAAAACAGGAAACAAAAAATAACTTTTCCTTGTGGCTTAAAAATTTCACAGAAATACACCTCCCTCATGAGACTCATGTTACAAGATATGCAGCCAGCTCCGATGTGTGTTGATCTTGAAACCCAGTTGAAGCTAATGAGACTTATTTTCAAATAATGTGAATGTACAGAGGATTGCAGCCTCAAATTCCACTAGAACTGGGGTGTCCAACCATGGCAACTTTAAGACTTGTGGGTCTCAGTTCCCAGATTTTCCCAGCCAGGTAGTTGTGAATTCTGAGCCCTTAAGTCTACAGTTTAAAGTTGCCAAGGTTGGCATTAAAAGTGAAATAAAACAATGAAGAATAAGAATGGGGAAGCTAATTGTATTTTCTTGCTGACAATACATAGGGTGTTTTTTTAATAAAATCCATCCCCTATTTTTACACTGCCAAATTTTATCAGATTTGTAGATTATCAACCCTTATTTACTCCCCCCCATGGGTATACCTTTCAGATGCTGGTAAAAAAAACCACAATATTTTATTCTCAACTGTGCCCTTGAGATGCTAAAAGGTAACAAATAGCTGGAGTTTAGAGCAGAGTGATTTTTAAATAGGATAAGAACTTTAAAAAGAAAACAAACGATGGAATGTTTTCTTTGAAAATAGTAGATGAGCAGCCTTCATAAAGCAACAGAGCATTACAGGTGCCCTTGTTGTTTCACTGAGGCCTTCAGTTTTTCACATTCTTAAAATTTCTCCCACAAGCGAGCAAGATTTCAAGGGGATCATTCTTCCTCACTTCCCCCACTCTGAGATGATTTTAGAAACAAAACAAAAAGAGGAAGAACAGAATTTTGATCAGAAATTTCTTCTTTAAAAATATGGTGACTTAAGAACTCTAGACATGACGAGTCTTTGTCCTCTTTTTTGTCAAAATTCAGGAAGGTAATTCCAATTATTCTATCCAAATTCATTCCAGGTTTTGAGCAATCCACTATGGACCTTCTGTGTGCTTCTCTTTCACCTCACCATTACTGGTCCTGCCTCTTTGCTTCCCCACTCCCTCTGGATTCATTCATTCTAGTTTCCTTTCCTTTCCTTCCCATACTTGATACAATTGAGTTCATTTGTTTCATATAAAAATCGAGTTTTGTACAAGATGTTCATTTAAAAAAAAAAGAAAACAGTATTTTTCAATTTTCATTAGTGAGGCAATTAAGTCAAGCCTTATGACTCTGAGTTTTCTAATACTCATCAAGCAAATTTCTGTTGTAACTTCT